>NC_061113.1:38372524-38447916 GCF_002878395.1 Capsicum annuum | reverse complement strand
ATAAAAATAAGCCACTCATCTATTGCATCAGGTAGGTTATCTGTTGCGGCATATAACCAACCTATTGAGTGAATGATCAATCTATTAGAAATAATAAAAATAGGCCATACATTTGTTGTATCAGATAGGATATCTGTTTCAGTATATAACCAACCTATTGTAGTGGATGAGTAATCCATTGGAAATAATAAAAATAGATCACTCATCTGTTGCATCAGGTAGGTCATCTATTGCAACCTATAACTAACCTGTTGCAGTGGATGGGTAATCTATTGTAAATAATAAAAATAAATCACTCATTTGCTGCATCAAGTAGGTTATCTGTTGAATCCTATAACCAACCAGTTGTAACGGATGACTAATTCATTGGAAATAATAAAAATAGATCACTAATCTGTTGCCAAATGAGTAATATGTTGGATCAATATTGTTTAGATTTCTTCCAAATAGAAGAGTCATCTATAATAACAAATGAATGATCTGTTAGATTGTTCATTTGTTGCATCAGATTTTCATTGTTGCATCAGATTTCTATTTGTTGCATCAGATGTTTAATCTGTTGCTTAGGTGTTTAATCGGTTGCATTAGATGTTTTATCTGTTGCATTAGATGTTTAATCTATTGCATCAGATGGTTTATCTATTGCATCAGATAGTTCATCTGTTGCAACACCATTTTTATCAAGAAAAATAATAAATCAACCCAACAACACCAACACAACACACACACCAAGAACATCAACGGTGACCAAAAATCACCAATGAATCGAATCAATAGTTCAATAAAAAGAACTACAATAACAATAAAAAATTATATTTCACACCAAAAAGAGTAGAGAAGAAATGTCAGAAATAGGATTTTATTCAGTCCACATTTCAAATTTAAGAAAAATATATTAAAATTGGTAACCAATACTAGAAGAGAAGTTGGCTCAAGTTAAGTTCATCTATTCATCTATGGATCCAATCCATTCATAGAGCTCAAGAACCATGTTTTAAATACTATTTTGTGAACTTTTGGGGTGATATGAGCATGTACATGTTGATGATTGTTGTTTAAGTTTCAAGATGATATCTAGAGGTGTTTTCATGGAATATATATGCTTGTTAGTTGAAAACTATGAACTTTAGATGGTGTAAAATGGTACAAGTTATGAAACACACCTATGCCTTAAAGAATGCATGAAAGGTGTTCGAAAAAAAAATTCTTAGGATGCTAGAAATTCATGTTTATATGGTTCCATGATGTCTAAATGACAAGTCCATATTAGCTATATACTTTAATATGAATTCCATGCTTTTCATGTGTTGGTATTGTTGTGGTATGAAGCATGTATGATAATAGAGATCTACAATATGCACATGAAATATAGCTATGGACTCCCTACCATGCTTAACATATTGAGGAACTACATGATGTATAATATCCTCTATTTATGATAATGTGAATTGTGGACTCTAATCTTATGATCAAATCAATCATATTGTGTTTCCTTCCATCGAGCCTTGGGGGTATTCATACCCAAAAAACATAGCTATGTGCCTAGAGTCATGTCATGTTGTCATGATAATCTCAATCAAGCTATAATCTATAGAACTCAGTCAGTCATGTGACTCAGGAAACCTCAGAAATCTCATGATCTCAGTTAACTCTCAGATAATAGTACTACTCCGTCAGTCAATGAAAGTCAGTTAATCTATCCATGTACAGTCAGTTGAATCATGTTTAGTCTCTTCAGATGGGAGTAGAAGTTAGCACCGAGTGAACCTAAGGATGAGGACTCACCTACAAGTTTAGGGTGTGTTTCTTAGCAATCATTCTTATGTTTCAGAACTACGTAGCCAGTGTAGGTTGAGACATCTTAGCCTGTCAGATTAGGGTTGATGAGGTGGCTTAACCTGTCAGTTTAGGGTTCCCACCATTCTCCTTTCGAATACCTGCCAGCTAAGGGTCACCCATAACTGTCCTTACTAGTCACGTGGTATTGACACCCCTCCAGTTGAGGCAATGATTGGACTCCAACTTAGCTATATGTTTTATTAGGTATGTCGGTTAAACAAATACCTCCCACAATTTTAGAATCAGTCTCAGTAAAAGAACTCAGATAGGTCTTCAGATTTTAGTATATCAGGACTGTCAGGTGCAGTCAGACTCAATTACAGTATGAAACTCAGATAGTTCCATCAAATTCAGGATTGTCAGATATAGTCGCCCATGTTATCAAAATTTCAGTATCAGTCATGTTAGCCATCTGTAAACCATGTATTAGCATACTTGACTAGGTATCATGCACCCACAATTTCAGTCACTATGTATGCATATTTGTACTCTTACATTCATGTCATTTACATAGTTAGCATTGTTCATGCATGTAAACCCTGTTTATATTTAGCCTACCTCACTCGTATACTCAGTACATTCCCTCGTACTGACGCATTTGTGCTATGGTGATTTCTTTTCATCTTACACCATAGGTTCAGAGACACGAGCTCCAAATCAGTAGTAGCAGTAGCATTTCTAGTCGTAGAGATTCAGTGTGTCCTCTTCATTTGAGGTTAATATAATTTGATTTATTTATTATTATTTTAGTCAGTTATCAGTTTACGGAGTTAGTTAGAGACATATTCCTTCAACTCCTTATTCAGACAACACTTAGAGGCTTTCAAATTTAGTATTCAGACTTATGTTCAGATTTGATTCAGTTTTCAGCTGTTTTGGGTATCTTTCACCCATATGGATATTATGTTTTGATCGATTCTTTATTCTGTTGAACCTTATGGCCTACATGTTCAAGTATTCCGCATTATTACATTATATATGCAGTGTACAAGTCTAGATATCAATTATGGGTTAGCTTATGGTCCCTCGGGTTCATGAGCATCGTGTAGCATTCCGATTTAGAAAATCGAGGCATTACAAACTTGGTATCAGAGCCTAAGGTTCAATAGAATCCTAGAAAGTCTGAAAGCCGTATCTAGTAGAGTCTTGTACATGGGTGTGTTGCACGCCACATTTATTTACAGGAGGCTATGAGATGTTTTAGGAATAATTTCCTTTCTTCATTATTCATGTCGTGCTAGGAAGCATAATTTTAAGTCAGTCTCTCAGTCTAATCCACGTCAGCATATTTAGTCGAGTTAGAGATGACTGATTTTGATGTCATTCTCAGCATAGATTAGCTTCATTCCTGCTATGCCACAGTTAACTGCAGAAACAGGATAGTTCAGTTTCAGTTCCTGAATGAGCCCGTCCTAGAGTGGAAGGGTAGCACTTCGTCTTTCAGGGGTCATCTTGTTTCCTAGCTTTGGGCAAGGAAAATGATTTCTAAGGGGTGTGTGTATTATCTCGTACATGTTAAGTATTCCAGTTCTGAATCTCCCAGTCTCGAATCAGTCCCAGTGGTTAATGAATATTCAGACGTCTTTCCCAAAGATCTTCCAGGCATTCCTCCCGAAAGGGAAATAGACTTCGGCATAGACCTTCTCCCAGATACTCTGCCCATTTCTATTCTGCCATACAGAATGGATCCAGCAGAACTCAAGGAACTAAAATATCAATTGAATGATCTCTTAGATAAGGGATTCATCAGGCCCAGTGTATCCCCATGGGGTGCGTCAGTATTATTCGTGCACAAGAAAGACGGTTCTCTTAGAATGTGTATGATTACCGTCAGCTCAACAAAGTCACGTTCAAGAACAAGTATCCGCTACCTAGGATAGATGACTTGTTTGACCAACTTCAGGGTGCCAGTTATTTCTCCAAGATAGACCTCAGATCAGGCTATCATCAGCTCAGAGTTAGAGAATATGACATTTCGAAGACAGATTTTCATACTCGGTATGGTCACTTTGAATTTCTAGTCATGTCCTATGGTCTTACCAATGCTCCTACAGCTTTCATGGACTTAATGAACCGGGTGTTCAAGCAGTACTTGGACACATTCGTCGTAGTCTTCATAGATGATATTCTGATCTATTCTCGCATAGAGCGTGATCATTCCGACCATCTCATAGTTTTTCTTCATAGTTGAAGAAATGTTCTACCAACTCCTTATTCAAACAGCACTTAGAGACTTTCAGGTTTAGTATTCAGACTTATGTTCATATTTGATTTAGTTTTCAGTTATTTTGGGTATCTTTCACCCATATGGATATTATGTTTTGACAGATTCTTTATTCAGTTGAACCTTATGGCCTACATGTTTATGTTTTCCGCATTATTATGTTATATATGCAGTGTACAGGTACAGATATCAGTCATGGGTTAGCTTGTGGTCCCTTGGGATCATGAGCACCGTGTACCATTCTGATTCAAAAAATCGAGGCGTTACACAGATGAGGAGTCTATTACAACAAATGTAGAGTCTGTTGGAATATATCAAACCAACCTTGCTAGTGGTTTGATTTGTTCCAATAGTTGCTCTATCTATTGCAACATCAACAATAGCATAAACTACAAAGAAACAATAAAGAAACAACATCAACAACAAAGAAACAACATCATTTGTTCCAACACCATCAACAACAACATCAATAACAAAGAAGCAACATCCTTTGTTACAATACCATCAACAACATCACAAAACAAGTTCTAACAACACTAACCCCACCAATAACTTCAATAACAGCATCAACAACAAAGAAACAAACAAAATACATAGAACAAAAGAATACTGCCCACAAAGCTTTTAAACTTCTCCCAACAGATGACTTTTTTTGCATATTGTAATAAAAACAACGGTTTATTCATTCAAGACTTAAAACTTTTTTCAATTTTTTAAAATAAATATGATATGGGTAAATGGTAATTAAATAAAAAAAATAGATATAAATAACTTGCAAAGAAGAAGGCGAGAATAAAAGAGCAATAGTGAGCCATACCTACAATGTCAAAAGTAAAGGGATCAAACAACAATTTCAGTCGAAGAAAGATATGGATTGGTTTAGATCCGAAACGGTATTTATGAGAAAGAGGAGATAAAAAAAAGACACTTTGATAACCCTAAAGAGAAGAGAAAGAAAAAGATGAGAGATGAATAAATTTAGGGTTGAAGGAGAGATAATTCTAGACACGGTTTTAAATATTCATTAATAAGTTGAGGGTCATGAGGAAGACAGGTGACATTGAAAAAAAGACTAGACTACTCAATGAGATTTTTGAGTTATCCAAGAAATATTTTTTACCGTCTTTAATAGGACTATTTTACTATCTTTCTTCTTCTTCTTTCGGATAGAAGATTGCTTAAAAATTTAAAAAAAAAAAATTCAAACTGATATGTCATCTATTGCAACAGATATAAATATCTATTTGAAATTTTCCAATAGCTCAGTCATCTATCAAAATAGATGCAAATGTCTATTTGATAATTAATTTAGATATGTCATCTGTTGCAAAAAATATCAATATCTATTTGAAATTTTCCAACAGCTCAGTTATCTGTCAAAATAGATGCAAATGTCTATTTGATAATTAAATGAAATATGTCATCTGTTGCAATAGATATCAATATCTATTTGAAAATTTTCAATAGCTCAGTCGTCTGTTGTAATAGATTTATTTGCAATACATAAGGTGAACTACAACTTCAATAGATATCACTCTGAGTCAAAACATTTCGTATTAACTTATTATTAAGGCTATACCTAAATTGATTTAGGTAGAAGTAGGGATGAATACATTAGGGTGAACTACAAATTTAATTGAGTCTTTGCGATTTAATGATGTTAGTATTGCATTCCTACCAACCCAAGTCAGAGTCGTCGATAGATCACTCTGAGTCGAAACGTTACGTATTAAATTATTATTGAGGTAATACCTAAATTGATTTTAGATATAACTAGGGATGAGTACATTACGGTGAACTAAAACTTTAATGGAGTCTTTGTGATTGCCTGATGCTGGTATTGCATTTCTACCAACCCTAGTCGAAGTTGTCGATCGATAATATTTTGTATTAACTTATTATTGAGCTAATACCTAAATTGATTTAGATAGAACCAGTGATGAGTACATTAGGGTGAACTACAAATTCAATTGATTCTTTGCAATTGCATGATGTTGTATTGCGTTCCTACCGACCCGAGTCAGAGTTGTCAATCAATCACTCTAAGTTAAAATATTTTGTATTAACTTATTATTGAGGTAATACCTAAATTGATTTAGATAGAACCAGGAATGAGTATATTAGGGTGAACTACAACTTGAATTGAGTCTTTGTGATTGCATAATGTTTGTATGGTGTTCCTACCGACCCAAGTAAGAGCCATCGATCGATCACTCTGCGTCGAAATATTTTGTATTAACTTATTATTTAGCTAATATCTAAATTTATTTAGATATAACTAGGGATGATTATATTAGGGTGAAGTAAAATTTTAATTAATTCTTTACGATTGCATAATGCTGGTATTGCATTTCTACCGGCCCGAGTCGGAGTCATCGATCGATCACTCTAAGTCGAAATATTTTGTATTAACTTATTATTGAGATAATACCAAAATTGATTTAGATAGAACTAGGGATGAGTACATTAGGGTGAAGTACAACTTCAATTGAGTCTTTGCGATTGCATGATATTGGTATTGCATTCCTGCTGATTCGAGTCGTCGATCGATCACTCTAAGTCAAAATATTTCATACCTTTTAAAATTTTAAGAAATAATTAAGATCAATTTGGACCAAATTAACATTTTCAAAACTTGTCATTCATTTCTAAAATAAAAATCAACCCATACAAATCATTCATTTGGGGGAAAACGTTACATAATTTCAAATCTTGATTTTTTTTTGCTTTTTTCTCTCTCTCAACAATACAGACAACAACTACTCAACAAATTGCTCAACCCTTCATAACAGATCAATTTTCTTCCTATTTTCGACCACATAGGTGTTATTTTTTACTCCATTCTTGCTTGTATCCATCGTTTTCTCTGTCTTCGCAGGTAACAAAGTTCAAGAAGAGTTCTAGATTTGTTATTTTTTCTAAAAATTAAGGCTTTTTAGTTAATGATGAAAACGAAGACTTTTAGTTCTATTATCTTCGAGAATGGGTTAACAATTTTGAGTTTTGATGCTAAAAACGTAGGAAGAACCTGAGAAAACCCTAGTTTTTGTTGCAGTGTTTCCTTGTCTATCGTAGTATTATTGGATGGTGTTTGTGGTATTATTAGTAGCCGTTGTTGGTGGTGTCGGTATTGGTGGTCCTGGTGGTGGTGTAGGTGGTCTTGGTGGTGGTGGTGGCAGTTTTGGCGGCCTTGGTGTGGGTATTGGTGGCATTGGTAGTGGTGTTGGTGGTGGTCTTGGTGGTCCATCTGTTGCAATAATGAAACATACGCTGGGAGATATTAAATAAGCGTTCAAACAGATTCCCCATCTATTTCAACTGATGGGTTATCCATTGGAGTATTTATTTGTAATGTGGCGTATAGTAATTTATTGAAATTTTTCATAGCTTATTTTTTAAAAAAAATTATGTAGACATCAAATGTAATGTATCTTTTGTTTTTCTATTGTTTGTAGTTAAAAAATGTCTCCCAAAAGAAAAGAAATTGTAAGTGGATCAACCTCTGACCATCCAACAAAAGAGGCTAGAGTACTGATTGATTCGGATGAACTTCCTGAACAATCTCAGATAGGGAAAAATGAGGCTGAGAAAAGTTATGAAAAGGGTGGTGGAGAAAGGTATGTATAGGTTGGTGAGGAAAATAAAAGTGAGGAGGAGTAAGAAGATAAAAAAGATGATAATGCCTCACCAATGGGGCATGAAATAAAAAGCAATTGTGATTAGTTTGGTTTGCCCATGCCGTTATATTGGCAAGAGACTTCAACAAAGTCATTGAAGATAATTTGTTGAATTTTGTTGATTATTTTGAGAAATTCAATAATTATTCCTTAGGATATGACAGCTACTACTTTACTGTCAAATATTTACTGACAAATCTATCCCCAAAGATGATCACATTATATAGCTTTCCTTGGGCTTTTATGGTAAATTTAATCACTATTTGTTTAGTCATCCATCAATTTATATTGAATAATTATTATGAATTTTTTCTTGCTTCTTATTTACATATTTTAGACTTGGGCATTTGAAGTCATTCCTTTCCTCCAAAAGCAATTTAAGAGCTGATTTATGTACCTACTGGAGTGATGCTTTTACAACCCATCGGCAATCTATTTTGAATAGTCATTCATCAACTTTGTTAGTTTTTTTGGAGCATCGTCCGAGATGCTAAACCCTTCAAATGGGTAATTCTTTCGTTCTCCCAAACTGACAGACTCCACTTTTTCTTTTTCCATGGAAGCAGAAAATAAATTATAGACTATGATATTATGTTTTTCAGCAGTAGCTTCTACTGTGACATCCACCTGGAAAGGCAGAACTGTCAATGCTAATAATCACAGATATACAACAGATTATCTATCTATTGCATTAGATGGATCATCTGTTAGGACAAACTCAAATAGGTAAAATAGAGTTGTATGATAATTTCGAACAGATGATCCATTTGTTGCAACATATGACTCATCTGTTGGTACAAATTAAAATAGTACTAAGATCTGTTTGATTTGCTAAAATAGATGAACACATGTTGCAACAGTTAACGTATCTGATGCAACAGGTTATACGACAGTTACAACAAATGTATATATCTGTTTGATAATTTTCAGCAGATGTATAATCTGTTGAAATAGATGTGTCTGTTTATTTGTTGGAACGCATGATATATAATTAATTTCTTCAGCTCATGTTGCTCTTCGGTGGCCCTTATAAATTGATCAAAGGTGCAAGACAGAGACAGAGGAATTATAATTTTGCTTTTCTTTAATGATTGATGATGTCTTGGAAATTTCTTTCCTTCTCCTCTTAGCCACCTTGATCTCTAGTGGAGTGTATGGATATGAAATCTTCTTTGATGGAATGACACCTCTCTTAGATGTTATTTCCTTTACAGAAGTAGTTAATGTATTAATAACATTAATCACTCCATCATGTTTCTCCTAGAAGTCTTGACATTTGCATGCAGAACATTCGCTAGAAGTGGCAAAATCTGTATAACTAGTATGATCATAATCATAATGGTCTATAAGAGGAGCAATACTACCACTACCACTACCATCATCAGCAACAAAAAGTCCACCCTCCAAAATTATTTTTCTTGAGATAGCTGTTGCTCCAAACAATTTCTCCTTTATTCTATCTTCAACTCTCGATTGATTGGAATAAGCCACGAATGGAAAATCTAAAATAAATCAGTACATATATTAGATTGATGATGAAATCATTTTTAAAAATTATTAATTAAAATAATAACTTAATTAGAATTACACTTACTACTTCCTTCGGGAGGTTGAAAAGATCAAGAATTTTTATATTTTTATCAGTTTGACCGACAACCATCTCAGGATTCTTGAACATGAAAATTTTTTCTGGTAGTTGACTTGTTGTCTCAAATAAGGAATGGCTTCAAATGCCCAAGCCTATTAACTAAAGCTAATAAATCAAAAGCATTATTGAAAAATAAAAAAATGAATTATGTCATGATAAAAGAAATATTTACCATGAACTCATGGAAAGCCATATAAGTTGATTGTCCTTGGCGTTAACGGAATCAACAAATATTTGACAGTCATTTTGTAGCTTTCATAACCCAAAGGATAGCTGTTAAATGCCTCAAGATCCTTGGAGAGCTTTATCAAACCAAGGGGTATGTTGTTGTTAACGTCTCTCACCCTAAGAACATTATGCACAAACCAAACCAAGCACAATGATTGTTTGTGCTTCTTTGAAAGTCTTTTACCTTTTAACTCTTCTATCAAATTTATGTTTTTGAAGCTTGGACCAACAAGGGACACCAGGTCATCATGATCACTCGACTTGTCTTTGCCTTTTTTGGGTGTGCAGGGTGCTTTTTTGGGTTAGAATAGGTATAACTTGAGATGGGGAAGGAGGATAACATTTTAATCCAGTAACTATCGCGAACTCCTTCCACCCAAAACAAACAGGCATGCCATAGTAATTTAGCCACGCCCCATCCATCTTATCTTTGTTTTCATATATAAACCTATGCTTGAGAAGATCATATACCATTTTCATTTGGAAACGAACATTGTTTTCCTCCGTCAAATCAAGATATTGCCCAAAGCAGCTATTCCTAAAATAAGCATCCAATTTTTATTCTCGAAGTATTTTTCTGAAGGCATCAAAAGATTTTTTTCATGGATGACTTAACCACGAAATCACCCATTAGTGGCACCATCGCACTGTATTCTCACAGGATAATGATCAATGTTGAAGGTTTTGACCAACTCTTTGGTGGAAGGGCTATTAGCATTTGGATCATCTCTTTTGAAATATCCCTCCTCCCCATGTTCATTATCTTCTGCTCCTGATTGAGTTAACGCTTGTAAAGCAGATCATAGAGTGGTGGATGTAGCCGAGCTGCTTCACTTGTTCCTTTACTTAGACTTGATTTGGTTTCGTTTCTTTTGGGAGCCATATTATTTAAAATAAATAGGAAGATAAAATAGATAATAATTAACTAATGCATCCATTAAAAAGGGTAACAGTAAATCAAATATGTACAACAGTAAAATAATAGTTCCAACAGACCACACATTTGTTGCACCAGGTAAGATATCTGTTGCAGTATATAGCCAACCTGTTGTAGCGGACGATTAATCTATTGGAAATAATAAAAACAGGCCACACATTTTTTGTACTAGGTAGGATATCTGTTGCAGCATATACCAAACTATTGCAGCAGATGAGTAATCCATTGGAAACAATAAAAATAGATCACTCATCTGTTGTACCAGGTAAGTTATCTGTTGCAGCCTATAACCAACCTGTTGCAGTGGATGAATAATCCATTGGAAATAATAAAAATAGATCACTCATTTGTTGCACCAGGTAGGTTACCTGTTGCAGCCTATAACCAACTTGTTACAGCGGATAAGTGATCCGTTGGAAATAATAAAAATAATCCACTAATCTATTGCATCAGGTAGGTTATTGCAGCATATAACCAACCTATTGCAGTGGATGAATAATTTGTTGGAAACAATAAAAATAGGCCACACATCTATTGCACCAGATAGGATATCTGTTACATCATATAACTAACCTGTTATAGTGGATGAGTAATCCATTATAAATAATGAGAATAAATCACTCATCTGTTGCACCAGGTAGGTTATCTATTATAGCCTATAACCAACCTGTTATAGCGGATAAGTAATCCATTGGAAATAATAAAAACAGATCACTCATTTGTTGCACCAGGTAGATTATCTATTGCAGCCTATAACCAACCTGTTGCAACGGATGAATAATCCATTGGAAATAATAAAAATAGGCTACTCATCTATTACATTAGGTAGTTATCTGTTTTAGCATATAACCAATCTATTGCAACGGATTAGTAATTCGTTGGAAATAATAAAAATAAGCCACTCATCTATTGCATCAGGTAGGTTATCTGTTGCAGCGTATAACTAACCTATTGAATGAATGATCAATCTGTTAGAAATAATAAAAATAGGACACATTTATTGCATCATATAGGATATCTGTTGCAGTATATAACCAACCTGTTGTAGTGGATGAGTAATCCATTGGAAATAATAAAAATAGATCACTCATTTGTTGCATCAGGTAGGTCATCTATTGCAACCTATAACTAACCTGTTGCAGTGGATGGGTAATCTGTTGGAAATAATAAAAATAAATCACTCATTTGCTGCATCAAGTAGGTTATCTGTTGAATCCTATAACCAACAAGTTGCAACGGATAACTAATTTATTGGAAATAATAAAAATAGATCACTAATCTGTTGCCAAATGAGTAATCTGTTGGATCAATATTATTTAGATTTCTTCCAAATAGAAGAGTCATCTATCGCAACAAATGAATGATCTGTTAGATTGTTCATTTGTTGCATCAGATTTATATTGTTGCATTATATTTTTATCTGTTGCATCAGATGTTTAATCTGTTGCATTAGATGTTTAATCGGTTGCATTAGATGTTTTATCTGTTGCATTAGATGTTTAATCTGTTGCATCAGATAGTTCATCTGTTGCAACACCATTTTTACCTAGAAAAATAATAAATCAACCCAACAACACCAACACAACACACACACCAAGAACATCAATGGTGACCAAAATTCACCAATGAATCGAATCAGTAGTTCGATAACAAGAACTACAATAATAATAAAAAATTATATTTCACACCAAAAAGAGTAGAGAAGAAATGTCATAAATAGGGTTTTATTCAGTCCACATTTCAAATTTAAGAAAAATATGTTAAAATTGGTAACCAATACTAGAAGAGAAGTTGGCTCAAGTTAAGTTCATCTGTTTCTTCATAACTAAAAAGAAATAATTTTTTACCTGTGAAAGAAGAAATGAGACGAGAAGAACTCAAAGTTGTTGTCGTTGAAGAATAATGCTCATCACATCGATTGATGATTGAAAGTTGAAAAGGAACTTCACCCAGCTATTTATTGCCAGAGCTTGAAGTCCAGTCGGTGAAGTCGCAGCTCAAGCTCAATGTCGTCAGGAATTGAAGGAGAAATTTTGCAGAACCGTTGGTTGGGAGAGAGTTGAGAGAGACTGTCGAGAGAGAGAGGAAAGAGACGGTTGATTTAGAAATGAGAGGGTTGTGGGTTGATTTGTATTTTTGAAAAGATTAGAAAGTTTTAAAAATATTAATCAAGTCCACAATTAACTTAATCAAGTTTCCTAATTATGTTTGACCTTTTAAGTTGGTCAATATCACCAATCCTTCATTCAAGACTTAAAAGACACCTTTCCTTCAATTTTCTCACTTAACACAATATTAGTTGTTCAATTCTAAGCTCATTTTATATTCAAGGACTATGTTAGATTAACTTTTTAATATTACTCTTTTACTTTTTTTTTTAATTATCTTAATCCAATGGCATAGACACTTGAAGATTAGTCACGTTGACTTTTGTAAAGTAAAATATGACAAGTAAAAATAAATGGAGGGAGCAACTGCAAAAGTACATTGAACAAATACTTAAGTTTACACAAAAAAAATATTTCATATGAAAAAATTAATAGTTTCTTTACATCGACAAAGATGTATAGGAACAAAATTATTCAGCATCGTTTCACAAAGTGCAAAGTTAGTTCCATCCGTTGAAAAAAACTACTAATCCTCTAATTAACAAGGTATGACGCTCTTCTATCCCCTTTAAAAACTTGGAGGTTATGGAAAGATAAGCTCCTTTTGAGGATGTACTTAATAAGTTTGATAAGCAAATGGATTTCAAATGTTATTGCTGCCCAAATGCTTGTGATTGGGCTTTTATAAGAAAAAGCCCAAATTACATTTTCAGTCAAGGAGTAGTAGATAGTTACATCTTTTTATCTTCTAATTTAATTTTCGATCTACGAATCTTCCTATCAAGGATCATGTCATGATTAAAATAATTCAAATATCCATAGATACAGTTGTCCATTTAGTTAAATTCAATAAGAAGAAGGAAAAATTGATTTTATGTGATTTCATATTTAGGTAAAACAACAACGATAACAACTACGCCACGGTCAGGAAAAAATTAAGGTCATATAGATAGCCTATGAAGGAGAAATCTTGCAACTCTAGTAAGAGAATCGGCAGTAATATTGAAATTGTAGTCAGGTAATCCTTGTACAAAGATCTATTTCAAGACAATAACCAAAAATATCGTCATTATGTAAACAATAATAAGCAAATTAAAAAACACACACATATGTGCATGTATGTGTCGTCTTTTCACCTTTTTCCTTAAATTATTATTTAATTATTTTTATACTATTAACTATAATCTCTAAAAGTTAAGGAGTCCTTAAATATATGATAAAAAAGGTATGGAGAATTAATTTTGATAGATTGTTGTTTCCTTGTGTAACTAAACAAGGATTCCTTAAATATATAATAGGAGGTGAAAAAAGAAAAATTTGATGAAAATTTCTTTTTGACATACAAAAGCACGAGTTTTTAAAATTTTCAAATGTACTACTTCCTTTGTCTCAATTTATGTATTGTAGTTTGAATTTCGACAGTCAAATTTCATTTGGTGCTCTGAACAATGAAAATTTCAAATTATCAAAGAGAAAGGAGAAAAAAAGCATGAACAATGTATAAAGCATTGAAAAATTCTTCTTTTTTATTATATTTTGTGTAAGGATATAATATCATATTGTAAATATAGCTGGACAAACTTGATAGGACTAACATCGACACGAATACTTATACAAAACTTGATATTTAATTGATGAAATTATTTGACTTGGATAAAAACTGAAATTTTGCAGCAATACTATTACATGTATTAATAATATGTACAACAGACGTATGTTGTCTAGTTAAGACATCTACAAGCAATAGATTTTTAACCACTACAAGATGAAACATGTGCTCTTCTGTTGTTGCAACCCATCTCATTGACATCTCTTAGTGAAGTTGGATAGTTTTCACTTGTCTACTGGACGTATAACAACTTTTCTAATTACAACACTAAATATTTTACTAATAACGAAAACCTATATAATATGTTAGGAAGAAGAATTATGATTCATAGCTAAACAAATCAAAAGTACATAGTCCGTGACAAACCTGAAAGGTGCTATTTTTGAAAGGTCTTGATTTACAATTCGTGTTAATAATTGTTATTTAGCTACAATATCGAGTTAGCACAAATCCATTATGAAGAACAAAGAATTATGTTTGCTTAACTGCTTCTCATTTACCTTACTCTAGTATCAATTTGCACTCGGCAAGGCCGAAAAAGAAGGCCTAATAAACAAAATTCACGAAGAAAACGTCTTAATTAGCAATTGTTTTCAAGAATACATCATGATAATTTTTTATTATAAACTTCACAAATATATTACAACTTTAGAAAAATTATCTAAATTCAATTAGCAATTGTCTTCAAGAATACACACTAAATTCTTATCAAACTCCAAGAACAAATCAAAATTTTAGAAAATTTATATCAAATTTAAAGATATAATAAAAAATTTACCGCAAATCGTAAGTAAATTACTTCTGCAATCATCAACACTATCCGAACTTCATGTTAAAGAATGTACCATTCAAGAAAAATAATCTATTATTCTACAACTTTAAAAAATAAACTAAAGATATAGAAAATTTACCTTAATTCATAATAAGCAAATTTATCAGCACCATTGAGACCTCATGCTATTAAAGAGAACTTAAGAAAGTTAATATAAATAACATTAGTCGGTAAAAAAAAAAATCAAAAAATTAAAGTGACAATAAATGCCGAATTTTAAACAAGTTTTTCCACGTAGGAGACACTTTTTGTAAAAGAATCCCAACTTAACTTTAAAACCTAAACGAAAAAACTTGTTTGTGATATTATTTCAAACCTATAATTACCTTTTCACCTTTTTTTTTAAATTTATAATATTGAATATTAACTATAAAAAAATTAACTTATGACAGAATTTTTAAATCTATGATAATATTTTATTTTGTGCTTTGTTGTGCGTAACCTTCCCCTCCCCCCTCAAAAAAAGGGCCGGTTTACAATTAAAAAAAAACCTTTTGTTTTTGTCCTAAATTTCTGGTAAAGAAAAAATCGAATGAAGCTTTTTTCTTTAAAAAATAAGAAGACATTAACTGGAAAAAAAAGGTACGAACTTATATTCTATAAAGTAGGCTTAAAATCACGCTCTGAATATTTTGACCTTCATTAAAGAATTTCGTAATAGATAAAATTATTTTTTCATCTTTTTCTTCAATTAATGTATTATAATTTTTATAAGATTAAATATAATATTGACTTCTAAAATATATATGATAAGAGATATTAGGAGAATTAATATATTTTTACTAAATTAACCAATACTAAAATAGATGACAAGAGATAACTTACTTTTTCCGACGTGAAAAGTGTCGAATTAAAGAGTAAATTACAAAAATATATAAAGAGAAGGAGGTTTTCTTTTTACTTACAAAAAGAAAGCAATACAAGAAAAAAGAAAATTTCTCACAATCTTCGTTGTATATGTGTAATGCCCTGAATCTGGTACCCGGAACGCTACACGGTACTTATGACCTCAAAAGACCACAAGCTAACCCCTGACTGATATCTGTAACTGAGCACTAAAAAATATACTGTAAATATGCGGAAACATGAACTGAATGGCCATAAGGTTCAAAACTGAATGAACATTTGATAAACAATGTCTGAAAACGGTATAACAATACCAAAGCAAATCTAAAATAACTGTCTAACATATTATAGTCTGAAAGCCTCTAAACTGTCAGAATAAGGAGTTGATGGGGCATGTCCCCAACTAACTCCGACTACTGAAATAAACTGAAAATTGAAATAGTAATGTGATCATCATGTCCTTGAAGGATGAGGACTCACTTCTAACTCTGATCGTTGAACTGGGATGCTACTGGTTCTCTGGAGCTCGTGCTTTTAAACCTATGGTATAAGACACCATAGTGCAAATGCATCAGTACTTTGAATGTATTGGTATGCAAGTGAGGTAGGATGAATACAATAGGTTCATATGCATGAACAATACTAACTGACTGACTAACATAAACGTAAGAATACATGCATGCATACTAACTGTAACTGAGATCATGATAGGACTGAATATCGAGTTCTGACTACTGAGTCTACTGAAATTGACATCTGAGTCACTGATGAGTGACAAACTGATACTGTATTACTGAATACTGAGGGAATGATACTATGTTACTGATACATAGATAATTGTGTCTGACAGTTCTGATTATGAAGAACTGGTCTGGTTGATTGTATCTGACAGTCCTGAAGCTGAATACTGATAACATGAGTTCTAATAACTGATATAACTGATAACATGAGTGACTGTATCTGGCAGTCTTGAACCTGATAGAACTAGCTGAGTTCCGTACTGTATCTAAGTAACTGAATCTAAGATCAGTCTTATCTTACGGGTGATCTCTACATCTGATGATACTGATACTGATTGACCATAGTTGAGATCAGTCATATCTAGCGGGTGATCCCAGAGTCTATTTATAATGATAAGGAGTGACTGAATCTGACAGTCCTAAATCTATACTACTGAGCTGAATTGATTGTATCTGACAGTCCTGATTCTATAACTAAAACTGTGGGATGTATTCATCTAACCGACATGCCCCATACTAAGCTAACTGGGGTCCAACCTATAACCCCAGCTGGAAGGGTGTCAGTATCGCACCACTGGTAAAGACAACTGTTATGGAGTCAGTCCTAATCTAGTGAGTGACCCCTGGGATCAGTCCTATACATTTAAATGCGCTAACAGGTGATCCCTGAATATGTTAGTCCTATCTAACGGGTGACATCTCATACCTATGTTGGCTACGTAGTTTTGGAACTAGGGATTGCTTCTAGGGATCTCAGTCCTATCTAGCAGGTGAGTTCCCATCCCTAGGCTCGCTCGGTGCTGAATCCTACTCTCATCTGAAAGACACTGATCTGAGCTGATTAACTGAATTGAACTGATACTAGTGGTATTGTCTAGCAGAGCTAAATTAAATTTACTGATTATCATTAACTGACGGAATGTACTAAGTTCTGAGGACTGATTGAGAATACTGAAGTTATTGAGATTGACTGGAAATACTGAGGTTACTGAGATTACTGAGCTACTGAAATTACTGAGATTTCCTAAGTCACATGACTGACTGAGTTCTATGGACCATATCTTGACTGAGAATATCGTGAAAACATAACATGGCCTAGGCACACAGGTAAATGTTCTGGTACAAGTACCCCTAGAACTCGATAAGAAGAAACTGGCATAACATGGCTTACTTGAACATATGACGAATAACACAATTCATAATTCATCTATTGAAGCACTTCATCAAACATGTGATATGCATAAGCTTGTACATATATGGGGATTTCATGATATCATACTAGTTGGGCATTGTTCCTTTATCTAGGCATTTAATTATACACATGAAAGGCATAGCACATGTAGACAACATTATACAACAATTAATCATCATGATTCATCTCTAATTTTATTATCCTAGGGTTTATTTATAGGTTCACATGAATATACATCTATACAAATCAATTCCATATAAAATTGATCACCCAACATGGATTTGAATTCAATTGATCATTCTCAACATAAACAAAACAAATCCAACATGAAATTCATAAAGAAATCCATAAACTTAAACTTAGAAAGAAGATTCTCGGGCTTCATGGATGAAAGGAGTCCATGAATGAACACTATGCATACCTAGGATGTGATTTCGTAAAGATTGACGGAGAAAATCATTCAACTTGAATCTTCTATGAAAAACCCTAATGTGTTCTTAAGAGGATTTTGAGAGAATAGAGTATAGTTTAGTTTAATGGAGGCTCAAATCCGTGTTTTTTAGCTTATATAGCGTAGGTAAATTGACCATTTTAACCCTAGGACACGTATTTAATTTCTGAGAAAATTTCTCAATTTTCATCCTTGGCGCAACGCGCCACTATCGCACCAACTCACTGGAAAGTAACAAATAGGAAATTGCACGGTGGCGCGATGTGGAGCATCACGTTTCCACCTTATTTGTGACCTGGAAGCTTGACGTGATGCGTCACTATCACGGAGCAATACTGGAAACTGACAGTTGCCATTTGAGCTATCTCCGCGACGCGCTGAAGGCTCAGGTGATACACTGTCTCACTAAAAAGACTCAAACTCTTCACCCAGGTGTCGGATTTGAGCGAATTTGGTATCGATGGAAAGCTTATTCGATTCCCCACATGATAAAAAGTGAAAATCTTAAAAATACCACGAGTACAAAAGTGGATTCATATTTCAAAGAAAGTTTCTAACATTTTTGGGAAACTTTTGAAGCTAGGAAAAGTACGGGGTATTATAATATGAAACTAGTGAATATGATCACGCTTCGTGCGAACATTAAAACAATTCAAAATAAAAATAAATAATGTGTTGCTTTAAATAAGTAAATGTTTTTAGAAAAAAAAACTTTTAATGTATTAATTTTTCCCCTTTATACTCCAAAGTCCAACCATAACACTATATATTTTTTTGGTAATTAGAATTTTATTAATCACCAAAAAGTGCAGCACTTTACATGATCAAGCTTGGCTTACACAACCAGCTTCTCCTACAGAAGATTCTCATTAACAGAGAAGACTAAAAGATACATCTTTTGAATATAGTATTTAATGGCGCAGTAGCTCGTACACAACAGATACAAGCATTTCGTCTAGTGTAATACCCCAAACTTTTTCTAGCTTAAATTCGCTCATAGAATATTAAGGGATGCCTTCCAAAATGATTAAATATTTGTTTCACATAGATTTTCTATATTTCAACTTTTCATTTTGTATAAAATTAAATAAGCTTTTCATAGATACCAAATTCATCCAAATCCGACACTCGGTGAAGAAGTTAGAGCATTTTTAAGTTGACAGCATACCAATTGGGCAGCCACCGCGTTGCGGTGAAGGAAAATTTCATAATTGTCACTTTCCAGTGGACCACCGCAATGTTGGCGCGTTGTGGCAAGGTCCAAATTTCCATTCATCAATTTCCAGTGGACCTCCGTGATATTGGTGCATCGCAGAGAGGTCCATTTTCCTAATTGTCGAATTCCAGTAGCCCAACGCGATAGGGGCACATCGCGCTAAAGGCCAAAATGTCATTCCTATAGGGAATCGTGATGGTGGCACGTCACGTTAAAGTTCCAGGTCCCAATTATCAAAATCTAATGGGACAACGCAATAGCTCCGCATCACGGAGGACCTAATTTCCCATTTGTTAGTTTCCAATGAGCCACCGCGATAGTGGTGCATCGCAGTGGCCCATTAAATCGGTGCCCAGTTACTTTTTTCAGTTTTGTTTAGAAGTTAAAAAGGGTATTTTGGAATTTTTCCCAGCCCCCAATTCCGCCTAAATACAAGATTTAGGGCTATTAGAAGAATCTTATGATATATTTCTCAAGATTTCTCTCAACTAAAAACCCTAAGCTCCAACAATCAACCTTAAGAATCCCAAGATTCCACCATTCTTTTTCCAAATTAATTTAAGATTCAAGATTCCCAACACAAGAATTCTATGAACCATCATTCAAAAGAACAAATAGAGTCTCAAAAGTAAGGTTGTTCATCTAGTTCATCATCCAAGGTATGTAGGGTTTAACAAGGACACATCTTTCGTTCTTGTTCCTAAAAACTTAAATTTTACTAAAGATTACATGGTTTACTAGTTGGGGTTTATACCCAAAGCATCTTGTTTTAAGTTTATGAAGATATAAGTGATTTAAACCTTGAATTTAATATTTACCACACCTATTTATGCTTTGAATTGTTGATTTATATCATGAATTGTACATTTCTATTGTGAATTGATATTTTCAAGTGTTACCAAGATAATTGTTTAGAATTAAGGTTCATTATGAAATTGTGATAATTTAAGTACATATGCTTTAAACTCAAGTATGAATTTTGATATTTAATGAAGAGTACATTATTAGCATGCTTTAACAAGCAAACATTTAGTTTTAAAGAAAGATTGATCTTCCGAACCTAAGTTAAGATAGGAATCCACATTATTTATGATTTAAAGCAAAGAGAAGTATAATTGATTTTCATTATAAACCCTTGTGCTGCTTTAAGGTGGATTTCCTAAAAGTTCTGAGCCATAAGTATGGGAGCAGTATTTAGCACCGAGTTAGGTATGATTCCAAGGTCTCATGCCCCAGAACTACGAGCCACCGTAGGTTGTAAAATCTCATAGTAGGCTAAGATAGTGATCACTTAAGTTAAAGTTCTATTCTGATGGTAAGGATATAACAGCTCTCCCCAACGTGGGCAAGATGTTGGACTCCATGTCAGCAACCATAGTTTATGTCGGTTAGAAGAAAATCCTTGAGTCCCAAAGTCCTTAAGTCCCAAAGTTCCAAGATTTTCAACACTTCCAAAGCTTCTGAGTTTCAAAAGAAAAGAATAATAGAAAAGCTTTTATAAGACTAAGTGTTATGACTTACTTGATTTACAAGTATGATTTGTTATACATGATTTTATATTTCAATATTTTAGATAATCAAGCTTATGTGAGTCATATACATCCGCATGCATTTACTTTCTAATTATGATGATGTTTACTTATGTATTACACCCCCATATACTCAGTATATCCTCAAAGTGTTGATCCATATAAATGTCTATGTGCTATATTGTCTTATAATGTAGGTTCAGGTGCTCAGTATCAGTAGCATGAGTAGTTCGAGTATCTCTATCTACTCTCCCACAGTTGGTGAGTCCTCATAATTTGAGGGCCTACTACTTTAGATTTTCATCTTTCATTATAATTGAGTTATCGTTTTTAATTTATCCCGAGTCAGTTAGGCGTCTATCCCAATGGCTCTCTAGTTCTTTAGTAGTAGAGGCTTGTTAGACTACGAGTTTAATTACAGACTTTCAGTATTTGTTATTCATATAGTATCTACAATTTATTTAGTTCAATTTTTGGTATAATACAGCATTATTTCTTGATTAGATTATCTTAAAGTAAGGTTCAGATCTAGTAGCAGGCTTAAAGGGTTAGCTTGGGGCTACTCATAGCCTTGACCACCCTGTGACGTCTCAAAATTAAATTTTGGGGTATTACAAACTTGGTATCAGAGCGTAAGGTTTAAAGAGTCCTAGGGAGTCAGACAAGCCACGGTACGTAAAGTCTTGATCATGGGTGTGAAGCGTGCCACATCTAAGAGCAAGAGGCTATGGAGCATTTTAGGAAAATTCTCTTTTTTTTCATAATCCATTGTGCTTACAGCTATCTTAGTCTGCTATTAATTATGCTCTTTCATGATAGAATATGCCTCCTCGCAGAGCAAATGCCCATAGGAATGATAACTAGTCACCCCATTCTATTGATCCCCTGAATGAGAATGTGTCTCATACTGAATTTTGGGTTATCTTTCAGGCGTTAGCCCAAGCTGTGATAGCTAATGTCTATGCCAATAATCAGGCTATAGCTCCATGTCAACAAGGGGGTAATTTAGTTATAGCCAGACTTCGTGACTTTATGAGGATGAATCCGCCTGAATTTTTTGGGTCATAAGTAGGTGAGGACCCCCAATTGTATCTTGATGAGGTAAAAAAGATCACCCAAGTTATGTATGTCACTGAAGAGAAGAGCGTAGAATTGTCTTCATATAGGTTGAAAGATGTTGCTTATGATTAGGTTGTCATGTTGAATAAAGGTAAGGGTGAGAATGCAGCTCCCATGAGTTAGAAGATATTCTAAGATACTTTTCTAGACATGTTCTTTCCACGTGAGTTGTGGGAAGCCAAGGTTGATGAGTTCATAAACCTGAGGCGGGGCTCAATGACTATAAAGGAGTACTACCTTAAGTTTAACCAGTTATCTAAGTATGCTCTTGAGTTAATAGCTGACACCAGATCTATTATGAGTAAGTTCGTTACTGGAGTGTCAGTATTGGTAATCAAGGAGTATAGGACTGCCATGCTTATCGAAGACATAGATCTTCCTAGATTTATTATGCACGCTCAGCAAATTAAGGCAAAAATAGGGAAGAAAAGAGAGAGAGCAAATAAGAAGGCTAGAACAGGACAGTTTGAGTATGGTCAATCAAGGTCTGCAGGGGAAATCGCTCATACTTTTAGAGTCGTCTGCCATTTCCAGATCCATCTTTAGCTAGTGCTCTCGCTCCCAGTGGTAGGCAGGAGCTGTGAGGAAAGTCTTCTATGTCTAGGTCCAAGAATAGTGTGAGTGGTAAGCCCAATTATCCTCCATGTTCTAAGTATGGTAGAACTCATTCTGGTAAGTGCTTCGCTGGATAAAAGGGTTGTTTTGGCTATGGCAAGTTAGGTCATGGAATTAGAGAGTGCCCGTATGCTAAGTAGGGAAACAGAGATGTTCGTCAAGGTCTCATGCCCCAGAAAATATTTATGTTAATTGGTCAGTAATTGGTCGTCCTAAAATCTCTTCTAGGTCATCTTATAATCTTCTTTTCATATGTATACACATTATTTGATCTTCTTTTTCATTCCTGCAAGACACAATACATCACAAAAGTAATGCACTATAAATAAAAATAATTTAAAACCTCACATGTCACGTCCTTGCTTATTAGAATTAATGCAAATACCAAAAACGACTTAAAAATAAGATCATACATGATATTTTTATTACTAAATATTTTTGTTTTAAGTAAAACATGAAAAGGACAACACACTAAAAATAACATAGTCAAAAATAAGAATAAGAAGATATATAACAAACTTCGCATCAGACAACTGGACAACCTCATTTTGATCTGATGGTCACCAATTATCATATGGTTAATGATGTGTCTTCAGCAAGCAACTATCATCCAATTGCAATGGAAATGAACTCTGAAATGAAATGGATTTTGGAATTTATTAACATTCTCTAAAAAAGGTATTGTTAATAATCCCGCAGGTACTGAAACCATTAAAAGAACCCCCAATAATTTATTGGGCACTGTACGAAGTATTTGAAATATAGGAAAGAAATACCATTCAGGTAAGATTTCCAAAGGGGTTACAAATGTATTTGTCAGTTCACCAATCATTGAAATGAGTTATTTATAGCTTGGTAGAGCATAAAATAAGATAAAAAAAAGTTAATGTAATACCTCGTACTTTTTCTAACTTAAATTCGTCCCTAGAATGTCAAGAATTTTCTTCAAAGTTGAATAAGCTTTCCATCGATACCGAATTCGCCCTATTCAGACACTCGGTGAAGAAGTTAGAGCATTTTTAGTAAAACAGTGTGCCACTTGGAAACTCAGTGCGTTGCGGAGAAGGCAAAATCTGCAATTGTCAAATTTCAGTGGCCCTCTGCAATAGCCCCGTATCGCGGAGAAGCCCATTTTCCCAATTTTCCCATTCCAGTGAAACTTTGCAATTCTGGCGCATCGCACCAAGGGCCAAAATGGCAATCCAAGGGGCACCGCGATTGTGGCGCGTCGCGGTGAGCGCCCAGTTCCCGTTCGTCCTTTTCCAGTGAGCTACTACGATTGTGGCGCGTCACGGTGGCCAACTAAATCAGGAAAAATATAGCATTTTTCAGTTCCGACTTGAAGTTTAAAAAGGGCTCTTTGGTCTTTTCCAAGCCCCAGGTCATGAATAACAGAGAATTTAACCTATTCAAAGCTTATCATATTCACTTTCCATCTATTCACTCTCAAAAGAAAACTCTAAAGCTCAAACTTTCTCTCCAAGAAATCCAAATCCCTCCATTAATTCTCCAAGGAAACTCAAGATTAAGGATTTCCAATACAAGAACTCTAAGAATTCATCTTCAAATCATTAATAGAGATCCAAGATTCAAGTTTTAGCATCTAAGATCATCAATTGAGGTATGTGAAGCTTGAAAAAGGATAATTCTTTCATCCTTGTGCCCAAAACTTTATTTTAATTACAAATTTAACGCAACTTATATGATTTTCCGTGAAATTCAAGTTAGAGATTATACCCATTATCATTATTTGTAAGATTATGAGATTTTCTATGATTTAGAGTTGAATTACATGATTATATTTATATTTCCATGCATATTGTTGAAATTTCTAGATTTTATGATGAATTATAAGTGTTTACATCATCAAGCATGAATTTTTAGATGTTTTAACATGACATTGCTGCATAGGTCATTATGCCCTAATTAAGATTTCTATTTCAAGATTATTTGTACTATAAGCACCCTCGGATAAGAGTATTCTCAGATTATTGATAAAGATTTGACCTTTTGGTCCTAAGCTAAGATATAAAATCCACTTTGTTCATATAACTTGAGATTTAACCATATGCTATTTTGAAGTGGATTTTCTTAAGATTTTGAGCATAAGAATGAGAGTAGTATTTAGCACCGAGATGGGTAGGTTACTACTGCTTCATACCCCAGAACTATGAGCCAACATAGCATTCAAATTATTCCCACTTCTATGTGGATGACTCAGATTGTGATCACATTATATAGAAGTTCTATTCTGATGGCAAGGGTAGAACAACCCTACCTAACGGGGGCCAGTCGTGGGACTCCATGGGTGCTCACATGGTGTATGTCAGTTAGAAGAACCTCCCAACATATGTCCCCCACTCTTCAATAGTCTATTGATTTAAAGCTTTAAGATAAAAGCATTTGCTTGGGAAGTTACGACTTTAAGATTCTTAAGCTCTAAGATAAAAGTATTTCCCAGATTTTTAGAAAATTAAGTATAAAGACTCACCGTTTTACTTAGATTATGCTTTATGGAAAGATAAGAGTTATGTATTTTTAGCTTTCAGATTTCAGACTTAGAAGTGAGTCCTTTCTACACTTAGACAATATGATTCAAAGACAGAGTAATAGCATAGCTTTTAGAACTAAATGTTATGGCTCACTAGATTTACAAGTATGATTTGTTTCTCATGATTATTATTTTTCAGTATTTTAGATATTCCACCTTATGTGAGTCATGTAAATTTAGCATGCATTGTTTTACAAGTTATGATGATGAGATAATGTTTTACTTATGTATTTCACCCCCATATACTCAGTTTATCCTCAAAGTACTGATCCACATATATGTCTATGTACTACATTATCTCATAATGTAGGTATGAGTTGTAGCACGCATACCATATTCGGACAGTTGCAAATTCTAGTCAGTAGGTGATGAGTCCTCTTGATTCAAGGGCTCGAGTTAGTTATACAGTTTGAGCAATATTTATTTTTTATTTTTTCAGTCGTATTGATTTGGGATAGTTGGGGGTCATGTCCAGGCTACCTATAGTCAATACTAGTAGAGGCTTCATAGACAGTTAGTAGAGTTAAGTTATTTTATTCCAATTTTGTTTGTAAAAGCAGAGTTGTAATTATTTTAATTTAGTTTGGTATTGATCCTATTCAGAAAAGAGTTATCTTCCGCTTATTTCATTCAGATTTATGTATTTTATTTAGTTTCTTATGAGTTATGTCAGTAGAAAGGTTAGCTTGGGATCACTTGTGGTCCTAAGCACCGTGTGACATCTCGGGACCCATTTTTGGGGCGTTACAGTTAATGAGACATGTTATTTAAGTAAAGAATATGAATAGATAGAGGTTTTTTTGTAGGGTAACTTACATAAATCACTAAATCTTTAAGTGATATTACATAAAATCCCGACTATTTTATTAATTACATTTTATCCCAATTTTTTGAAATGTGATACATATTTTATATGGTGATACATATAAAAAAGTGATACATTTGAAACTAACAAGATATTTATTTAAGAGAATAATAGATTCTCTTTTATTCATTGTATTCTTTTATTTAAGGAAAGATATCTAATTTTTGTCCCTTTTTAGATTTAATTTAGGTGTTTTAATTATGTTTCTCTTTTTTCGTCTTTAATTATGAAAGATATGTTTGTTTGGTCTTTTTTCTCTTTTTTAGTCTTTAATTTTGTCTTTAATTTTAGTCTGCTTTTTTTAGATTTAATTTTAATTATGTTTCAATTCTGCTTTTAGTCTTTTTTTTAAATATTATTACTTTTGTTTCCTACACTGACTACATCATTACCTTTCATTAATAACATATGAATCACCCATAATACCATATATATCACATATTAATATCATATGAATCACCCAATAATTGAAATAAATAATTGTATCTACCATATGAATCACCATAATATCATATATATGAATCACCAAATAATTGAAATAAATTATTGTATCTACCATATGAATCACCAAAATATCATATATATGAATCACCCAATAATTGAAATAAATAATTGTATTTACCATATGAATTACCATAATACCATATATATCACCCATTAATATCATATGAATCACCCAATAATTGAAATAAATAATTGTATCTAACAAATGAATCACCATAATACAATATGTATCATCCATTAATATCATATGTATCACCCGTTAAAATCATACAAAATGTATCTATCGTATGAATCACCATAATACTCATATAATGATATCATATTTATCATTCATATGAATCACCATTAAAAATATAAACATGTATGAATAACTAAATAAATTTATATATGTATCAATAGATTTTTAAAAAAAATGGGAGAGATTTTAGGAAAGGAAAAAAAAAAGTTGCATGCATTAATGGAGGAGAAAAAAATCAGGAAGGAAGATGATTTAAGCATTAATGAAAGAGAAAAAATCAGGAAGGAAGATGATTTAATTGTTGATAATTAGGGAGATATTTTAGGGAAGAAAATCTTGAATGAGTTAATGGTGGAGTAAAAATAGGATGTGGGGTTTTCTTGATATGTATCAAGAGTAAAGTATGTTTTCGTGTCAACGTTCTTTGTGGTGCTTTGCTCGTTTATAATTCATAGTTATTTTTGGTTTAAGTGCGTACAAAACTTTCTTGAGTCTTCCAAACCAAAATTCATTCTAACTAAAGAGTAGACTCATTCCAAAGCACTCAAGGATTGATAGCCGGCTTACAACACTTGAAGGTCCAAGTGAGGAAGCCGAGTGTAAAGAGTGTGTGAGGATATTTTAAACTAATTTTTGTGCGTTTTGTAGGTACATTGGCAAATGGAACCCCTACACATAGAACCCAATACTTCCAATGCACAAACTGTTGACCAAAATATTTTGAATGCTCTTGTGGCTTATCTTGAATCCTTATCTCGGGACGTGGCTAGAGTAAATGTGGGTCTTGATAAGTTGGGAGTGGAAGTGGCCCCTAATAGTGGACGAATGGAAAGGGTAGAAATCCAACGGATTTTGCTACCCTCAACTCCCCAAAACACATCCCCAACCATTACCCCCGAAGCCACGCACCAAAGAATGTACCCACAGAATGCCATACCTTAAGCCAACTATCACTCATAAGGCCGAGGCCTTGATAGACCTAGCCATTCCCCATATCACCAAGTCCCACATGAAGGACTTAGAGCCCAAATGCCACCCTTAAATACGACTCCTCCAAACCAAAATCAGCCAATCCAAAGAACTCCACCACTAAATACCAAGCCGCCATACCAAATTCCAAATGTCCAAAACCCATCAATGCAAGAAGGAAGAATTGTGAGGAAGAACCAAAGGGGAGGGTATGGAACGTATGATGATCCTTATTTAATAAAAGGTGGGATGTGAGGTAGAAGTGTAGAACTGAGGGAGAACCAGAGGATTGAAGGTAGGGGCGGCCAAGGTGCTCGGGAAAGGGATGTTGGCCTCAACACCATAAAAATGGTGCTTCCGATCTTTAGGGGAGAAAGTGATCCTAAAGAGTTTCTCACATGGTAATCCGCATGTAAGAGAGTATTTCAAGTGAATGATCTCACAGAAAAGAAGAAGAGTTGCTACGCTATTGCTCATTTTGACGGATATGCTACCATGTGGTAGGAGTATGTCAAACGTTTTGGCAACGTATTGATTGAGAGGCAACCCACTCCTTGGTTCAGTTAATGTATCTTATGAGGCAAAGGTACCTACACGAAAGCTATCAACATGAACTCCTTGCAAAATTGTACAACTTGAAGCAAAGAAACAAAAGTATTGCATCCTACTATGATGAGTTTCAACAACTCATCTTGAAACTTGATCATAGAAGAGAGAAATTGAGCCACGACATCATCCAGTTCAAGTTCTTATCAAACAAATAAATATACAAGAACATGACTCTTCAAAAGTTTGAAACTATTGAAGGGATCTTCCAAGCGACTTTGGAGATTGAAAGGGAGTTACGGGAGAAACTGGGGTACAAGCTCAAGGGACATTCTCCCTCGGGATGGCACAACGACAAGGATCACTCATTAAAGGTGGATCAACCTGAGACTAAAGTTTTCCAAGCCAATAACAAGCCTCACCAAAGGTACCCTCCGAGAAATGAAGGTAAACCGCATTCTTCTTCTAATTCTAAGGGTTTTCAATGCTTTAAATGCCACGGTTGGGGATACAAGGCTAGTGAGTGTCCAAATAGGAGAAATATGATACTAAAAGAGGGGAAATTTTACTTTCTTGGAGAGTAGGTGGGACTTGAACTGAATGAGATTGATGAACAATCTCAAGATGGAGAGAAAGGAGGAGCAGAGGAGTCTAAGAAAGGAGGTGTGAAAGATATTTGGCCATGTGAAGGTGATCTTGAAGTACCATGTTTCGTGGTGTGAAGGACCTTTATTAGTAAGGTTTTGGTCAATCCTAGTCAAAGAGAGAACCTTTTTAACACCAAATGCCTTATTAAGGAAGTTGTGTGCTCTTTGATCATTGATGGAGATAGTTGTGCCAATATTTCTAGTAGTACTTTGGTTGAAGTATTGAAGTTGCCCACAATCCCTCATACTAACCCATACAAACTTCAATGGTTGAATGAATGTGGGGAGTTAAAGGTAACTCAGCAAGTGATGATACGGTTCAAGGTAGGAAACTCTTTTGACGAGGTGTTTTGTGATGTTATTTCGATGCAAGCATGTCAACTACTGTTAGGGAGGCCATGGAAATATGATCGAGCTACCATGCATGATGAAAGAACCAATACATTTAATTTTGGCTTCCAAGGCCGTAGGCTTACACTCCACCCCCTCTCACCATTACAAGTGGCCAAAGTTCATCAACAAGTGAGCGAGTTGGAGGAGAAGTAGAAGAAGGAGAATAGAAGGGAAACTGAGAGTGGTAGTGGTAAAGGAGGAAAGGCAGCAATGGTATAAAAAGGAAGGAATTCCTCACTTATGGGACTTTCCCACAAAGATCCATTATTTCTCACTAACGTAGGTACTAGCACTTTGCCTAGTATCGATATTTCTTGTGTGCAGGTTCAAAGCCGTGAGTTTCCAAAGGAGAACACAAAGAAAGTTCCTTGCTAAAACATGCTTAATGATCCCATGGAACCCTTGGATAAGAATCCACACTTCGGAAAGGGCTATGAATAGATGATTCAAAGAAGAAGTCTTGAAGATGATGGAGCCGTTAATTTGAGGTCACATTTCTTTCAAGATGGAGAGGATGATACGGGATGGCCATGAAAATCGATGTATGTGAAAGTGTGACACGAGACCATCCAAGGAAATGTATGTATTTAAGTGTGAATACATGCCTTCAGTGTCTTAAAAACACTACAAGGAAGCCCATTTATACACTCCAAACCCACCCTCTTCATTAAGGGTAAAGGGGTCCTTTTGCTATCCTTTTTGTAAACACTATTTAAGATGTTTCTTTAGATTTTTTCTTTAGATTATTCTTGAAATCACTTGTACTATTGAACATCACTTTCCTCTCAAGAAGAGATTAAACCACCACTTTGACATCACAAGAAATGGTTTCTTCTTTTGTTGTGTGTATCGGCTAGAAACGAGAGTGCTTGAGTGAACCGAGTTACCCTTGTGTTTCGTAAGAATGTGGAGCTTGTTGACTTGTTTTGTGGAGGTTTTAGAGTATTAATACACTCTTTAGTTGCTGCATTATGAGTTCTCATTTTGTCAAGTTACATATCTTCTTTATCGTTTAAGTTTGAGTTTGTTGTTTCCATTTAGTGTCTTGTGTGTGTGGACTATTTGTGTGTTAGCGGACTATTTTAGTGCTCTTTTAGATACCATTTGGTATCAATGACCCATATATTGGATTCATGTTGTAGGTTCTATCCATTGTAGCAGTAGCAGATACACCAAATAAGAAATTCAACAAAAACCATAATTTTACTTACAAAATCACCTATGAAGTAATGCCCAAGTGATATACGAACAAAATTTGACCTACAAAAAATCTAAAAATTTCAACAGGGGAACAACGAATAAGTGAAACGCATGAAAAATTTCATGAAATAGGTAAAGAAGACAATAGTATACCATACATCAAATACAAAAGGATAAAGGGGACAACGTTTGAGTTCTCCTAAAAACGTTTAAGTTCTCTAGTATTGTAATTTTTTTCTAACAGATGACTCATCTGTTACAACAGATTTTTTATCTGTTTGATAATTCCAATAAATGAATCATCTGTTGCAATATGTTAGTCATCTGTTGATTCAAATTAAGCAATAATTAGTAATAACTAAATTGATTTAACTAAAATAAAGACAAGTATTTAAGACAATGGGACAAACATTTGAGTTCTCCTAAAAACATTTGAGTTCTCTAGTATTTTAATTATTTTCCAGCAGATGACCTATATGTTGCAACAAGTTAGTCATTTGTTGCAACAGATGTTTATAACAAGTTAGTCATTTGTTGATTCAAATTAAACAACTATTAGTAATAACTAAATTGGTTTAATTAAAATTGAAGACAAATCTTTAAGACAAGACCTTAGACAATGGGACAAACATTTGAGTTCTTCTAAAAATATTTGAGCTTTAGTATTTTAAATTATTTTTCAACATATATCCAGTCTATTTGATAATTTCCAACAAATGAGTCATATGTTGCAATAACTTAGTGATCTATTGTCACACATGTCTTTATCTGTTTGATAATTTTCAATAGATGAGTCATTTATTGCAACAGGTTAGTCATCTATTACAACAGATGTCTATATATGTTTGGTCATTTCCAAAAGATGTCTTTATCTGTTTGGTCATTTCCAGCAGATTACTCATTTGTTGCAACATGTTAGTCATATATTGATTCAAATTAAGTCATTATTACTAATAACTAGATTAACTTAACTAAAATGAAATATGAATTAATAAATTCAATTACAGTTTCAATTAATCTCATGATAATTACACGATCAACTAAGTGTGTTCATCCTGAGTAAAGTGATCAATTGATCAATTTTATTTGAAATGGTTCAAACTAAGCTATCATTAGAAATAACTATATTGATTTAACTAAAATTAAAGATGAATTAGTAAGTTCAATTACGATTTCGATTAATCTCATAGTAATTACATGATCAACTAAGTGTTTCGTCCTGAGTAGAATGATCAATTGACCAATTTTATTTGAAATGATTCAAATTAAGTCATTATTAGTAATAACTATATTTATTTAACTATTAAAGATGAATTTATGGGTTCACTTATAATTTCAATTAATCTCATAGTAATTACATGATTAACTAAGCGTATTCATCCTAAGTAGAGTGATCAATTGACCAATTTTATTTTAAATGAACCAAATTAGATCATTATTAGTAATAACTAAATTGATTTAACTAAAATAAAAGATAAAATTAGAATTTCAATTAATCTCGTAGTAATTTCAAGATCAACTAAGTGTATTTGTCATGAATAGAGTGATCAATTGACCAATTTTATTTGAAATGAACCAAATTAAGTCATTATTCGTAATAACTAAATTGATATAACTAAAATTAAAGATGAATTGATAAGTTCACTTACAATTCAAATAATCTCATAGTAATTACATGATCAACTAAGTGTATTCATCTTGAGGAGAGTGATCAATTGACCAATTTTATTTGAAATAATTCAAATTAAGCCATTATTAGTAACAACTAAATTGATAAGTTGCTGGTCTCGATAAAAATAGTGTATTGATAAATGATGATTTTCTATTATTTCTATTGAATAAATCTTGCTACTGATTTATTTTTTTCAACAGATGAACAACCTGTTGCAATAGATGAATAATCTGTTGTAACAGTTGAGCCATCTGTTGCAACAGATGAACCATATGTTGCAAAAATGAATCAATTATTCTAATAGATGATTCATATGTTGCAATGAAAAGGTCATTTGTTGCAACAGATGGCCCATATGTTGCAACAGATAGATCATCTGTTAGAAGAACACAAGGGTCATAAATTTTTTATTATTTAATTAAAAAAATGATTTTTAAATAAATAATATGATAAAAACAATTTTCTAGCTATTTAATTTAAATAACTAAATATTAAAAAGGTGAAAAGTTATGACTTTTCACCTTTTTTGTATTTAAATCTATTTTTTTAATTTAAATTATCGAAAAGTCACCAAGTTTGATTTAATTAAGAGATGTAATTATTAAAAAAAAGGTGAACAGTCGTGACTTTTTTCCTAACACACTACACTACTCACTCACTAAATCCTTTATAAATAAGTCTCTTCAACTCTATCTCTTGCATCTTGTCTTGCATAAAAACGTTGTTACATCTTCAGCCACTTCTCTTTCAAAAATAAATTTCTTTTTTGTCCGTTGAGGTATGTTTTATTTTCTTGTTCTAACATGAAAATTATTAACATGCATCCATTTTCTAGATAAGTTTCACATTTTTTGGTTAAACTACCAGTTGGTAGTATACGTGGTTTAGTGTTTTATGTTATTTGTTCATGCATATTCTAGATATGGCTGATCCGATTTGGTACATGATGATTCTGCTTGACACCTTGCAAAAACTTAAGAGGCTGGTTCATGAACTCCAGTGACAGTTGGGCACCACAAGAACAAGGGTGTTTCGTGAGATTCGAAGGCTGAGGGGTCTGCTGCCTCATGGATTTTCGATTGACAATAATAATAATAATAATAATAATAATAATAATAATAATAAGGTTATGTATTTTTTTATCATATGTAATTTATTTGTCGGATCTTCCTAATGTTGTAAATGTTTTGTATGTAATGAATGAGAAAATCTATATTTGATCGACTGAGTTTATTCTTATTTTTTCATTTTGCCTATATCTTTTTTCTTAAGATGTTGAGAGGTGTAGGTTTTTGAGCATTTGGAGGGGGATGATCATTACAAGAAATAAAGTGTTTGGCTGAGAGAAAAGTCATAGACTAAAATCAAATAACAACATAAGATTATTTAATATTACACAAAGTTAAAGACAGATTGATAACAGATGGCCCATCTATTGCAACAGATAGGTAATCTATTGGAAATGACCAAGTAGATAAAGATATCTATTACAACAGATTGACTATCTGTCACAACAAATTAGTAATATGTTGAAAATGACCATACAGATAAAGACATCTGTTGCAATAGATTGGTCATCAATTGCAACAAATTAGTAATCTATTGGAAATGACCAAACAGATAAAGTCATATGTTACAATATATTGGTCATCTGTTGTAAGAAATTGGTCATCTGTTGGAAATGACCAAACAAATAAAGACATTTATTATAATAGATAACCAATCTATTGCAACAGATGTGTACATTGGTTTGATAATTTTCAATAGATGACTCATCTGTTGTAACAGGTTAAATCTGTTGCAATAGGTTATACACTTAAATAATCATGTAATTACTATGAGATTAACTAAAATTATAATTATTAAATCAATTTAGATATTACTAATAATGGCTTAATTTGAATCATTTCAAATACAATTGGTCAATTGATCACTCTGCTCAGGACGAACACACTAAGATGATCATACAATTAATATGAGAATAATTGAAATTGTAATTAAACTTATCAATTCATCTTTAATTTTAGTTAAATCATTGTAGTTATTACTAATAATGTCTCAATTTGAATTATTTTAAATAAAATTGGTCAATTAACACTCTACAAGACGAATACACTTAGGTGATCATGTAATTACTATGAGATTAATTGAATTGTAATTAAACATATCAATTTATATTGAATTTTAGTTAAATCAATTTAGTTATTACTAATAATTGCTGAATTTTAATTATTTCAAATAAAATTAGTCAATTGATCATTCTACTCACGGCGAATACACTTAGTTGATCATGTAATTACTATAAAATTAATTGAAATTGTAAGTGAACTTATCCATTCATCTTTAATTTAGTTAAAATCAATTTAGTTATTACTAATAATGACTTAATTTAAATCATTTTAAATAAAATTAGTCAATTGATCACTATCTTCGAGACGAATACACTTACTTGATCATGTAATTACTATGAGATTAATTGAAATTGTAAGTGAAATTATCAATTCATCTTTAATTTTATTTATATCAATTTATTTATTATGAATAATGGCTCAATTTTATCCATTTCAAACAAAATTGATCAATTGATCACTCTATTCATGACGAATACACTTAGTTGACCATTTAATTACTATGAGATTAATTGAAATCATAAGTTCATATTTAATTTTAGTTAAACCAATTTTTTTATTACTAATAATGACCTAATTTGAATTATTTCAATAAAATTGGTGAATTGATCACTCTACTTAGGATGAATACACTTAGCAAATCATGTAATTACTATGAGATTAATTGAAATTGTAAGTGAACTTATCAATTCATCTTTAATTTTATTTAAATCAATATAGTTATTACTAACAATGACTTAAATTAAATCATTTCAAATAAAATTGGTAAGTTGATCATTCTACTCAGAACGAAATACTTAGTTGATCATGTAATTACTATGAGACTAATTGAAATTGTAATTGAACTTACTAATTAATTTTAGTTAAATCAATATAGTTATTTTTAATGATGGATTAGTTTGAATCATTTGAAATAAAATTGGTCGATTGATCACTCTACTTAGGACGAACACACTTAGTTGATCGTGCAGTTACCATGAGATTAATTGAAACTGTAATTAAACTTCTTAATTCATGTTTAATTCTAGTTAAATCAATTTAGTTATTACTAATAGTGACTTAATATGAATCAATATATGACAAACATATTGCAACAGATGAGTAATCAGTTGAAAATGACCAAACAGATAAAGACATCTGTTGGAAATGACAAAACAGATAAAAACATCTGTTGGAAATGACCAAAAAAATATAGACATCTGTTGCAATAGATGACTAACCTGTTGCAATAAATGACTCATTTATTGAAAACTATCAAACAAATATAGACATCTATTACAACAGATGACTAAGTTATTGCAAAATATGACTCATCAGTTAAAAATTATCAAACATATAGGATATATGTTGGAAAACAATTTAAATTACTAAAGCTGAAATGTTTTTAGGAGAACTCAAACGTTTGCCCCATGTTTAAGGTCTTGTCATTAGTTTTAGTTAAATCAATTTAGTTATTACTAATAATTGCTTAATTTGAATCTTTTCAAATAAAATTAATCAATAGATCATTCTATTCAGGGCGAATACACTTAGTTGATCATGTAATTACTATAAAATTAATTAAAATTGTAAGTGAACTTATCAATTCATTTTTAATTTAGTTAAAATCAATTTAGTTGTCACTAACAATGGCTTAATTTGTATAGTTTCAAATAAAATTGGTCATTTGATCATTCTCTCTGAGATAAATATTAGGTAATTACTATGAGATCAATTGAAATTTTAAGCGAACTTATCAATTCATCTTTAATTTTAGTTATTTCAATTTAGTTATTATGAATAATGGCTTAATTTGATTCATTTCAAATAAAATTGTTCAATTGATCACTCTATTTATGAAGAATACACTTAGTTGATCGTATAATTACTATGAGATTAGTTGAAATTGTAAATTCATCTTTAATTTTAGTTAAATTAATTTAATTATTACTAATAATGACTTAATTTCAATCATTTTAAATAAAATTGGTCAATTGACCACTCTACTTAAGATGAATAGACAATTAATCATGTAATTACTATGAGATTAATGGAAATTGTAAGTGAACTCATCAATTCATCTTTAATTTTGGTTAGATCAATATAGTTATTGCTAATAATGGCTTAATTTGAATCATTTCAAATAAAATTAGTCAATTGATCATTCTACTCAGGACAAAACACTTAGATGAACATGTAATTACTGTGAGATTAATTGAAATAGTAATTGAACTTACTAATTCATCTTTAATTTTAGTTAATCAATATAATTATTTCTAATGATGGCTTAGTTTGAATCATTTCAAATAAAATTGATCAATTGATCACTCTACTCAGGACGAACACACTTAGTTTGTCGTGTAGTTACCATGAGATTAATTTGTAATACCTCGTACTTTTTCTAGCTTAATTTCGCTCCTAGAATGTCAAAGGGTTGCTTCAAAAATGAATATCTTTTGTTACATATGAAATTTTCTAGATTTAGACATTCCATTGTGTGAGAAATTGAATAATCTTTCCATCAATACCTAATTCGCCCAATTCCGGCACTCGATGAAGAATTTAGAGCATTTTTACTAATACATTGTCCCACCCGGGCACGCACCGCGTCGCGGTGCATGCCAAAATGATAATCGTCACATTTCAATAGACCTCCATGATATTGGCACGTTGTGGAGAGGTCCAAATTCCCAATTTTTAATTTCCAGTGGCGCAACACGTTAGCACCGCATCGCACTAGAGTGCAAATTAGCACTCGTCCTTTTCCAGTAGCTTAACGTGATTTCACCACATCGCGGTGAAGGTGTAATTGTCGTACTATTGATCCATAATTTGAATTCTTGTGTAATGACTTTAATCCTAAACATGTGAAGTCCTTATTAGGCGAATAACGTTCATAGAAGTCATTTAGAGCCAAGTGGATCTAAGAACATTAGATTCGACCAAAATTTGGCATTCACTCGTACAAGGGTCTACCTAAAATGTGTATAATATTTTATATACATGGAATTTTCCATCCCAAGTCCCACTAAATTATAGATAATCGAATTATCTTTCCTACGATATAGATTCAGCAAAAATTTGATACCCGAGCGAAAAGTTATAGCCATTTTAGTGTGAGGCAGTGAGCTGCTGCAATGGTAGTGCATCGGGCTAAAGGGAAAAATCGAGATGCGGGTTACGAATTTCTTCTTTAAAGTAATAAGGGGAAATGGGGTCTTTTCCCACCTCAACCCAGGTCGTAAAAACACGATCTAAGGCTTCAAATGGGGCATTATTTGCCCCCATTCACCAATTTTCCCTCAAAAATAACCCTAATCAATTACCGTAAGAATCATCAATTTCATCTTCTTCTCTTCAACAAAAAGATCAAGAATTTAGGATTTCTAATCCAAGAACTTCAAGAATGATATCAAGATCATCTCCAAAGTATTCAAAGTTCAAGCTTTTACATTTAAGTTCATCATCCAAGCTCCAAGATTCAAGCTTTCTTCATCAAATCAAGTCAATTAAGGTATGTGGGGTTTCAACAAGGACAATCCTTTCGTCCTTGTGCCCAAAACTTGTTTTAACTTATAAATTACTGATTTTATGCGATTTTTCATGAAATTAAAGTTAGAGTTTATACCCAATTTATATTGTTTGAAGATTATGAGGTTACAAGTGATTGAATATTGAATTGCATGACTATTTTCATGTATTTATGCGCGTAATGCAATTTTTTAGATTTTCTAAAGTGATTTTAAGTATGATATTGAGATTCTTGATCTTATTATATTGATGGTGTTGAAGTATTTTCAAGAAGTATATTGAGTTGGATGTTTTTATATGATTTTGAATGTTTATATATGAGTTCTAAGTTGGAATTCATACCCATTATCACTATTTACAAGATTTTGTGTTCTTGAGAGTTGTTGAAGATAAATTGCATGAGTTTGTTTATATTTTCATGAGCATTGCTGAAATTTCCAGATTTTAATATGATTTACGAATGTTTATGTTATCAAGCATGAATTTTGAGATGTTTTGACATGAGTTTGAAGCATGAACTTTAATCCCTAAGATTGAGTTTTTATATTTCAAGAAGCTTATATTTTTAGCATGCTTTGATAATCAATATTTGATCTTTTGATCCTAAGCTAAGATAAGGAATCAAAATTATTCATATAGTTCATGATTTATAGCAAAGAGAAGCGTAATGAGTTTTTATTATAAACTATTATGTTATTTTAGGGTGGATTTTCTAAAAGTTCTGAGCCTAAGTATGGGAGTAGTATCTAGCACTGAGTTGGGTATGTTTCCATGGTCTCATGCCCCAGAACTACGTGCCACCATAGGATTGAGATTCATGGGCCCGAGGCCGAGATAGTGATCACTAAAGTTAAGGTTTTATTCTGATGGAAAGGGTAGAATAGCTTTCCCCAACGTGGCCAAGACGTTGGACTCCATGTCACCTCACATGGTTTATGTCGGTTAGAAGAACCTCCCAAAGAAGACCCCTACTCTTTAAATAGTGTATATACTTAAAGTCTTAGTCTATACTTTGAAAGTTGATATTTTAAGATTTTATCCAGTTGACAAGATTTGGGAAACAAGAAGAGGATATAGATTTTAGAATAAGGTGTAATTACTCACAAGATTTATACTACATGCTTCCTTATTCATGATATATGAGATTTAGATTTTAGTTTTTTCTCAAGCTATGTGAGTCATTTATGTCAGAATGCATGATTTCTATAAAGATTGATGATATTATTTAACTATTGCATACACCCCCATATACTCAATATATCTTCTAAGTACTCATCCACATATATGTCTATGTGCTACATTGTCTCATAATGTAGATACAAGTTGTAGTGCATACACCATATTCAATTAGTTCGCAGCTTCCAGTCAGCAGGTGATAAGTCCTTTTGATTCAAGGGCTCGAGTCAGTTATACAGTTTGAAAAGTATTGTATTTTCTTTACTCAGTCATATTGAGTTGGGATAGTTGGGAGTCATGACCCGGCTAGCTATAGTCAGTACTAATAGAGGCTTCATAGACAGCTAGTGGTATTAATGTATTAAATTTTAGTTTTGTTGGGAAAAGAAGAGTTGTAATTTTGTAAATTCAGATTTGTATTGATCAAGCTTAGAGAACTTTTATATTTTCGCTGATTTTGTTTAGATTTATGTATTTTATTCAGTTGCTTGTAAGTATGCCAGTAAAAGAGTTAGCTTGGGATCACTTATGATCCTAAGCACCGTGTGACGTCTCGAGGCCCATTTTTGGGGCATTACAAACTTGGTATCAGAGCACAAGGTTCAAGTATCCTAGGGTGTCTGTGAAGCCGTGTCTAGTAGAATCTTGTGGAACGGTACGGAGACGTCTGTACTTTTCTTTGATAGGATACAAGGCATTTAGGAAATGTTTCCATTCTTTCAAGTCTCAGATTGTGTTATAGAAAGGGTCTCTATGAAACTTATACAGATTCTCATCTTACTCTATTTGGGCCATCTCTGCCTTATTTTTAAGGTATCAGAAACAGTCCAGCTTAAACCTTTACTTCTAGGGCTTTCTCAAATAGTCTCCTCAGATAGTTATGGGATTATAAAGAGACTAGAAAATATACCATCAGTGCTTTTAAGTTCCAAAGTTTGAAGGGCTTTATACATGTTCATGGAAAGTCGTGCACTAACACCTAGTCAGGTGTACTTTCAGATTCCTCCTCAGAATCCATAATGATAATCTATACTTCTTTATCTATATACTGTTCTTGAGGTAGTATGATCAGCAAGTTCTAATTCCCTCCCCTAATAATTCTCTCAGACTTGCTAGCCAGAAGTTTTTGAAGTCTCACAAAGTGGCTTAAGAGGAGCCTTCTAGTGTGTTATAAGTCCCTCAAGTTTAAAGTTATGTCCTCATTCTTATGAGTCATTCAGTTAAGACAGAATAAGATGTGTATTCTTAGATCATTGAATATTGTGTGTCAATTTTCCATCTCTTGTAATCTTATTATCATTGTGTTGTTGAAATTTAAAGTCCAGTGAAGCCATGTGGGGCTCTTTCGATTCACTAGCATAGCTGCTTTGTTACTCATCTCATTTTCTTATTCAAAACACAAAATCAAAGTCTAGTGAAGCCGTGTGAGGCCTATTTTGATTCATAGCAAATTGTTATTCATCTTGTTGTTCTTGTGTTAGTTAGAACTGGGGGTTTAGAGGTGTAGTGATAAGAAAAGTGGTAAGGGAGATTTATTGAATATATATATAGCCGGATATTTTTTCATAAGATTGAGTTAGTAATTAAGTGATATGTCCTTGTGTATTAATTTAGTAAAAGGTAGAGAATGAGTCACTAGTTAAGGTGAATTATTATTGCTTGGAGTATGAAAAGAGTTGTTGACGGAGTTTGCTATGTAAAAAAAGTATCGATTATTACTAAAGGTATTTGGTGGGTAAGTGTTGTTAATTTAGGCGTCCCTGAGATTGCCAGAAGGAGTTTAGTTGAAACTTATAGAGCTATGAACTAAGTTTAGCGGTATAAAAAGGGTAGATAGTAATGATGTATAGAAGGAGGATGTATTAATGGATTTTAAATAAAATAGATCATAGGATTGTGATTGATCCTTACTGTTATGAAGTTTTAGCAGACTAATGTTTTCAGATGTTTTGCATGTAAGAATATTGTGTAAAGTTGTGGTTCATCATAGCTAGAACTAGACACTAAGTTTGAATAGTATATGGTGATCAAGGTAGGTATAAGGATTGATGCGTTGTGAATGTTAGTTTTATGGAAGTGATCTAATAGGCTTGAACAGTGTATGCAAGATTTTAAGTTTACTTGATTCGTAATTAAGTATGATGTTGTATGAATGATGTAGAAGTATGCCCAAGGTAATATGGGGTAGCATTATTTTCCAGGATTACGACATGTTGTGTGTGGCTAGTAGTACCGTTGAGTTGCTAGGTAGAGAAAGACTAGTTAGATAGTATATGGTGTTCTAAATAGCCAAGTTAAAGAGTTTTGATGGATAGTTCTGAGCATTTTATTATGGTCTTGATTCTCAGGTCAAGAGATATAAGTTTAGAGATACGATATTGGTAGGCTATGACTGAAGTAGTATAGTTCATTAAGTGTTGAAGATATCCGTGTTAAGTGTTGGAACCTAAGTTGAGTTTTTTGAAGATTGAGCTAATAGAAAGTTGAGTTGAAGAACTAGTTGGTGTGAAATCATAGTATGGTGATACTCCTGAAGATTCTAAGTTAGTAAGTGTTCAAGCTATTAGATGACGAATATTGGGACATAGAAAGATAGAGTTGTATCTTAGAATGAAGTATTAGTAGTGGGTTTTACACTTTAAGGTGTAGCCTTTCGGGCTAAGTTTAGTTTTATGTGGATTGATTATACCCCAGACTCTAGAGTAAAGTGATTACAGTTGAGATTAGAGTTTACTTAGTGGTTTACAGACTTAGACTGATAGCTTAAAGCTAAGGGGGAGATGATAAGATAAGTAACCAAGTCAGATTTTCAAATTCTAGTAGTGTTTCCCGTGTAGGAGGAAGATGCTCGACTCATTCTTATTTCAGTATTAATACTTTAGTCATCACGATATCTAATCATGCCTTACGTGCCAGCCCCATGATCATAGTTCTGTTCATGCATATCATAGAAAATCATGTACTCTCCTAGTCCCTAGTATGAGGAGCTCTAGGCCATTCAACAGTACGAATCATGTTCCTGGAATTTATGAACTCCAAAATCAGGTCATACAGCTCATAACTCATGTACTCATGCTTTATAGTATACTTAGTTCCCATAACTCATGCTAGAATCCTAATGATCAGCGAGATTCAGCTTATAGCCATGAATGCCCTCAATTCAGATCACTTTGATGAATCCATGATGTTGATTCTCTATTTCTCAGGCCTCAGTTAAGTGTCAAGTTACGTATATTATCCTTCCATGCTTTAAGGTATCATCTTCTAACCTTTCAGTGACTCCTCCTTATGTAATGATTGTGGCGATGAGTAAATATTTTTTGTTGATGAAAGGTGGTTGTATGCTTATCTTAGCTAAAATAGTAAATGTGAAGTAAGATTGAGGCAAAGTCCTTGATACATGTCATAGTTAGTTGAAATTCTATGTGTTAAGTTTGGGAAGATTGTTGTATGCTTGTTTTATGTAGGTCTATAAATGGAGGAATATTGAGGTGAAGTTTTAAGTATAATAACTTGGTTAGTTGGGAATATTTTATGGGTGTCTTCTTAAGAATTGAATAGTGCTTGGATGATGTTATTGATGGGGGTATTGGAGAAATATAAGAAAGATGATTTCATATGTGTTTTTTTAAAAGTGCATACGTAGTTATGAAGATAGGCTTGAATTTCATGTTTGTATATATATGGATGGATGTATTGTGTGTTAGTGAGATCCTAGTAGAAGGTTGAATGTAGTTGTTGAAGTGGAATGCATAGTATGAGTTAACCCATTTAGCCAGTAATTCAGTCTAGCAGCCATACAAGCAAGTTTCTATGGTTTTCAATCTTCCCATCTAGTCATATTATTCTAAAAGGATGCGTCAGTTTCAGAATCTATATGATCAGTTATGATTCAACTCGTAAGCTTCCCCGTTCGGCATCTAAGTCATTTCCTCAGTATTTTCAGCTTAATTAGCAACATTCGAGGATGAATATTCTCAAGGGGAGATATTGTAATACCCCGTACTTTTCCTAGCTTAATTTCGCTCCTAGAATGTCAAAGGGTTGTTTCAAAAATGAATATCTTTTGTTACATGTGAAATTTTTCAGATTTAGACCTTCCATTGTGTGGAAAATTGAATAAGTTTTCCATCAATACCCAATTCTCCCAATTCCGACACTCGGTGAAGAAGGTAGAGCATTTTTAGTAATGAAGTATCCCACCTGGGCACGCACCACGTCACGATGGATGCCGAAATGATAATCGTCATATTTCAGTGGACCTTCGTGATATTGGCGCGTTACGGAGAGGTCCAGATTCTTAATTTTCAATTTCCAGTGCCTCAACGCGATAGCACCGCATCAAGCCAGACTGCAAATTTGCACTCGTCCTTTTCCAGTAGCTTAACACGATTTCACCGCATCGCAGTGAAGGTGTAATTGTCGTACTCTTGATCCATAATTCGAATTCTTGTGTAATGACTTTAATCCTAAGTATGTGAAGTCCTTATGAGGTAAATAATGTTCATAGAAGTTACTTAGAGCCAAGTGGAGCTAAGAACATTAGATTCGATCAAAATTTGGCATTCAATCGTACAAGGGTCTACTTTAAACTTATATAACATTTTATATGCATGGAATTTTCCATCCCAAGACCCACCAAATTATAGATAATTGAATTATCTTTCCGACGATACCAATTCCACAAAAATCCGATACCCGAGTGAAAAGTGATAGCCATTTTAGTCTGAGGCAATGAGCTGCCTCGATGGTAGCGCATCACGCTAAAAGGAAAAATTGGGATGCGGGTTACAAATTACTGCTTTAAAGTAATAAGGGGCAATGGGGTCTTTTCCCACCTCAACCCAGGCTTCAAATGGGGCATTATTTGCCCCCATTCACCAATTTTCCCTTAAGAACAACCCTAATCAATTCCCTCAAGAATCATCAATTCCATCTTCTTCTCTTCAACAAAAAGATCAAGAATTTAGGGTTTCTAATCCAAGAACTTCAAGAATGATATCAAGATCATCTCCAAAGTATTCAAAGTTAAAGCTTTTACATTCAAATTCATCATCCAAGCTCCAAGATTCAAGCTTTCTTCATCAAATCAAGTCAATTAAGGTATGTGGGGTTTCAACAAGGACAATCCTTTCGTCCTTGTGCCCAAAACTTGTTTTAACTTATAAATTTCTGAATTTTATGCGATTTTCTATGAAATTGAAGTTAGGGTTTATACCCAATTTATATTGTTTGACGATTATGAGGTTACAAGTGATTGAATATTGAATTGCATGACTATTTTCATGTATTTATGCGGGTAATGCAATTTTTCAGATTTTCGAAAGTGAGTTTAAGTATGATATTGAGATTCTTGATCTTATTATTTTGATGGTGTTGAAGTATTTTCAAGAAGTATATTGAGTTGGATGTTTTTCTATGATTTTGAATGTTTATATATGAGTTCTAAATTGGAATTCATACTCATTATCACTATTTATAAGATTTTGAGTTCTTGAGAGCTGTTGAAGATAAATTGCATGAGTTTGTTTATATTTTCATGAGCATTGCTGAAATTTCCAGATTTTAATATGATTTACGAATGTTTATGTTATCAAGCATGAATTTTGAGATGTTTTGACATGAGTTTGAAGCATGAACTTTAATCCCTAAGATTGAGTTTTGATATTTCAAGAAGCTTATATTTTTAGCATGCTTTGATAATCAAGATTTGATCTTTTGATCCTAAGATAAGATAAGGAATCCACATTAGTCATATAGTTCATGATTTATAGCAAAGAGAAGCATAACTGATTTTTATTATAAACCCTTATGCTATTTTAAGATAGATTTCCTAAAAGTTTTGAGCCTAAGTATGGGAGTAGTATTTAGCACCGAGTTGGGTATGATTCCAAGGTCTCATGTCCCAGAACTACGTGTCACCGTAGGATTGAGATTTATGGGATCGAGGCTGAGATAGTGACCACTAAAGTTAAGGTTCTATTCCAATAGCAAAGGTAGAATAGCTCTCCCCAACGTGGGCAAGACGTTGAACTCCATGTCAGCTCACAAGATTTATGTCGGTTAGAAGAACCTGCCAAAGAAGACCCCTACTCTTTAAATAGTTTATAGATTTAAAGTCTTAGTATATACTTTGAAAGTTAGTATTTTAAGATTTCCAAAGTTTTAAGTCCCAAAGTCTCAAAAAGTTTTACAGTTTTAAAGTTCCCCAGTCTTTGAATCCCAAGTCCTAAGTTTTCTAAAGTGCTATAATTCTTATGTTTCAGAAGAAGTCCCTTATTTTCATAAGATTAAAGTGTATGTTCTGAAAGTTATTCTTTTAAGATTTCATCCAGTTGACAAGATTTGGGAAACAAGAAGAGGATACAAATTTTAGAATAAGGTGTAATGACTCATGAGATTTATACTACATGTTTCCTTATTCATGATTTATGTGATTTAGATTTCAGTTTTTGCTCAAGCTATGTGAGTCATTTATGTCAGCATGCATGATTTCTATAAAGATTGATGATATTATTTAACTATTGCATACACCCCCATATACTCAATATATCTTCTAAGTACTCATCCACATATATGTCTATGTGCTACGTTGTCTCATAATGTAGATACAAGTTGTAGTGGATACACCATATTCAATTAGTTCGCAGCTTCCAGTCAGCGGGTGATAAGTCCTTTTGATTCAAGGGCTCGAGACAGTTATACATTTTTAGAAGTATTGTATTTTCTTTATTCAGTCATATTGAGTTGGGATAGTTGGGATTCATGACCCAACTACCTATAGTCAGTACTAGTAGAGTCTTCATAGAGAGTCAATGGTGTTAATGTATTAAATTTCAGTTTTGTTGGTAAAAGCAGAGTTGTAATTTTGTAAATTCAGATTTGTATTGATCAAGCTTAGAGAAGTTTTATATTTCCGCTGATTTTGTTTAGATTTATGTATTTTATTCAGTTGCTTGTAAGTATGCCAGTAGAAAGGTTAGCTTGGGATCACGTGTGACCCTAAGCACCGTATGACATCTCGGGGCCCGTTTTTGGGGCGTTACATAATTGAAACTCTAATTGAATTTATTAATTCATATTTAATTTTAGTTAAATCAATTTAGTTATTAGTAATAATGGCTTAATTTGAATCAATATATGACTAACATGTTTCAACATACGAGTAATCTGTTGGAAATGACCAAACAGATAAAGACATCTATTGAAAATGATCAAACAGATATAGACATATGTTGCAATAGATGATTAACTTGTTGCAATAAATGATTCATCTATTGAAAATTATTAAAAATATATAGATACGTGTTTCAACAGATGACTAAGTTACTGCAACATATGACTCATCTGTTGGAAATGATCAAATAAACAAGACATATATTGAAGAGCAATTTAAAATAATAAAGCTCAAATATTTTTAGGAGAACTCAAACGTTTGTCCTCTTGTCTAACGTCTTGTCTTAAAAACTTGTCTTTAATTTTAATTAAATCAATTTGGATATTACTAATAATTGTGTGATTTGAATCAACTAATGACTAACCTGTTACAAACATATGTTGCAACAGATGACTAACTTGTTGCAACAAATAGGTCATTTTTTGGCTTATAATTCTTTTGGTATCCAACAACTTTCATAATTCTTTTTTTTAGTAAGATTTTGTCGCAGAAAGACCTAGAATGTCCAAAGGAGGTTTAGATCTCAAAAATTATAATAGTTTTTTAGCCTTTTCATATTTTTTTTTTTAATATTTTGAATCCATTTAATAAAATCTTGACTTCATCACTACAAAATTTGGTTCTCAGTTGTTTGACGTTAACTAAAAATAATTACAGTTACTGGAAATGATAGTAAACCTATTATTTCAATTTGACTATAGGTTTTGAAATTCCAAACAACAAGTGAAACTTCATTTTTGAATTATACGAAGGGATTAAACGTAAACGAGTGCAATAGATTAAAAAATAAAATAATTATTCTATTTGATGACACACATTTTTTGCTTAATTCAATATGTTTCGCAAACATTAAGTTATACCTCAATTGGTAGGGCACCTGGTTTACACGCATATTAATATTTTTCAAGAATGTAAATATATTTGTTCGGAGTCAAAAATACTATTTTTTTTATCAAAAACTTCAAAGGGGACACTTGATTTGAAAAAAAAAAATCAAAGGGGACAAAACGCTGGTGGCGGAGTGATTTTCAAGTCGCTTGGTATCCAGCGATTACAAAGAAACTCACATACAAATAAAAGTTGTATGGTTTCCTGATCACGACATGCGAGTTACTGGACACCAGGCGACTTGAAAATCATGGGACACTAGGCGACTTGCGAATTGCGGGACACCAAGCTGTTTGCAAATCGCTTAGCCACCGGCGTTTTGTCCCCATTAATTTCTTTTGAAACTAAATGTCCTCTTTGAAATTTTTGATTTAAAAAAGTAACTTTTGGTGTTCCGGAGTCTTGTATTCATCATCATTTTTTTCTTTTTCCTTTTCTCTTTTTCTCATTTTCTTCCTTTTTGATTTCTTTTCTATTTTTGTTTTCTTTTTTTTTTTATTCTTTCTTTTTGGCTTTTTTTCTCTATTCTATTTATAGCTTCTATTTCTCTTTATTCTTTTTTTTCCTTTTCCTATTTTTTCTTCTTTGGTTTTTTTCTTTTTCATTTTTTTGTATTCTTTTGTTTGTCGGTTTTTTCTTTATCGTGTTTTTTTCTTTTCGTATTTTCATTTATTTCTTTCTTTTTTCCTATTTTAGTTTCATTTTGTTTTTTTTCCCTCTCTTTTATCTCTAGTTTCTATTTTTATTTCTTCTTTTTTTAAAAAAAATTTTTATATTTCCGTCTTTCTCTTTTATTTCTGCTTTTTTATTTTTGTATTTTTAAAAAATATGGGTATGTTGAGTACAAGTCATGGATGATAATAAAAAAAATCACAATCTCTTATTGTATTTATTTTAGCACCATCATTTATATTTCTATATTCGTTGATATAATTGTATTTGTACTAGTTTAGCTGTACGCACTTCGCCTGTGTACCTCACTTTATTGAGTTCAAATGTTAGGATATTTATTTAAATAATAAATATAAATATAATAATTAAATTCAACATCTTTTGGAGAATTTATTTAATTAAACCTAACCTTTACAGGAAAAATTTCTCAAAGCTGATCGACATTCATCTACCACTTGTAAACTGCAACAACATAATACGATGATAGAGACATCAAAACAAAATAATTAAATCTAATCTTTACACAAAAATTTCACAAATTCATCCGACACTCATCTATCACCTATAAACTATAAAAAATAATACAACTAAACTTTACCTTTACACCAAAATAATTCTCAAAACAGAGATATAAAAATAATACAATTAAATCTAAACTTTACCTAAAAAAAATTTCAAAGCCGATCGACATTCATCTACAACTTGTAAATCCATCTATGACCTATAAACTACAATAAAATAATACAACAGTGATCACAAAGCTTCAGTTTTGATGAAATAATTCTTGTTTGAGCGAAAATTTTGTAATACCCCAAACAATCCAAACCACTATTAGAGCCATGTACCAAGCTCATGCATAGTACATCATGTTTCTTTTACAGTTTTATGAGTAATTTAGATGTATATTAAGGCTTCAACTAACTCCCAGCTATCAGACGAATCAAAACATTCCTTACCGATTGAATTCTTGAGAAGGATATTGGTATAGCAAACTTCAAACGAGCATATCTCTCATTATACTTGGAATTTTTGAGATCATGACCTATCAACAGATAGATAATTGAATTAGCTTTCCAAATATACCAATTTCACCTAAATCCAATATCGGAGCAAAGAGTTATCCAAATTTTATTCCAGCATATCAAGCTGGAAAACGGTGATGACGTTTCTGACGGGCTATCCCATTTCTGACGACCTTTTTGATGGCGTTGTCACATTCTGACGACATTTCTAACAACGTCCCCTGAGCAGAAAATCAAGAATTTGGACCCCTTTTGTGACGACCATTCGTGATGGCCTATCACGGACCTGACGGCCTCACGGATGGCGTCAAGTATATTTTTCCAGCAATTCAAGGGCATTTTTGCAAGGGTATTTGGTCATTTACTTCACCTTCTACGACTTATAACCCTAAAGAGGCATAATTTTTCCATTCTTCTTCAGTTAATCATCTCAAAAACCCTCTTTTACGCTCTCAACCACAAGATTAGGGTTTCCATCAAACTCATCTCTCAAAAGCAAGATTCAAGCCTTTTTCCAAGATAATCAAGAATTAAGTTTCCCAATCCAATAACTCTCCAGCAAATCATCAAGGTCCCCTTTCTAAGGTATGCAGAGTGTTCATCTATGGATCCAATCCGTTCATAGAGCTCAAGAACCATGTTTTAAATATTATTTTGTAAACTTTTTGTGGTGATATGAGTATGTACATGTTGACGATTGTTGTTTAAGTTTCAATGTGATGTCTAAAGGTGTTTTCATGGAATATATATGTTTGTTAATTGAAAACCATAAACTTTAGGTGGTTTAATATGGTGCAAGTATGAAACCTACCTATTCCTTAAAGAATGCATGTAAGGTGTTTGATAAAATGCTTAGGATGCTAGAAATTAATGTTTGTATGGTTCTATGATGTCTAAATGACAAGTCCATGTTAGCTATATATTTCAATATGAATCCCATGCTTTTCATGTATTTATATTGTGGTGGTGTGAAGCATGTAAGATAATGAAGATATACAATATGTACACAAAATATATCCATGCATTCCCTACAATGTTTAAGATGTTGAATAACTATATGAAATATGATATCCCCTACTTACGATATTATGAATTGTGGACTCAAATCTTGTGATCAAGTCATGTCATGTGTGTCAGTTTTCTTCTATCAAGTCCTAGGGGTATTCATACCCGAAAAAGTAGTTGTGTGTCTAGAGCCATGTCATGTTGTCATGATAATCTCAATCAATCTATAATCTATAGAACTCAATCAGTCATGTGACTCAGGAAACCTCAGAAATCTCATGATCTCAGTTAAATCTCAGATAATAGTACTACTCCGTTAGTCAACGGAAGTCAGTTAATCTGTTCATGTACAGTCAGTTGAATCATGTTTAGTCTCTTCAGATGGGAGTAGAAGTTAGTACAAAGTGAACCCAAGGATGGGAACTCACCTACCAGTTTAGGGTATGATTCTTAGCAGTCATCCTTGTGTTCCAGAACTATGTAGCCAGCGCAGGTTGAGATATCTTAGCCTGTCAGATTTTGATGAGATAGCTTAACCTATCAGTTTAGGGTTCCCACCATTCTCCTTTCAAATACCTGCCAGCTAAGGGTCACCCACAACTGTCCTTACCAGTTGTGCGGTATTGACATCTCTCCAGTCGGGGCAAAGATTGGACCCCAACTTAGCTATATGTGTTATTGGGGCATGTCGGTTAAACAACTACCTCCCACAGTTTCAGAATCAGTCTTAATAAAAGAACTCAGATAGGTCTTCAGATTTTAGTATATCAGGACTGTCAGACTCAGTTACAGTACGGAACCCAGATAGTTCCATCAGATTCGGGATTGTCAGATACAGTCGCCCATGTTATCAAAATTTCAGTATCAGTCATGTTAGCCATTAGTAAACCATGTGTTAGCATACAGGACTAGCTATCATGCACCCACAATTTTAGTTACTATGTATGTATGTTTGTACTCTTACGTTCATATCAGTTAGACAGTTAGCATTGTTCATGCATATAAACCCTATTTATATTTATCCTACCTCACTCGTATACTCAGTACATTCCCTCGTACTGACGCATTTGTGCTATGGTGCTTTCTTTACATGTTACACCATAGGTTTAGAGACACGAGCTCCAGATCAGCAATAGCAGTAGCATTTCTAGTCACAGAGATTCAGTGAGTCCTCTTCATTTGAGGATAATTTGATTTGATTTATTCATTATTATTTTAGCCAGTTATCAGTTTACAGAGTTAGTTGGAGGCATGTTCCTTCAACTCCTTATTTAGACAGTACTTAGAGGCTTTCAGATTTAGTATTCAGACTTTGTTAAAATTTGATTCAGTTTTTAGTTGTTTTGGGTATATTTTACCCATATGGATATTATGTTTTGACAGATTCTTTATTCAGTTGAACCTTATGGCCTACATGTTCATGTTTTCCATATTATTACGATATATATTGCAGTGTGCAGGTACAGATATCATTCATGGGTTAGCTTGTGATCCATCAGGATCATAAGCACCGTATAGCATTTTGGTTCAGAAAATCAGGGTGTTACAAACTTGGTATCAGATCCTAAGGTTCAATAGAGTCCTAGTAATTCTGAAAGCCACATCTAGTAGTGTCTTGTGCATGGGTGTGTTGTGCGCTATATTTATGTACATGAGGTTATGCGATATTTCAGGAACAGTTCTCTTTCTTCAGTATTCATGTCATGCTAGTAAACATAATTTCAAGTCAGTCTCTCAGTCAAATTCGCTCTTCTCTTATTTCAGAAACATGCCTACAACGAGAAAAAATCAGCCAGCTCCTCAGCCCGAAGATCCTTTGGGCGAACATGTTTCTCATGTGGAGTTCAGGACCGCATTTACCACTCTTGCTCAGCCTGTAGCTGCCCAGAATAAATGACCAGCAGTCATTCCATCCAACCCAGTAGCTAATTCAGTTGCAGCTAAGATTTGGGACTTCACCCGAATGAACCCTCCATCTTTTTTTGGGTCTAAGCCAGACTAGAATCCTCAGGAATTTATTGACCAAGTCCAGAAGGTCATTGATATCATGGGAGTCACTTTTTCTCAGAGTGCTGAGTTAGCCACATACCAATTGCAGGATGTCGCTCATACTTGGTACAAGTAGTGCTTAGTAGAAAGGTTAGATGATGTAGCTCCTATTGAGAGGGAAGAATTTGTTATAGCTTTCTTAGATAGATTCTTTCCCTAAGAGCTGAGAAGGTCCAAAGTTCTTGAGTTCATCAATATCAGGCAGGGAAATATGATGGTTAGAGAGTATTTTCTTAGATTTACTCAGCTAGCCAGATATGCCCCTCATGTTGTTGCAGGCAACAGGGCTAAGATGAGCAAGTTCGTGTCAAAGGTGAATGATAGCATGGTAAATAAGTGTAGGTTTGCGATGCTGAACAGTGATATAACTTTAGACAGGCTCATGACCCACGCTCAACAGATAGAGGAGCAGAAGGTTAAAACTAGGGAGAGGCAGAACAAGAGAGCAAGATCAGGCAGTTTTAGTTATGCTCAGCCCAAATTAGAGAGAGGAAATCATTCACAGTTTTGTCCAAAGTCAGCAGTTCCATCCCCTTTCTCCGCTAGTGCCCCATTGCCAAAGTTTAGGGATGGCAACAGAGACAGAGCACCAAGCTCTAAATCTCAGGGTAATATTTGTAATGCCCGAACAAATCCCCTTTGTCAGACTTGTAGTAAGAACCACAAGGGTATTTGCAGAGCTGATAGTGATGTCTGTTTTGGTTGTGGTAAGACAGGCCACAGGATTAGGGAGTATCATCATCCAGGCCCTCAGGGTTAGCAAAATCATTCCACAGCTCAGTCCGGTCACCTGAACCAGCAGGGTGCCACTTCCAGTGCTACTAGTGGGCAATGCCCAAATAGAATCTATGCTTTTAAGACCTGATAGGATCAGGAAAATTTTCCTGATGTCGTTACTATTACGTTACAAATTTTCCATGTTCATGTTTATGCTTTGCTAGACCCAGGTGTATCCTTGTCTTTTGTAGCAGGCAATTTCAGAATCAGTCCCAAAATTTTAGCAGAGCCCTTTTCAGTCTCTATCACAGTGGGTAAAACCATCATAGCTTGGCGGGTATACAGGAACTGCCCGGTTATGATATTTCAGAAATCCACATTAGTAGATTTAGTCGAGTTAGAGATGACTGATTTTGATGTCATTCTCGACATAGATTGGCTTCATTCCTGCTATGCCATAGTCGACTACAAAAATAGGATAGTTCAGTTTTAGTTCCCAAATGAGCCCATCCTAGAGTGGAAGGGTAGCACTTCGTCTTTCAGGGGTTAGCTTGTTTCCTACCTTCGAACAAGGAAAATGATTTCTAAGGGGTGTGTGTATCATCTCATGCATGTTAAGGATTCCAGTTCGGAATATCCCAGTCTCGAATCAGTCCCAGTGGTTAATGAATATTCAAATATCTTTCTCGAAGATCTTCCAGGCATTCCTCCCGAAAGGGAAATAGACTTTAGCATAGACCTTCTCCTAAATACTCAGCCTATTTCATTTCAACATACAGAATTGCACCAGCAGAACTCAAGAAACTAAAAGATCATTTGAAGGATCTCTTAGATAAGGGATTCATCAGGCCCAGTGTATCCCCATGAGGTGCGCCAGTCTTATTTGTGCGCAAGAAATATGGTTCTCTCAAAATTTGTATTGATTACCATTAGCTCAACAAAGTCACGGTCAAGAACAGGTATCCGCTGCCTAGAATAGATGACTAGTTTGACCAACTTTAGGGTGCCAGTTATTTCTCCAAGATAGACCTCAGATCAGGCTATCATCAGCTCAGAGTTAGCGAATGTGACATCTCGAAGATAGTTTTTCATACCCGGTATGGTCACTTTGAATTTCTAGTCATGTCTTTGGTCTTACCAATGCCCATACAGCTTTCATGGACTTGATAAACTGGGTGTTCAAGAAGTACTTGGACACATTCTTCATGGTCTTCATAGATGATATTCTGATCTATTCTCGCACAGAGTGTGATCATTTCGACCATCTCATAATTGTTCTTCAGACTCTCAGGGATCACCAGTTGTTTGCCAAGTTCAGTAAGTGTAAATTTTGGCTAAGATTAGTAGCATTCCTTGGCCACATTGTTTTCAATGATTTAGAGTAGATTCTCAGAAAACCAAAGAGGTAAGAAACTGGCCTCGCCCTATCTCTCATCAGATATCCGGAGTTTTTTTGGTTTGGCTGGCTATTACAGATGGTTTGTCAAGAGATTTTATTCTATTGCATCTCCTATGTCCAGATTGACTCAGAAGAAGGTTAAGTTTCAGTGGTCAGAACCTTGCGAGAAGATTTTTTAGGAGTTGAAGACTCGACTCACCTCAGCTTCAGTTTTAGCACTTCCCGACGGTTCTGATGGATTCGTAGTATATTGTGATGCATCCAAAGTAGGTTTAGGTTGTGTCCTCATGCAGTATGGTAGAGTTATAGCCTATGCCTCCAGATAGTTAAAGCCCCATAAGAAGAATTATCCTACCCATGACCTTGAGTTAGCAGCAGTTGTCTTTGCCTTAAAGATTTGAAGGCATTATCTATATGGTGTTCATATAGACGTCTTCACAGATCATAAGAGCCTTTAGTATGTCTTTTCCCAGAAAGATCTCAATCTTCATCATAGAAGGTGGTTAGAGCTCTTGAAGGATTATGACATAAGTGTTCTTTATCATCCTGGAAAGGCCAATGTAGTGGCCGATGCACTCATAGACTATCCATGGGTAGTGTTACCATGTTGAGGATAGTAAGAAGAAATTAGCTCAGGAGATTCATCAGCTTGCCAGACTAGGCGTTTGCTTAGTCGACTCTTCAAAGGGTGGTGTATGTGTTCAGAGTAGTTCAGAGTTATCTCTAGTTTCCGAGGTGAAATAGAAGCAAGATAGAGATTCTACCCTTGTCAAGCTAAAAGAGTCAGTTCAGAGTTAGGAAGTAGAGGTTTTCTTCCAAGGAGGAGATGGTGTTCTTTGTTGTCAGGGTCGTCTGTGTGTTCCCGGTGTATATGACTTGAGGCAGTGAATTCTTGCAGAATCGCATGGTGTGCAATACTCTATTCATCCAAAGGCTACTAAGATGTATCGCGACTTACGGGAGATCTATTGGTGGAGTGGGATGAAGAAGGACATTGCAGAGTTTGTGGCTAAGTGCTCTACATGTCAGCAGGTTAATATAGAGCATCAGAAACCTAGTGGTTCCATACAGGAGTTCACTATTCCTACTTGGAAGTGGGAATAAGTGAACATGGACTTCGTGATGGGTTTGCCTAGAACACATCATCAACATGATTCAATTTGGGTCATTGTAGACAAAATGACCAAGTTAGCTCATTTCCTTCTAGTTCGTACCTCTTACTCGGCCGAGGATTATGCCAAACTCTATATCAGGGAGTTGGTTAGATTACACGGTGTTCCACTATCTATCACCTCAAACAGAGGTACCCAATTCACCTCTCACTTCTGTAAAGCATTCCAAAAAGATCTTGGTACCCAAGTTCATCTCAGTATAGCGTTTCATCCTCAGATAGATGGTCAAGCAAAAAGGACAATTTAGACTCTAGAAGATATGCTAAGGGCGTGTGAAATTGATTTCAAGCTGGGATGACCAATTGCCTTTGATTAAGTTCGCATACAACAACAGCTATCACTCCAGTGTTCAGATGGCTCCATTCAAAGCTCTCTATGGTAAGAGATATAGGTATCCAATCGGTTGGTTCAAAGTTAGTGAGGCTGCATTCATAGGACCTGACATAGTATTCGATGCCTTAGAGAAAGTTCAGTTAATCAAATAAAGACTCTGGGCTGCTCAGAGCCGACAGAAATCTTATACGGATGTTCATAGAAAGGATCTCGAATTCGAGGTCGATGACTATGTCTATCTCAAAATCTCTCCCATGAAGGGAGTGAAGAGATTCAGTAAGAAGGGAAAGCTCAGTCCCCGATATGTCGGTCCCTTCAGGATTCTCAGTCGCTTCGGCAAGGTAGCCTATGAGCTCGAATTACCTTCAGATCTAGCCTCAATTCATCCAGTCTTCCATGCCTCTTTTCTCAAGAAGTGCATAGGTGACCCAGCAGTTGTAGTCCTTATTCAGAGCGTCAACATTCAGAATAGCCTCTCTTATAAGAGATTCCAATCAAAATCCTTGACTATCAAACTCGCAGCTGAGGAACAAAGAAGTCCCTCTAGTCAAGGTTCTTTGGCGGAATTAGTCCATGGAGGGAGCTACTTGGGAAGAAGAAGCAAACATGCGAACCAAGTACCCTCATCTTTTCTCCGCTAATTTATACTTAGCTCGAGGTAACCATTTTACTTAAGCTTATTCAGTTACATGTTCAAAATTCCAGTATAAAATTGGTATCAAGTATCAATACATAGCTTATCATGCAATCATGTATCAGTTCAGTCAAGCGATCACACATCAGATATGCATTCTCATTGTGGGAAATTTTAGTTCATCCGAATATCATTCAGGCATTCATGAGTTCAGCTTATCAGTCATGCATCAGATATGCATGTTCAGTTGGGCTATATTCAGTTTAGAATTCAATTTAGTCCTAAAATCATGTGCCAGTTGAGCATGATCAGTGCATGCGTCGTTTTATCTTTTCTCCCCTCTCAAACAGTCATCATTCTAGGATAAATGTTTCTAAGTGGGAGATATTGTAATACCCCGAAAAATCCAAACCAATATTAGAGCCATGTACCAAGATCATGCATTGTACATCATGGTTCTTTTATAGTTTTATGAGTAATTTAGATGTATATTAAGGCTTCAAATAACTCCCAGCTATCACACGAATCAAAACATTCCTTACCGATTGAATTCTTGAGAAGGATATTGGTAAATTTAAATTCAAACGAGCATATCTCTTATTATACTTGGAATTTTTGAGCTCATGACCTATCAAAATATATATAATTGAATTATATATCCAACGATACCAATTTTTCCTAAATCCAATATCGGATCAAAGAGTTATCCCTATTTTATTCCAGCATGTCAAGCTGGAAAATGGTGACGACGTTTCTGATGGGCTATCACATTTTTTATGACCTTTTTGATGACGTCGTCACAATCTAATGACATTTCTGATGATGTCGTCAGCCCTGGGCAGAAAATCAAGAATTGGACCCCTTTTGTGTCGACTATTCGTGACGGCCTATCACGGACCTGACGGCCTGTCACGGATGGCGTCAAGTATATTTTTTCAGCAATTCAAGGACATTTTTGCAAGGGTATTTTGATCATTTCCTTCATCTTCCATGACTTATAACCCTAAATAGGCATAATTTTTCCCATTTTTCTTTAGTTAAGCATCTCAAAAACCCTCTCTTATGCTCTCAACCACAAGATTAGGGTTTCCATCAAACTCATCTCTCAAAAGCAAGATTCAAGCTTTTTTTCAAGATAATCAAGAATTAAGTTTCCCAATCCAAGAACTCTCCAGCAAATCATCAAGGTCCCCTTTCTAAGGTATGCATAGTGTTCATCTATGGATCCAATCCATTCATAGAGCTCAAGAACTATGTTTTAAATATTATTTTGTAAACTTTTTGTGGTGATATGAGTATGTACATGTTGAAAATTGTTGTTTAAGTTTCAATGTGATGTCTAAAGGTGTTTTCATGGAATATATATATATATATGTTTGTTAATTGAAAACCATGAACTTTAGGTGGTTTAATATGGTGCAAGTATGAAACCCACCTATGCCTTAAAGAATGCATGCAAGGTGTTTGATAAAATGCTTAGGATGCTAGAAATTCATGTTTGTATGGTTCTACGATGTCTAAATGACAAGTCCATGTTAGCTATATACTTCAATATGAATTCCATGTTTTTCATGTGTTGCTATTGTGGTGGTATGAAGCATGTAAGATAATGGAGATATACAATATGTACACGAAATATATCCATGCATTCCCTACAATGTTTAAGATGTTGAATAACTATATGAAATATGATATCCCCTACTTATGATATTATGAATTATGGACTCAAATCTTGTGATCAAGTCATGTCATGTGTATCAGTTTTCTTCTATCAAGTCCTGGGGATATTCATACCCGAAAAACATAGATGTGTGCCTAAAGCCATGTCATATTGTCACGATAATCTCAGTCAAGCTATAATCTATAGAACTAAGTCAGTCATGTGACTCAGGAAACCTCAGAAATCTCATGATCTCAATTAACTCTCAGATAATAGTACTACTACGTCAGTCAACGGAAGTCAGTTTATCTATCCATGTACAGTTAGTTGAATCATGTTTAGTCTCTTCATATAGGAGTAGAAGTTAGTACCGAGTGAACCCAAGGATGGGAACTCACCTACCAGTTTAGGGTGTGATTCTTAGCAGTCATCCTTGTGTTCCAAAACTATATAACCAGCGCAGGTTGATACATCTTAGCCTATCAGATTAGGGTTGATGAGGTGGCTTAACCTATCAATTTAGGGTTCCCACCATTCTCCTTTCGAATACCTGCCAGCTAAGGGTCACACACAACTGTCCTTACCAGTGGCGCGGTATTGATATCCCTCCGGTCGGGGCAGAGATTGGACCCCAACTTAGCTATATGCGTTATTGGGGCATGTCAGTTAAACAACTACCTCCCACAGTTTCAGAATCAGTCTCAGTAAAAGAACTCAGATAGATCTTTAGATTTTAGTATATCAGGACTGTCAGATACAATCAGACTCAGTTACAGTACAAAACTCAGATAGTTCCATCAGATTCAGGATTGTCAGATACAGTCGCCCATGTTATCAAAATTCCAGTATTAGTCATGTTATCCATCAGTAAACCATGTGTTATCATACATGACTAGCTATCATGTACCCATGATTTCAGTTACTATGTATGCATGTTTGTACTCTTACGTTCATATCAGTCAGACAGTTAGCATTGTTCATGCATGTAAACCCTGTTTATATTTAGCCTACCTAAGTCGTACACTCAATACATTCCCTCGTATTGACATATTTGCGCTATGGTGCTTTCTTTTCATGTTACACCATAGGTTCAGAGACACGAGCTACATATTAGCAGTAGCAGTAGTATTTCCAGTCGTAGAGATTCGTGAGTCCTCTTCAATCGAGGACAATATGATTTGATTTATTCATTATTATTTTAGCCAGTTATCAGTTTACGGAGTTAGTTGGAGACATGTTCCTTCAACTCCTTATTCAGACAGTACTTAGAGGCTTTCAGATTTAGTATTCAAACTTATGTTCAGATTTGATTCAATTTTCAGTTGTTTTGGGTATCTTTCAACCATATGGATATTATGTTTTGACAGATTCTTTATTCAGTTGAACCTTATGGCCTACATGTTCATGTTTTCCGCATTATTACGATATATATTGCAGTGTACAGGTACAAATATCAGTCATGGGTTAGCTTATGATCCTTCAAGGTCATAAGCACCGTGTAGCATTCCGATTCAAAAAATTGGGGCGTTACAAATTTTGACACTAAAGAATGACTTATGAAAACAAAGAAGATATATATATATATATATATATATATATATATACACACACACACATATTAAATTTTATTATGTTGACAAAAATAATGAAGAAGTTGAGGGCTAGAAAACTAAGCATCTATCAATCTAGACATGCAACCGAATCAAGCTAGATGAGCATCAATCATATTTTCTCAATAAGTAAATCAGTTTTTTCTCTAGTTTAACGTGAATCTCAATATTAATAAAAGTATTTTCTTAATAAAGTCTTATTTTAGGAGTATTTTTCTATCATATTTTAGGAGTATTTTCCTAATTGATCAGTACAAAGGAAAATATTAATTGATTCTCCTTCCATATTTTTTAGGAGTCCTATATATTTTAGGAGTCTAGTTAATATAATAAATATAATTAAATAATAAATTAAAGAAAATAGCGAAAAGACAGTTTTGTCTAAAGGAGAGTCTTTTAATGAGGGATAAAAAGTTCAAATCATTTTTCTAAGAGCCTTTGCATTTTTAATATACTATAGATTATAGATTTTATAGTTTTCGGTTGTATTTATATTTCTATTTTATAGTTCGCATTTATATTTGCATTTTATAGTTCGCACTATCATTTATATTTGTACAATTCACACTTGTATTTTAAAGAACTATTTTGTATTTTTATTAAAGCATTTCATTTTTCTTTAAAAAAAAATTAAAAAAAATATACAGTACTTTTTAATCAAAAATATTCTCTCTGTTTACCAAAAAAAAATCTCTCTCTTGTAACTTCTTACCAAAAGTTCTATTTGAAATAGCAAAAAGTCTAAAAATTAGACCACAGAACTCACAGAGAAGTTATTACGTTATCTCTTCCTTTTTTTCCATGTTTTCCGTTCAAAATACACCAAAAAATATTTGAAAGTGAGTAGGAAAAGGAAAAATGAATACAAAAATTGTGAAAAAGGTGAAAAACATTTGCCATCTTTGGAATATTTTTATACATTGTTACTAGAGAAAATTGAAGGAAAGGTGTCTTTTAAGTCTTGAATGAAGGATTGGTGACATTGACCAACTTAAAGGGTCAAACATCATTTGGAAACTTGATTAAGTTAATTGTGGAGTTGATTAATATTTTCAAAACTTTTTAATCTTTTCAAAAATACAAATCAACCCAACCCACACCTCTCTTCAATCCAAATCAATCAGCCTCTCTCCTCTCTCTCTCGACAACTTCTCTCAACTCTCTCCCAACCAACAGTTCTGTAAAATTCTCCCTTCAATCTCCGATGAAAAATAGTCGGGCAAGTTTTCTTTTGACTTTCAACCGTTAATCGACGTAAAGACTTCTTTGGCCACAACAACTTCGAGTTCTTCGTCGTCCCATTTCCTTATCATGAGTAAAAAATTATGAAGAAATAGAGGAACTTGAGCCAACTACTCTTCTAGTATCGAAGTATGGACTGAATAAAACTCTAATTTTTGGCATTTCTCCTTCTTGTTGTTGTACTGTTGATTCGGATTTGTTGGTGATTTTTTTTCATAGTTGATGTTCTTAGTGTGTGTGTGTGATGTGTTGGTGTTGCTGGGTTGATTTATTATTTTTTTTGAAAAAAATAGTGTTGAAATAGATAAAACATATGATGCAATAGATTAAAATCTGATGCAACTATGAAAATCGTGCAACAGATGAACAATCTAACAAATCATTCATCTGTCGCGGCAGATGACTCTTCTATTTGGAAAAAATCTAAAAAATATTGATTTTACAGATAACTCATTTTCCAACAGATGAGTGATATGTTTCAACAGTTCATTGATCTATTTTTATTCTCTCCAAAGGTTTACTCATTGTTGCAACAGGTCAGTTATATGTTGCAACAGATAAAAGACCTGGTGTAACAGATCAGTGATTTATTTTTATTATTTCCAATGGATTACTCATCCATTGTAACAGGTTATTTATATATTGCAACAGATAACAAACCTAGTGCAACAGATTAGTGATATGTTTTTATGGTTTATAACGGATTACTCATTCATTGCAACAGGTTGGTTATATGTTGCATCAGATAAAATACCTGGTGCAATATATTAGTAATCTATTTTATGATTTCAAATGATTTACTCATCCGTTGCATCTGGGTCGGACAGATTAGAGATCTATTTTTATTATTTCCAATGGTTTACTCATCCGTTGCAACAGGTCGATTATATGTTGCAACAGATAACATACCTGGTGCAACAGATGTGTTGTCTGTGGGAACTATTTTTTTACTGTTGTGTATGTTAGATTTATTGTTATCCTTTTTTAACGATGCATTAATCAATTATAATCTATTTTATGTTCCTATTAATTTAAGATAATATGGCTCCAAAAGGAAAAGAAATTATATCAAGTCCAAGTAAAGGAACAAGTGCAGCAGCTCGGCCACATCCACCACTCTATGAGCTTGCTTTACAAGCGTTATCTCAATCAGGAGTAGAAGATAATGAACACGGGGAGGAGGAATGTCTCAAAAGAGATGATCCAAATGCTAATAGCTCTTCTGCCAAAGAGTTGGTCAAAACATTCAGCATTGGTCGTTATCCTATGAGAATGCAGTGCGATGGTGCCACCGATTTAAAGGGTGATTTCTTGGTTAACTCATCCATGGAAAAATCTTTCGACGCCTTCAGAAAAATGCTCTGAGATCAAAAATTGGATGCCTATTTCAGGGAAAGCTGCTTTGGGCAATATCTTGATTTGTCGAAGGACAATAATGCTCGTTTCAAGTTATTCACATATATGATGTGATAATTAATTTCATGATATATCTTAATTCATGAGACTACTTTGTCTAAGAATTCGAGTTTTACAATAGATATGTGTAGATATTGTTGATGCTTTTTTTTTAAATAAGCACATTCATGGGTAGATCTAAAACATGCACGGATCATTGTTTTTGTCTTTTTTTTCACATCTAAAACTTTCAGGAAATATTGATCAATTTCTTACATTGAAATGACATGTACTTATTAAATTAGATGTTGATAAATTTATCATTTCTTCATGTGTTGTTGTTATGCAGGAAGCAAGTTTTTATTGAGGAGTAATATGAAGAGCTATGTAGGTAAAGTTTTGTTGTTGTTTTTTCTTAATATTGAAATTTACATTTTATTTCTAAGGAAAATTATCACACACGTCAAATTATATGTTCATTTACTTATGACGATTATTAATGCTTTATGTCATTGTTGTTATGTAGGAAGCGAATTTTATTGAGGGGTAACATGATGAATCTACGGAGGTAATATTTGTTGGCATAATTTGTTTTCCTTAAGATTAGAATTTACATTTTCTTTTTATAGAAAATAATCACACACGTCAAAATATACTTTCTTAATAATTTAATTTTTTTAAAGGAAAATAATCACATACATCAAAATATATTTTTTTGATTAATTATATATTTATATAAAGAAGCGACATATACAAGATGATATGACACCTCTCTATAGCCTTTATTCTTATTTATCTTTTTTTTCTTCTTGTATGATTTTTCTCTATAATTTTTCTTAATTATTTTTCTTTAAAAAACCATCTATATAACTCAAATTTTTTCATCTTAATAATATCTACTCTTAATTAATATTAGTAATATCCATAATTTCCAAAGCTTTCACGTTGATAACTTTATTTATTTAATAAATAATTTTATGACATCTTAAACTCACATAAATATTATTCTTATTTAACTAAAAAAAATAATATATATATATATATATATATATATATATATCTTAAATTTTCACAGCTTCGCCCATTATTATTTGACATTTAAGAAAAAAATAACTTACATGAGAAGTCAAAAAAAAAAAAAAAGTAAAAGACATATATATAAAATAGAATATGATTAAGTACAGGAAAGGATTGAACTTGAGATGAAGAATGATTAATTGAAAAAAATTAATTGCAATAGTATTTACTTAGCCGTTTCACAGTCTCATTAAAGAAATAAATAAATAAATATAATAAAGGTGAATAATAAAGAAAGAGATTTTTAAAAAGATTTTTTAGAACAGTAAATGAGGAAAAAGTTCAAAATTATGAGAAAATGAATAATGATATGTTATGACTTTGAATACAATGAAAAATAAATTATCTTTTGAAGTTCACAATGGGAGAAAATGGTCAAAAGCCCCCCCCCCCCCCCACCCCACACACACACACACAACCTTTACCCCAAATCCCAACTACACACTTATACTTTGTTGAGGTCCTATGACCTCCCTGAACTATTTTATAGTTGAATTAATACTCTCTGAACTATTTTAAAGTGGAATTATTACCCCCCCCCCCTAGAAAACTGACAACCAGTCATTTGGGCATGTGGTGTGATGCAGCGTTGTCACGTCATTCCACATCATTGCCATGTCATTTTTTCTTTTTTTTACTCTAAACAAATTAATTATTTAACATTGTTATTTCCTTTTTTCTTCCCCTTTCCCATTTTGCTCCATTTTCTTCTTCAACCCAATTTCATCTTCTTGGGTCAAAAATAAAAAATGAGTGTGTAAATGTACCTCACTATCATACACACGTATGTTCTTCTCAATCCATTAATGGCGGATAAATACTCCTCAAAGTTTTTCATCTCTTTTTGCTCAAGATCACCATTAATGGCGAATTCTTCCCCATTGTAAAAATTTAAAGCTTTGAGCTCACCATTAATGGTGGATCTTGAGCAAAAATAGAGAAAATTGGAGCAATGGGTTGAAAATTATACGTGGGTTATGTTGGAAATTATATATGGCATTGTGGAAATTCAAATCTTTGAATTCGCCATTAATGGCAATCTTAAGCAAAAAGAGACGAAATCAAAGCTCTTGAATTTTTGCAAGTTTTTTGAATTGGAGTTCCTCATATTCCTCATTCAAGAATTCATTAATCAGAGAAATCTTATTGTTTCCTTAGTTCATGTGTTTCTTGATTTCGGTAATAACATTTTTTAAATTATTAAAAAATACCAATAATGAGAATTTGGAGATGAGAAAGATGAAGAACTCCATTAATGAGTTCTTGAATTTTTGGAAAAAAAAAAAAGACATGATGAGGAAATCAAAAAATAAAGAATTTTAAGTGAAATGGCCTCAACTGACGCGCTCATGGGTGGTGTAGTCACGTCCATTGACACGTCAGCAAGTGGGGAGTAATAAATTCGGTAAAAATAAGTTTAGGGGGTAATAGGTTACCTTTAAAGGTTGAGTGCGTAGTTGGGATTTTAAGCTAATAGCCCATTTTCTCTTCACAATGCAAACAATATACGAGTGCTTAGTATCGTAACTATTTCATCAGCTAAGATTTAATGAAACTATTTAGGGCAATTTTAATTGACACATTATTGCAATTTTTAGTTATTCACGTGCAAATCAATCCAAACGATTTTTCTCTACATAATAACAGCATACGATAACCCCTTATCTAACACTTTGGTTATATTTCTATTATGTAGAAGAGGTGGTTTCGACCACTTCTTACGTAATTACCAAAAGATCCCTCTACTCCCATTTAACTACACTGTATGTTGGTGAAAATGTAAAAATTGTAGTTGAAAATTAAAAGCAATATAGATTATTGCCTTGCATCTTACTTCTCTCTCTATATATATATTTTAATAAAACCACCATTGGGTTAGGGAGTTGCCCCAACCTTTATGTTCTCCAAAAAATAGAGTACATGGAGAAGGATATAGACCTTTGCCTCCAAAATAATATATAAAAAATGAGAGAACTCATTCTTCGATACATCTGAGCACAAAAGCTACGATTATTATGCTGGATCTCCCTAGTAAAAAAGTAGGGGGTCAAGTGACGAATAGTTCTACTAATACCATATGTAATAATTGTTAAAGTCATTAATAACAAAATGATTCTTCTTATCACTGATTCTGAAACATGGGGTTCCCTCCATATCAAGTCTCACCATGGTCTTTATCTTCTCAGGCAAGGAGTTCATCTCATGATAGGTGGTTAGCTTCTTTGATTCTTCTCGGATGCTGGCCAAGTGATCAACAGGCATCTTATTTCTTTACGTTTTGGATACTTTTTACCAGCACATAAATCTAAATATATTACGTAGTAGGTATTATCCATATCATTGTAAGTTTGTGTATAAGAAACATTATTGTGTTGCAGGTAAAATTCACAAATAGTCACTTCTTAATTTCTATTATTGCAATTACTTATTGTTTTGTAGTTTCAAATTAACACATAGTATGTAATTTCAGGATAATACTTTATAATTTAAGGAAAAGTTTCAATTTAAACTTCAAAATCCTTATTGGGCCAATAAAATTTGAAGCCCATGAACTCAAGTAAGGTTCAAAACCAAACCTAAAAATTAGAGCTGGACTTCTGTCGGATACAAATTTTTTGACCCCATTACGCTTCTTAGGAGAAGCCCAACCCACCTAAAGATTCTCTTCTTAATTCCAAACTCTGTTTGGCAGAAAAAATTAAAAAAAAAATAGAGTATTCCAATAAGAAATACTGGAATTCATATCTATAAATACTGGAGGAATATAATTTAAAAAAATTGAATAGTATTTCAAGTAAATAAGAGTTAGAACTCACAATTGTTCTTCCTCATCATTATTTTTTTGTTGTTAAGGCAGGTCATCAATTCTTAAGTTAGTTCAACTGAAAAGATTGAGGAACAACACTACATACCACTTACCTTACATTCCTATCCAAAATCCTATCCATCAATCTCAAAACTGTAATACCTTTGTATCAAGAAAGTTTTTGCCAAATTGTACAAAAAAAGGTGCATAGAATCATATGATTTATATTCATATTTCTTGCAAAATCCGTGACCTAAATGAGTAAACAACTTCTCTTCATCTCCATAAGTTATCAAAGAGGCAAAAAGCAAAAACAAATTGCATATTTGCATTCAATACTATTAGTAATAATTTTGAGGTGGATCATGAAATCCTAGCAAAGATGTTGGGCAAAATAATCGTGATCAAATTTAATTAAAAAAAAAATAAATTATCTACTTGTACTTTCTTTTTGTTGATATGTATATGTGCATCCACGTCATTTGCCACCCAAAAGTCACACAAATTTATTCGTGACCAAAATCATATGTCAATTTGGATTCCCAATTTCAAACAAAGTTGTGCATATAGGATGCTTATTACTACTCCCTCATTTTGTTTTAGTTGACCATCTTTCTAAAAATATTTATTTCAATTTAGTTGTTCATTTAATGAGATCAAGAAGATTTTATTATATTCTTCCAATACTATCCTTAACATGAAATAACTAAACAAAGTGTATTTACTCAAATTTATATTTTCAAAGCATAATTAATAAGACTAATTTGGTAAAATAAACCCCTAATTAAGATTTTCTTAATGGGTGTGCCAAGTCAACAGAGGTCAACTAATATGAAACGGAGGGAGTAATAATAATTGAGTCACAACTACTTTACTCACACAAGTTAATCTTCTTATTACTGGTCAATCCATCTTTAATTACTCACTACAAGAAAATGGTAAATTGTGACAGATATTTTAGTTTCAAATCTGTCACAAACCATTGATTGTAACGGATTTGTGACAGAAAAATGTGCATTTCAGAACCTGGGGTCATAAATTTATTGTGACGGATTTAAATTCCATCACAACATTATTGTGACGAATTGAGACAGACCATCCGTCACAAATATAAATCCTTTTATTTGTCCTAAATTCCGTCACAATTTTGTAACAGATTTTTGACAAAATATTCCGTTGTAAAATAGTGATAGAATAGTTTCTGTAACAAATTTCTACATCTAGTCACAGCTATTGTGACAGTATATTTCGTTACAAATAATTTTTGACAGACTAGTTTAGTCACAATATAACTCTCTTACCTATATTAGTAACAAAGTAAGGATAGATTGTGATAAATTAAATCTGTCACAAATTTTATTTGAATTTTTAATTTATTAAAGAGAAAAGTATACATTACCCCTGAACTTGTCGAATTTTATTCATGGTACACCTAAACTTTTACTAGTCCTAAGTACCCTCGAACTTATTCTTTTAGTACGTCGCGTGGCCCTTTTTTGCTGAAAGTCCACTGTGTGTAATACACATTCGGACACGTGAAAAAAACGTTGATATGGTTGTCCACGTGGATAAATACCATCCACTTTCCTTATATTTATCCTATATTAAAAAATAAACCTCTTCTACCTTTAATTATCCGATTTCTCACTAAAAAAAAATATTTTTTTCAGTTTTCCTCTATTCCAAAATATTGAATGGTTGAATTTTCATCGATCAAGTAAGCTATTATCTAAAAATTTATATTTTTTGGTGTGTATTAAACATATGAAATTATTTTTTTTCGGTTAGTGTTTCATAGTAGTTTCTGATTAGTGTTTCGATTAGAATTTTGAGGAGACTCACATGCACAAATACGTTTCTTAGTATAATTAACGGAGTAAGAAATTACAATTTAAGTTAGGGACGTACAAAAATCAAACCGATAAAAATGTTATTGATTTATCGTTATAGGGTTAACGATTTTTTAATGATTTTATAAAAAAAATTATTGGGTTATTGATTCAATTTTAATTTTTTTTTACTGGGTTATTGGGTAAACCGATAACCCAATAAGTTTATGCTAAATTATTATTTTACATTCTATATATATATATATATAATTATTGGGTTATTGATTCAATTTTAATTTTTTTTACTGGGTTATTGGGTAAACCGATAACCCAATAAGTTTATGCTAAATTATTATTTTACATTCTCTCTCTCTCTCTCTCTCTCTCTCTCTCTCTCTATATATATATATATATATATATATATATATATATATATATATAAGTAGAATTTTGATTGCAACTAAGATTCGGTTTTTTTTCATGTTAGTTGCTACTTTTTTTATTTTATGAATATTTTTTTATCGGTTAAATCGAAAATCAAATTGTGAGGAACTAAAAATCGATACTCAATATAACTACATTCTCTTTATTATAAGTATGTGAATTAGTTTCTTTAGTATTTGTTTTGTTATTATCTTTTAAAATACTTGCTTCAATATTTAGTACATTTCCTTAGTTACAATAACTCATATAATATATATAATTAAGATTACAAAATTGAAGTAGTTTCATAAAAATGAAAAGTGGAGTTTTAGATTGAATTAATAAACGGATGAATTTTTTTTTTTTAGATTAATAAATGAAATTTTTACAAAATTAATTAACGGATGAAAGTTTTATTTCATAAACTAATTAAGAGATAAACATGAGTTTTACAACATTAATAAATTGATGAAATTTTTTTTTTAGATTGAAAGTAGTGGAGGAAGAGGGATAATAAATAGTGAGGGATAATTGAATTTTTTGAAAAAATTAAAGAAAAATATTTTTTTTCATTTTTTTAACCATTAAAGAGGCTGATTTGGCTTAAAAATCACTCCGCACATGATGGAGTGTGAAACCCAAACATTTCGCCACATCAACAAAAAGGGCCATGCGACGTACTAAAAGAACAAGTTCGGAGGTACTTAAGACAAGTCAAAGTTCAGGTGTACCATGAATAAAACTCGACAAGTTCAGGGGAGTAATAGATACTTCTCTTTTTATTAAATATAATTACGGAATACTATATATAGAGAGAGAGAAATTAATTAAAAACATAAAAATAATTAAATGTCATAACAAAACAAACATAATACAAGATTTATAATAAAAGAAATCCTGAAAATGTTTAAAATTTAAAGCATATAACTATCCATAAAAGTGTGACAATGTTAAAGTTGACACTTCAAGTAACTAAAGTCTCAAAATATCAAACACTTGTACTAGATGAGTCCCCTATTAGGGAGAGTAGGATTACTAAATGAGCGAGAAGATAATGCCATATCGCTCATCATGCGAGACCATTGCTCCTCCATAGATTTGAATCGATCATCACTTAATTGCCTCAAACGGAAAACCTTCTGCTCTACTCGTCGTTGCACCTCCGCCTCTACACGCTCTTGACTCACTCTTTCGCAATTTTCTCTCATATGTAACACCTCTTTCTTAAGTATTTTGATGCACTCTTCGGCAACATAATTGGACACTACAAGCAAATTGCATGAATTGACATAATTTTGATCTTTATACAAGGTCTATAAAGGTTGAAGCTTGAGAGCCCAATCCATACACACGTCGTATTTTTGCTCCACCCGCAACATCGAAGTACATGTGATTTATATCGAGTTCTTGATCTTATGGTGAATCATCAAAAGAGCAGTAGCTATGACGGCCTCCATTTTATCCTAAAAATGACAAATAATCAGCCACCAAATATTTAACTTGCAACCTAATTAACTTCCTCATCCAGTCGTGGTACTACAACAATATTATCCCTGGATTCAATCTTTAATGGTGCTATTAATATGAAATATATCAAGTCACATAATTAAAAGCACCATCATGTTCCTTTTAAGATATCAAAACTGACCAAAAATAGTATGAAAACAAACTAATGGTAGTAGGAAAATATGAAGTACCAGCAAGTCACGTAACTAAAATCACCATCCTGTTGGTTTTGAGAGATTAGAACTGACCAAAAATAGTACTTTCTATCAGAAGAAATAAGCAAATCCTCGTCATTAGATATCAACATCAGTTCTACTAGTATGCTATTAGCAGATATAAAAAAAATCCCTAGAATTTGTATAAAGGAAAGCAGAGAGCACGAATAATACTTGGCCATTTAATACCTCAAGAACATCGTGTCACATAATTTAAACACAATAAGATAATCCATGGATCTAAATTCTGGGATAAACAAACTAACTCAAGTGAGCATGTAAATAACCAACCTAATTTTGATGTCAAAGGGTTTAGCTGTTTGCCTATGGTAATAAGACTATAAACAGGAAAAATATACTTAGGTTTAGTTTTTCCCGTGTGGAGTAGAGTCATAAACAAATCTTTTTTTTATAATCGTGGTATTCGAACCAGCTTGCGCACACTCCATTAGCCACTAGGTAGTTAGCCAGTTGGAAAAATAAGCTTGCATCCAAATACACTATTGTTGATAGACATTACTTTAAACCTTTGGCCACCACTAATCTTGAAAAAAAGGGTTATTTATTCTATAACTTGCTCTATTTTGCTCAAGAAAGAGCCTTTAATTATCCTGACTATTCCCACAAAGGGAAGGATAAAGTGTACGCAAACGTTACCCCTATCTCAGAGGTAGAAGGACGTTCTAATAGACCCTCGACTCAACGACAATCTCAGTAAAAGCCAGCAATCAACAACATGTATATCCGACCACATATTTAGAATTATACACCAGCTACGTGCTCCTTTTGTTTCAGACGAGTCAATTTCACGATGAAAACAACAATTGTTAAACTAAGAGAGCAAGAAAATGTTATCCTCCCTACCTACATTAGAGAGTATCATATAACTATGCTTATTACTCACCATGTATTGTAGACATATCAAAGATCAAGAATAGAAAGGCCAAAATAATGATGAAAAATAGTCATCTAATAGCAGACTCCGAAGACAAGGAAATTTGGTTTTCTATTAACATATATACATCCAAAGAAAACTACATTTCAAACTACTCATTTTAAAGATAAAAGGTCTGTTAAATAGAAAAAAATATTAAATAACAAAGCTAAAACCAAACTCTATGAAAGCAACCAAATTTCAAATCAGAAAGCGACTTGTCAACAAAATATAATAACCAGTAACACAAAAACACAAAAAAATTTGCAAGAGTTAAGCTATTATAACTTGCGGCTGGAAATGTCTATAATTTCCATATTAGATAAAGTTAACCAAAATCAACAGGATGATAAGTAGTTCCAGTTACCATTATTAAACTATTATCATAAGCCATTGAACTGCTAGTAGGAAATAACAACATTTATTTTATAAAGATCACATTTTTTGCTTCATTCAAATAAGAGCAGCACTCGTTCAAACTTGGTCCATTAGATAGAATGCTCGCTATCCTCATCTTAATTTCTTTTATCGGTTCCCTATATGAGTTCTCATATCATTACACTAGCAAACAGAAGCACTTGAAACAACAAACTAAGTAAAACAGAAAAACAAAAGCTAGAGTATCATCAACAACAACATATCCAGTGTATTCCCACATAGTGGGGTCTGGGGAGGGTAAAGTGTACGCAAATCATACCACTAACTCAAATGAAGTAGAGAGGTTGTTTCCGATAGATCCCCAGCTTAGGACCGATAACAGCACAACAAACACTAAACATAAATGCATATAAACTAGTACAGTATGCAATGCTAGCCACAAGGTAATACCTTAACCACAAGATAATACTAAAAACTATCTATCTGAAATCATAGACATCACCATGAACAAGAAACTTCAGACACAAATAAAGAACGCTCCCCTACTGCTATAGACGCACTCCCACCACCTAACCTTCTACCCTAATTCGCGTCCTCCACACTTTTCTATCAAGGGACATGTCCTCCGTAAGCTGTAACTGCTAATGTAAATAACTTTATTTTACTTTTTTTTATTTATCCATAACCATACTGCCCAACCAGCTTGCACGCATCTAACTAATTCCATGGGGTATTGCTATCTGTCACCAGCACAAATATCGGGTTGAAGGAAATCACCTCGTGTTTTCACCTAAACTGAATTTGAAATTGAAACCTCGTGATTCTCAACCCACTCATTGACCACTAGTCATACCCATGGGTGCTAAAGTTATTAATGTGAGAAAAACTCTCCTATACCTAAAAATTAAAAAATTACACAATAATATGGGTCTTCACAAATGCTATGTAATCTTCCATACCAACAGCTAAGAATAAGACGTTATTCCTCAAACGACAAAATCATTTTTTATCCCCTCAAGGCTCTCCTATATCCTTCAAAGCAAAAGGTGCAAAGAGTTTCGATGCAAAAAGAGAGTGGAATAAGAAGTTACCACCATCAGAAAACGTAAAAACTCATGAAAAGTATAATAGAACTAAAGGAGAAACAAAGAAAGTGATAACCAAATCACAAGGAAAATATATGAGTCCCTGATTAGTGTAGGATGGAGTTGTTTGCCTCCTAATATAATTTTGGGCAATCACCATGATCAACTTTTAGGTTTAGTTAGACCTAATGTCTATTTCTTAACATAATACTTGTGCTAAACTCATCTTAATCCTTGGTTATGTTTGACCTCCATGTTAAATTGTCCACGCTCTAGATCTCTAGTCCTAGGCATGTAGGGGATTGTTAGAGCCTGGCATCTATGTGGGATGGTGTTGTTTATCATCTTAGATGGCCTTGTGTAATCCTCACCTCATGAGCTAGTATTTTGGGCGTCCATTTCTTTACAACAACTCGAATAACTTGTTACCAAAAATAGAGACACATGAAGGAGATGACGAAACTAGGGAGCAAGTCAATCTAAAAGCTAGAATAGGGGAGTTGTTATAGAGTAAATATTTTAAAATAAGCAAAAGTAAGATAGAATGTGTGACAAGTTTAGCCCCATAAAAAGAATGAATATGGAGTAAAGAGTAAAATTATATAGAACCGTTATGCTCAGATGAGAAAAAATGCAGATATTTAGGTCATGTCATCAAGAGAGTGGAATAACAGATGAAGACTAACTAGCTGAAATTAAGACCTAGTTGATATTTTTACACTTAACCGTGTTTGACGTGATGTTTTATTCTAAGATAGAAATGTGTATGTTACTACAGGGATATTAAAAACTAATGGAGTGAGACAAAAATGGAACAGATGGGTTACCAAATACATCAAAGGATGGAAATAATTGCAGAAAAATGTGGAGTACTCAACAAATATGGATAGAAAAATACACACATCTCAGCATATGCACAAATTCAGAGACCTCGAAGAAACTACCTACTTGATAAGTCCTTCGTTGAGTTTGTACTGTTCCTCAACTGTCCACTCTACCGCTAGCCCAGTGTCAAAGTCCCGGGACTGAATCAATAAGAAAAGAACTCGAACAACTTTCAGATTGGCTCATTCCTGGATTACTGCTACTTCGTCCACCGTTGGCAATCCCACTCGAATTCCCAGCATACAACATCCTTCTTCCTCCACCATTATTACTATTTACATTGAAATTCATTCCAAAGCTACTGTAGTAATTACCCATCAACATCATCTCAGACGAGAACTCCCTCATATCGCCCCCAATTGAAACGATAACGATTGATGATGAAATTCTGTATTAGATTCTGCTGCCATTTCCATACATATACCTTTGCTACCTAACTACTATATCCACCTAGAATTAACTATTCTCTATAACAACGTGCTAACATAATAAACGATTCAATTATAGCTCCAAGAACCCCAAATAAATAAATAACAACGCAAACTGATCATTGAAAAAGTTCTACTCATTCAAAATAGCCCCACAAGAATAGTACAGCCAAAACATTCCCACCATGAATCCCTAAACAAAAAATCCGCATGGAAAATCAGCATCTTCATCAAAATTGGCAAAAAATATAATTAGTTTCACAGACATATCAATCAATCAACTATACATACTTGGGGTCGACTATATGAATCATTTTATTCATTTTGCTGGTGGAAAGTAGCAGGTATCATATGAAATTAGTCGAGTTGCGTGCAAGCTGGTCCGGACACGATTGTTATTTGTTAACAAAAGAAAGCAATACAGAAAAACAAAACTGACTCTTTTTCTTGTTGTAAGGGCAATTCAATTCTCAAACAACAATACCAAAGTTAGAGTACAATAAGATGACCAAAGATTAGTTTCACAGACATATCAACCAATCAACTACCCAATTTAATAATTTGATGACAACCCATAAGAGAGTTCAAAACTAGTAAGGAATAGATAAAACCCTATACCAAGACCCAAATTTATTCACTTTAAACTCTTAATTGAAGAAGAATGGGGCCGAATTGGAGCAGAATCTACAAAAGACCCAAAAATTATTTACTGTTCAGAGAATTCAAACCTATGAGCAAGATTTCAACGGAATCAAAGTTTTAAAACAAAGACAAATTTGAGCAAAATCTTCAAAAGACCCAAAAATTATTAACTGTTCAAATTTTTCGAAATGTAAAAAACAAAATTTGAGAAAGCTTACCTCAGGATGTTAAGAAGAACAACAGAATTGAGATGGACGAAGGACGAAGGACTTATTTGGGAAAAACTCAGCTTACCATCCTTCTTCGATTTCTTCTCAAAGCTCAGTAAGGTTGTGCAGAGAATGATTTTCACTGTGTTTTGAGGGAAAAAGAAAAAGACGCAAAAAAACTTGAGGGGAAATGAAAAATAAAAAAAAATAAGAAAAAATAAAAATTAGAGGGAAATTAAAAAATTGCCTACTGCTTTTGTTACGGATATAATCCGTCAAAATTATTTTAAAATTAGTTTTATATTTTATTTTATTGTGACGAAACAAATCCGTCACAAATTTTTATTATATTATTCTCTTTTTATTTTTATTTTTATTTTATTATGATAGAATGTTCAATTTGTCATAAATTTAGTCACAGATTTGTGACAAAAAATTATCATTTTTTACACAAGCTTCATCTTGTGATAAAAATATATCCATCACAAAAATTATATTTAAAATCTGTCATAAATTTGTCACAAATCTGTTACTCTTTTAATTTTAATGGAAAAAAAAAAATTAAAATTTTATATTTCTGCAAGAATGATCCATCACAAATGCGTCAAAATTTTGTCACAAATTGTGACAGAAATGCTCTGTCTCAAATATTCCATCACAATTTTACTATTTTCTTGTAGTGACTTGTCCATTATATTAAATATATATGTTCAGCAATACTTGTTCAGTTTGAAAAATCAATGCATAAATATTTGTTTAATACTATTGGTCACACGTTTCATTACACAAA
>NC_061113.1:38349681-38369524 GCF_002878395.1 Capsicum annuum | reverse complement strand
TGTGACATATGTTGTCTAGGTGTACATTAAAGCTCGACGGTTCAAAGATATCAAATCTATCGATTGACCGAGTGTATCCGATGTATGTTCACTACGAAAAGTTCAAAGGAAAATCCACTTATCCAGATGCAATCAGTCTTTGCTTGATGATCACATACTTATCCATAAAATTTTATGAAAAAATAGCTATTTTCCATTCATGTGGGAGATTGTTGGGTTCAATATGTATGAAAAAGGTATGAATGAAAAATGGAGGGACACAACCTTTGAGGAAAAGACATATTATTTTGGAAAAGGAGTGACTATCAAGATAGTTGTGTCTGTTCAGAAAAAAATGCAATATTTCAAATGAACAGACATGACTCTTCCAAAAGGATACACCTTTTCAGATGAACCATTGTCACCTTTGGGAAGGGGCACTTTATGGCTATATAAACTTGCATTTATCCACAGGTTTAGGAATGACAATTTTTTTGAAATAAAAACTCTTCTTGTCTTCAAAACATTCTTTGTGATCAATCAAATCGTTGAGTGATTTTGATGAATCCAATTATTTGAGGTACCACTATAGTTGGATTGAAAGTCATTTTATCCTAGGAGAAAAATTCCAAAACCTCGGGTACAGTGAGGGGAATTATTCCTTATGTACACTCCATGAAGTCGGGGAACTTGGCTTTATATTTCTGTTTCATCTTAATTTCTGAAAAAATAAAACACACTTCTTAGAAAAATCATTTTGATCTTGTGTTGAGGGTGTTTTTGTACTTCATAGTGTTCTTGTTTTAAACTTGAACTAGTGTTGAAGTTGTTGTGCTTAAATACAGATTATTGTACCCGAAAACACCATAAAATAACAATTAGAAGAATTTGATTTTTTATTGATTTCAACATTCATTTATAAAGGCCCTCGGTGAGATAGCCTTTTCCTACATACACTTCTCCTTTGTTAATTACAATTTTTCTAGAAACAGTTACATATTTGAATCCGTTCTTGTCTAGAAATGAAACAGAAATTCAGTTCCTACGTAACTCCGGAACGTATAAGACATTGTTAAGTGTCAAGACCTTTCTTGAAGTCATTTTCAAGCCCATATTTCCTGTTCCTTCTACCTTAGCCATCGCGGAGTTAGCCATGTAGATCATTTCTTCTACTTGAGCCGGAGCAAATGACGAAAATAACTCTTTGTTGGCACACACATGGCGGGTGACACCAGAATCCATCCACCATTCGCGAGGATTCCCCACCAAGTTGCATTCTGAGAACATAGTACACAGATTATCACATTCTTTGTTAGACTCAACCATATTAGCTTGGTCCTTTTTCTTGCCTTTCTTAGGGGCACGACAATCCGTGGACTTATGGCCAATTTTGCCATAGTTGAAGCACTTTCCCTTGAATTTCTTCTTGGGTTGATTGCTTCCTTGTTCAACTTTCTTCCTTTTCTTAGAATTATTTTGGTCATCTTCTATAATATGTGATCCATTAATTGTAGAATTTCCTTTTGAACTTCTCTCGGCAGCCTTATTATCCTCTTCAATACACAGTCGGACAATAAGATCTTCGACGGTCATCTCCTTGCGTTTGTGCTTCAAGTAGTTTTTGAAGCCTTTCCACATAGGAGGTAGCTTCTCAATGATCGTTGCTACTTGAAATGCATCATTCACAATCAAACCTACAAAATCATTTATGTGAGTACTAAGAACATTTTCAATTTGTTCAACTAAGGTATTTTTCAAAGATATAACTTCTGCTAAGATATTATGGATGATTACTTGCAATTCCTGAACTTGAGAGGCAATCGATTTGCTATCTATCATTTTAAAGAACAGAAACCTTACAATAAAGAATTTCTTAATTCCCGCATCCTCTGTCTTATATTTTCATTCTAGAGGTCCCCACAATTCCTTCGATGTCTTAGTTCCACTGTAAATATTATAGAGGTCGTCTTGGAGACCACTCAAGATATAATTCCTGCAAAGGAAGTTTGAGTGTTTTCAAACCTCTACTATTATGAAACACTCTTTGTCCGAGGTTTCCTCGGGCACCTCAAGAGCATCCTCACTAGTGAACCTTTGAAGACATAGAGTAGTAAGGTAAAAGAATATCTTTTGCTGTCATCTCTTGAAGTCAATGCCTGCAAAATTTTTGGGCTTCTCTATAGGTGCCATAGGTTGTGGAGCATTTGCTCGACTTGTCGTGGTAATGCCAGTTGACGCTATAGTCATAGAAGCATCATGCATTTGACTATCAGTCGTGATTTTCCTATCATCACAAGACAGTAAACTTAGTATTTTTAGAATACTATTTATAAAGTTACACAACTTTAAATTCTTCTTCTTGTTTCTAGTTTAACGATGAAATTTTTATGACTTTCAATCGTCAACCAAATGTCTTTAACTTGTGATAAAGATCTTATTTCTTCAAATCACTAGTTAAGTTCAAGCAGAATAGAAAGCTTAAAATCTTTAATCTCCAAAAATAAGCTATACAAATTCCGGGAAAAAAAATTTAGTGAAAAGAAAATTTCACCAAAAAAGCAAAAAAAAAAATCCCTTTTTTCAAGGCTATTCCTTAAGATTGTTGTTTAATGGTGTTTTCAGGTACAATAATCTGTATTTAGGCATAACAACTTCAACACTAGTTCAAGTTTAAAACAAGAACACTATGAAGTACAAAATCACCCTCAACCCAAGATCAAAGTGATCTTTCTAAGAAGTGTGCTTTATTTTTTCAGAAATTAAGATGAAACAAAAATATAAATTCAAGTCCCCCGACTTCACAGAGTGTCCCTAAGGAATAATTTTCCTCACTGTACCCGAGATTTTGGAATCTTCCTCCCAGGATAAAATGGCTTTCAATCCAATTATAGTGGTACCTTAAATAATTGGATTCGTCGAACTCACTCAACGATTTGATTGATCACAAAGAATATTTTGAAGACAAGAAGAGTTTTTATTTCAAAAAAAATTTCATTCATATCTAACCTGTGGATGAAAGCAGGTTTGTATAGCCATCACATGCCTCTTCTGTAAGGTGACAATGGTTCACTTAAAAGGTCTATCCTTTGGAAGAGTTATGTCTGTTCATTCGAAACATTGTGTCTTTTTCTGAACAGACACAACTATCTGAACAGTCACACCTTTTCCAAAATAATATGTCTTTTGCTCAAAGGTTGTGTCCCTACATTTTCCTTTTACACCAATTAAACCCAACATTTGGCAATTCCCTTGGAGTTCCATTAACTCCAAACTTTAAAGCTATCAGAATTGCCACTGCTATCTATCTGTACATGGATCAAAAAAATCAAGTTCAAGTTAAAAATACAATGACGAATCTTGACTAGACACGACATGTTCAACTATATATTTGTAAAGTGCAGAATCCACTGACTCTAAATTATCGACTCGCCGCTAAAGATAAAAATGACTGATTTATACAACTGTACACGTTTGACTCTAACGCTTAGTCATAAAATTTTCAGTTTGTTCAAAATGAATCTTTGGAACGTGGTCTAAAAAGTGTTGAAGTTACAAGAGAAATTAAAAAAGGGACCATTTACTAAACGACTTTTCACCATGACACTATCAAAAGATGGACTGAAATGGACTTACTTGCCAAGTGAGCATTTGAACTCCACTCCACCTTCAAGGAACAAGAATCTCCTTCCCAATTTATCAACATAGTAAATAGAAACCACAGTGGCAATGACAGTGATGATAGCAGACATAAGTGATGCATCAACACCAAAACCAATAGTCTTGAACAACACTGGTGCATACAACATAATCACATTGATTCCAGTAAGTTGCTGGAAAAATGGGATCATAATTGCCATTACCAGGTGTGGCCTGTATTTCTTTTGCAACAAGTTCCTCGAATGGTGCTCAATCTGCCTAGAGGCCTCACTAGTCATAATCAAATCCTTGAACTCTTCATCTATATCTTTAATTCCCCTGATCCTTATGAGCCTAGCTTTGAAAAGGTGATTGGCAAACTTTCAAAAATGATTCCTTTTTTCTTCATTAGTACTGGGTACTATGATAAAAGGAATGACATTGACTGGAATAATGTTGAAGATTATGTAGATGTTGCACCAGAAGAACCATTGGCATATGTGTGGCAAGATTCAATACCATAATAATCTGAAAGCTCAAAGTATGTTTATTTAATTGTTAGTTTAATGAAGTATTTATCATTATTATTAAAATTACTATATAAACATTTATTTATTTTCAGTGATTGTGCACTATAAACTTGTATTTGCAGAGTATATAAGCAGAGGTTTTTTGGACATTACAAAGGTCAAGTTTGACCTTTCATCTTTTCGGATGTGATATGGCACATTGCTTTGGGATTAAGGCAGGATAAAACAAGATGATGGTTCTATCAGCGAACGTAAAGTTACTAATAACTTTATTAAAAAACATGGAGGACTAACACTTTCAAAAGAATCTGCAACTGTTATCAAAATGGAGAATTAGAGATTATTAAGTTTATTCTTCATGATCTTTGTAAATACTTTAGTTGATATTTTGAAATATTTTGTTTATGAACATCTTGATTTTTTGGTGATCCAGGAATATGTTGCAAAAATATTGATAATGAAATTTGTTCTAGTAACATTATTTTTTGAGGTTTGAAAATGTGAGATCATTATCATACCGTAGGTTCATGAGGTTATTTAGCATATAAGTTACCGCATACCAGGAACTATATCGTTATCGTACCATATTTTCATGAGGTGACTCCACATCGAAGTAATGTCTTACCATTTTATATACCCTTGTCATACCTATAGTTCATGAAATTGTTACGATTTATTTAACCATACACCAGGAAATATATCATTAATGTTCCATGTTGTCGTGAGGTGATTACGCATTAAGTTTCTGCAAATCAGTTTCTTTACACTTAACACACCATAGGATCATGAGGTTTCTACACATTTAAGTTACCGCAAACCACAAATTATACCTTATCATACCATATTTTGATGACGTTACTATGTTAGTAAGTTACTGCATACCGGCACTATATCTTTAACGTCCCATGTTTTCATGAAGTGACTACACATTAACTTTCTGCAAAGCAGTTTCTTTACACTTAACATACCACATGATCATGAAGTTATTACACATTTAAGTTACCGCACATCAAAAACTAAATTTTATCATACCATATTTCATGATGCTACTACGTAATTAAGTTATCACACACTAGGCAATTAATCATTAACGTACCATATTGTCATGAGGTGACCACACATTTAAATTACTGCACACCAGTTTATATACCCTTACATATCATATTTTCATGATATTATTACGCATTTAAGCTACCGCCCAACAGGTATTATATAACTATTGTACCATCTCTTTTAATATTTAATATGTAAGTGAACAAAAAATGGTTAACATATATAAGAAAATTAAAATTTCACATAATGATTTTGAAAACTACAAAAAACGCATGCGTTATATGAAGGATTTACCAATGCTCTTACTTAACATAATCAAAAGGGATCTGGTTTTTTGTAGTCTTCCTTACATAAACAACGCAATTAAAATAACACTAAATGAGGCATATTTAGATATTTAAAGAAGGCTGAGAAGTTAAATTTACTTTTCAGATCATAAATTGAGGCGAAATCAAAGCTCGATATATTCTATTATTCAACCAATCAATTACGATTAATTACTCAATTTAGATAAACCATGGGTACTAATTTATGTTTCTCGTACTCTGTAAATATGTTTACAAGTGGTTTTCGTATTCTCTAAAATTGTTATACTTGTGGAGAATTCATTATTGTGCGGCATCAAAAATGAAGAGTTCGCTCAAGTTTGATGTTAATAACATTTCACCAATCCTTTGTTTCATTTAACTAAAACAATAAACAAAAAGAACTCATCTCCTTTATTTTCTTATTTCCCTAACAAAGTAGGCAACATATTTAATTCATAATTCACACCAACTTTGGAGTAATATGTCAAGAGTGGAAACAAATAAAATAAAATATGCATATTAGAATAGCTTTCTAGTATTCATATATCATCAACCATTGAAAATAAACTAAACCAAAGGATATTCAAAATGAACAATATCAACAAATGAACATCATTTTCTTGGCGGAAAGTTCCTGCACGTTGTCTTGTTATGACCCTTTGTACCACATTTGCTACAAGTCACTTAAGACCTCTTGAACTCATTAAATGCTTTCTTTCTGTTATAACTTGGTGACCTGCCTAGTTGTCTCTTTGCATTCGGTGGCAATATTCTATCTTCCGACACATGTGTTGGTATTTCCCATTTACTTTCGCAAGGAAGTGGCTCAATAGGAATTGCATATGTATCCTAAAAATTTCTTTTGTTGTAGTAGGCAGAAGAGTAATCCTCTGAAAGTTGGTTTTTGTACTGAATAGCCGCTATAGCATGTCCACAAGGTAATTTATCAAGTTGAAATCTTTCACAACAACACTTTCGATTTCGAAGGCATACTGTGAATCGCTTCGATCCATAAGTAACAATATGTAGGTATTCTGTGGATGCCCTTACCTGCATTATTAAAGACGCTGTAAGAAATAAATTTACTACACCTATTAATTCTTAAAATTAACATTTTTACAATAAATTGTATCCATACTTACAGTCATGTGATTTGATAAATTTGATTTTTCACCAACATATCATTGTATTTTTTGGTAAGAACTGTGAAAGTATTTCTTCCTTCTTCACTATGTTTCTCATTTTGTGTTTCAATAGTTTCCCTAACAAACTCCAGTAATGATACCACCAACATTTTTCTTACTTGATTTAATGTATTGTTAAAATATTTTGCAATGTTAGAAGTCAAAGTCCATGTCCTTCTAACGGTTGCATGTGCTCGAGACCATTTATGATACCCAACATTAAACAAATATTTTTGCTCCATTTTGCTTATTTGGTCCATTCTGGTCATTAATTCTTTAAACTTTTGAATTGTATATGCCTTAGCCATACTAAAAAATAATTTACTCACCTCTTATGAAGTTATGGTATTAGTTTGTAAATTATTCCATAAATGCCAAATACAAGCATAGTGAGTAACCCCAGGATACATCGCGGTAGTAGCATTCCATATACTATGATTTCGATCTGAAACAAAGCACATATTCTCTCTTTCTCTATAAGCAATCCCGAAACACTTAAAGAACCAGATCCACGAGGCATCATTCTCTGAATCAACTATAGCATATGCTAGCGGCAATATGTGACCTATAAACATACAAAAATTTAACTTAATTCATAAAGATAAAATAATTAATTATTTCATGATATATACTATGAATTTTTAATAACATTGTGGTACATCAGTTTCTATATCATACTTACAGAATTTACAATGAGATCACTTTTACAAATTTTTTCCCACACCAATGTTTAACTCTTATCACAATAGATTTATAGAATATCAAATAAGCAATTTACACTTCATATTTGTGAATTTTGTTAATAAAAAAAATATTAAGAAGAAGTGATCATACCTCCTGCATCCAATATAGTTGTTGTTAGCATAGTACCCTCATAAGTTGATCTTAGATGTGTGTCGTCAATCACCACTATAGGTCGACAATACTTCCATCCTCTTATACAAGCATCTAGTGCAACAAACGCATACAAAAAAAAATCTTCATCTGTTTTTTTCAATCTAACAATCGTACCTGGATATGTCGTTTCTATAATATATAAATATAGTGGTATTTTACCATATGCTTCTGTAGGATCACCTTGCAATATAGTAGTTGCCTTTTTCTTGCCCCTCCAAGCTTCCATGTATGTCAAGAAAATACCATGTGATCTTTTCATTTCAGCTATTATATCCCTTGGTGTGTATATGATGTTTGAATCAATAAGCCTTTCTATTAACATGCTTCCAATCACGTCGGTAGTTGCTTGACGTTTTGAATAGATACTGTCCTTCAATGTACATGAATGTTTACTATAAAATTCTCGAATCTTGAAAAGCCCACTTTCATTCATACTTGAAGCTTTTAGATACCATGAACATTCATCGGATATGCAATTAAAATAATACCTGTTAATTTACAATTCAACATGTAAGTCATTAATATAATTAATAAAACCAATAACACACCATATTAACCTCATACAAATATTTCAAAAGCTTTCTAACCTCTTATGACAGGATCTAGTGGCAATGAATCGAAATTGTCTAAAAAATGAGTAGCGCTCTGAAAGTGTGTGCTTATCAATGTAGACTTGACTTTCTTCGACTACCTCATTTTGAGGATTGCTAATTATTACAACTCCATCGAATTTTAAAATATCATCTTCTTCACTAGGACTAATGCCACTCAAACGAATTGCACCGGATGTGCAAAGCGGATAGATTTTCATGTTATTAATATTTGATTGGTAACTTTATTAAGCATCTGTACGAAAATCAAAAGCATCCATAACCCTATCGATACAGGTGATACAAAAAGAAAACTGTGAAAACAAATCCATGTTATATTTCTTTTGATCTAGATAAACTTGGACACATGTATTATTGGGTATACTTATCGGTGGGCATCTATCACTAACTAAATACTTAATTTCCAACTCTTTTATTGTTGTATTTATACCTAACTGCTTAGATATTCCCTTCACCAACCCATTATATTTTGTTTTTGAATCGTACATTATTCCTTTCAATTGACAATTTTTGTATCTTCCTGCAATATACAACATTCGAGTTCAGAACATTAAAATATTTATCATTTTTTTCTCAACATACTCACAAACAAAATCATAAAACTCATATTATGATTCAAACAGTCAATATGAACTTTTAAATTCTTTTTACAATAAAGCATCTATATATATACAATAATATATATAAAAAGGTACAAAACATAAATGCAATAGTGAATAATAAGGTATGGGTTGAAAAACTTTTTTTCCTGGTTACAAAACATATTCAATGGTGTAAGTAATAAGATGCTATAAATCAATTTTTATACACAACACAACACTTCGTTAATACTTTCGTTTTTTAACTTGTAAGAATTGAATTTCACCTTTTGAGAATAATTTAAGATTTATTTTTAAATTACTAACCTGATACGTCCTATCTTCCCTCGTAAAGAATCAGTATTGCAGTGCTGCTATCATCTTCCATACCTGTAAATTGGTCCTTGAGAAATCAATTTCTGATCAGTTTACATCAATATAGTGAATGGTATAGGTGAGGGAGACACAATTATATATAAAAAAGGTGAAAATCATGGAGATGATTTGCAGTGCGTGAATCGTGGAATTGTAAAATCAATTGAAGAAAATTAAGGATGGAATATTAACCAATTTATTTTCTCACGTTATTCATGGATTTTTTTATTCTACCTAATTTAATAGGTATTGTTGTTTTTGTAGTGGCATATTTTGTAAAATAGAATCTACTGGTAGATTTTGTAATTTAGGCTCTAAATATGTATATTAATGTGATTTGCCCATTTTGAAAGTCATAATAATGAAAAAGGCTCCTCTTTATTGTGGCCACACTATTCCTAATAAAGCTTTACTTGCTTACGTGACCACCCACTACAAAAAATATAGCGTTTAGCAACGGATTTTTAGCAACAAGGATATTTTCGTCGCTAATTAACAACGAAATTGCAACAAAATAGAACTTTTGTCGCTAAATAAATGAAATTAAAATTAGTAGCCTAATTAGTGACGAATTAGCGACAAAATAAAATTTGTTGCTATAATTTGGCGGTAAATATTGGCGCCTTTATTTTGGTGACAAAATTAGCGACATAAAAGGTGAAATTTTTTTTTGACATGGTGGAGACAGAAATAGCAACGAAATTGTTGTCACTGAAATTATTTTACCATTTTAAAAAAATATATTAGTTATATTTTTAATAAATAATTAGCAACGGATTATAAATCCGTTGCTGAATCCGTCACCCTATCAACTAAATATTAGGGCAAAGTCTTTTATTTCACTCTGTTCCCAAAACATAGTATCATCCGCCTCTCTCTAAAACCAAACTCTCCTTTCCCTTTTCTCTAAATTGAGAAAAGGGAATCGCTCAATATCAATAAAAAACGGAGTCAATCACTCAATTTTGAATCTAAATTAGAGTTACTATTCTAAATCTCGTAATGTGAGTTATTTTTTCTCTTTCAATTTCTTAATTTCTATGTTGGAAGTCACTTGAAAATGGTAGGTTTAGGGTTGTTTAAGCTCTTTCACTAAGGTTTTCCTTACTACTGTTGATATTATATGTCTTTATGGTTAATTGGTGGACAATAGCATGTACCATATTTTCTCACTTAGTTGTCTTAGTGTAGTATAAGAAAATTTCCATATCTGCTTGGATTTCTTGTTTTGAATTTAAAAGTTATTTGCGGACTTTATTTTGGCTTATTTCTAGTAATTGAGTATTATTAATAAGATTAAAAGTCTAGATTTGAAAAAACTAGAAAAAAAAATTGCTTCTCTAAACCCAGAGGGGTGGTTCGTAGAGATGGAGACTACCATCAAGTTGTTCATGTGTTGATATTTGCTGAGAGTACATAAGAACTACTTCTCCAAGGACGTGTTGATTACAAGGATTCCTGGGTTGGCCAGTGGGATATCTCAAGTGTCGGTCATATACTCTTTTACAATCTACAACTTGCTAATTTTGTAAGTGTTTGGCATTATCTTCTCTAAGTTGCTCCTGAAAAAGTTGTGTTTGGATCTGTTAAACAGAAAATCTTTCTCTGACCCCGTCAAGTTATTTTTTAGCACTTTTTTTTTATATAGTTGTGAAACTTCACTGCATTACATTTGCTTTATTTCATTGCAAATGAATGAAGGATGGGAATGACCTCATATAAGCAAATTCAGTAAATTGGAAATGTTATTTGTAAGTTGGACAAATGCTTTAATTTCTGACTTTTATGTTGCAAGTGAATATCTGTGGAAGAAGTTTAATGAAGAATGATGTTATGAGAGGCTTGGCTATTGCATACTCTTTATAGATAGTTATATTATGGCTATCTACTTTCTATTCCTGTCATGGATAAGTACACAATTACATGAAAAACCATTTGGAAGTTGGAAAAATACTTTATTTTCTGACATCTATGTTGTATGTGTATATCTGTGGAAGAAGATCAATTACAAATGCAATGCAATATTCAGCAAGTTGAGGCTAGCTAATTTTTCTACCATTTTATTCTAAATATGAACTCTTTTATTTTGTTTTTTGGCAGGGTAAGAATCTTGTTATTGGTAATTAATAGTGGGGACTCTAGAGCTGTGTTGGCTACGAGAGGCGAGGATGATTCTCTCACTGCAGTGAAATTGACAGTAGACCTTAAGCCGGATCTACTAGGTGCATACATGTCTATATCTTGCTGCCTGCACTGTGACATTTTTCATTTTTTTCGAAATTGTGTTGATCAACAAAATTACCACTTAATTTCTGTTCAACTCTAATCTCGGACTAGTTGAGGTTGTCTATTCGAATCCTCTGTATCATATATGTCTCTTTGATGAATCGTGAGCAGATTTTTCAAGTCTATATGACTTTAATACGAATCAACTAGCATTTTGGTTTCTAAAATATTATTATAGACATATTTTTGGGTCCTTCAGTTTCTGTTAAAGAATAACAATAATGAATCTTAATTTTTATATGACCACTACCATATTTACTTATTTTCACTTAATGAAATTTTAGTACTAACTGATCGCCATTAAACAAATTAGTAATTATGCTTAGTGTGGTTGAAAATGTCCTACTTGATTATCAACTTATTTGGATTACCCCACCAGACAATACTTTCAAATATGAATTGAACATACAGGAGACCATAGTATATGTATCAGAAAATAGTCATGCCGTTTTAGTTAAAGTTGCAAAATATTAGTATTTATTTTCTCTTATATGTAAGAGCTTTGAAGTATATAGTCTTGTTTAGTTGTTCGTTTCCTGTTTGATACGCCCATGAAATTTTTAATCTTTGGTGTACATATAACACGTTAAGGATATTTCAATTGGCAAAGCATGAAAAAAAGATTAAGTATGTATAAAACCCAGAAATCTTGGCTCCAACTCTGCGTATACATATATATTCTGTGTGGCATCCTACGTGATAAATGCATGTCTTATATGACATTGTATTATGTCACATACGAATCCTCTGTATTATCTACCCTACTGATGAAATTTCACACTTTACAATGATCATCTACAACTTGCTTATTTCTTTTATTTCAATAGTGGTCTGCTGTTACAATTTTGGAGTGCATATGATCATTCAAGTATCAATAATTTCATCTGGTTTCAACTGTCCTAGTAAAATATGAACAACAACTTCCAAACTTCTATAATTAGCTATAAATATGTAAATATATTATTTCTTGAATACACTTTTCTTATGTAAAGAGAGTTTGGATAACACAAGGATTATTGTCTGTATGTGAAATTTTACACCCCCTTGAAATGTTGAATGTTCTCCCCCATCTGATTACATATACACATGGTCATGATGGAAAATCTTTCATTGATGAACGTTCCCGAATTGTTCATGTAAGACTAAATCTTAATGTAGTAGTTTACTTAATTCTTATTTTTTTAGTTTAAAGTAGTTTTTGGCATCTAATCATTTTTAAGTACAATCTGTTATAATTTCACTTCCTCTATTACAGGGAAGATTTGAAGAAATATTACGAGAAAAAATATTATCAGAATCTGAAATTGATCAAATTGAAGCATATTACCAAGCTGTCGGAGGAGAAAACAAGCGAAGAGTATTTGGTCTTGGATCTGAAGCAAAAGGCTACTACAGGCAAACTCTTTGTGTTTCTTGTGGAAAGACTTCATCTTCAGCTTCTCATGAATTGTGTTTAACTTTTACTATCTTTGGTAATGTGGATGATGTGGATAGTTTTAAGGATAGCTGGTTGATGTTTGGTACTATGGATGTTTTGGACATAATTATGTGTTTAGATGTTGCGCGCTATGTTTGGTATTATGAATGTTTGCTTTTTCTATCTATATATGTGGGTTCTTTTGTATGAATGTTGGATATTTTAAGAAGATTTTGTTATCTATATATGTGGGTTCTTTTATGTGAATGTTGGATATTTTAAGAATTTTAAAAAATTGGAAACTAAATAATAAAATTTTTAGTGATGGACTAGCAATGAAATATTTGGTTATGAAATAATAAAAATGACGAAATACCACATGAAATTAGTAACGACATTTATAAATATAACAACGAATATATTCGTTGCTACAAAATGGCAACGGATATAGGTCGTCTCTATGACGTTGCAAAATTGGCAATAGATTTTATTTTTTTCCATTGCTAACTGGTTAGCAACGCGCAATATAGCAACGACACATATTTCGTCGTTGATCCGTCTCTAAATTGCTTTAGCGACGGATATATGTTGATTAGCAACGTTATCGGTCCGTTGCTAAACGCGATTTTTTTTGTAGTGACCTCTAAAGTTTTTAAGTAAAAGGAAGATTTTGTGAATTCACAAATTTAATACAGAACAAAGAATTGGTATAAATATTTGGCTCCAACTTAGCTTTTGGGTCAAATAAAATTTTTAAAATAAGGATACGTAGATGGGCGATGGCATAGTGTATACAAATTTTATCTCTATCGTGAAGATAAAGAGACTGTCTCAATGGACCCTTGAGTATGGCCGGACAGAGCGCATCTTCTTTTGCTCATTTTTCAGGGCCTTGCATTGTTGGCCTACCAAATAAACAGGCTTTTTTTGATTGATTTGCTTACGGGCGCGAGCTAGAATCCTTATGTCAGCTTGGTTGTTCAAAAGACTCTCTTTATCCCTTGCATCTTAATCTTTTCGAAAGCCCAGACCATTCTTCTGGATCTGCATTAGTCCTATTTCAGGTGCAAAGCCTGGGGCCGCACGACTCAGGCAGACTCTCTACCCGTGTGCGTGCCTATTTCGCTTTAGGAGGTATCAGAGCGAAGTTTTGGGTAAAAACCTTTCGATTTCTGCTAATTCTCTTCTTGTTGTACCATGTACATGACGATAGCAGTGGAGTGCGTAAAATTGATTTAAAACAGTTAGGAAATGTGAAGTACCTAGCCTACATAAAAGTAATTGTACAACAACAAAATAATGTGATAACCGAAGAACAAGAATCACATGTTATTTCTCCTTTATAAGAAGTGGGAGTAGAGTAACTTAAGCAAACTCCACCCCCATCGACATACCAGCTTAAAATGAGGGCTTTTTGGTCTATTGTTTATCATTATAATTGAAATCAAAGAGCAAGAAACTTTGATTTTAGGATACATACATACATACATACATACATACATATATATATATATATATATATGGCCAAACCCAGAGACAGACTCTCAAACTTGTTTCGAAAATTCACTTAGACCCCTCAACTAAGACTTGTACCTATTAGACCCCAAAACCCCCCAAATTTAATCCAATTGAACATTTTTTGCCTACATGGCACTGTGCATATTTTTTTACTCGAGATAGGCGCGTGTGAAGTGATTTTTAAACTAAATCATGAATAGAAAGTGTCAAGTGGCACTGATGGCCCAACTTTTTTTTTTAATAATAGAATAAATAATATTTTTTAATTAAAAAACTTATATTTAAATTATTTTATTAATTTTAATTATTATAACTTCTTAATTATTTTTACAAAAAAGAACCCCCCCTCTTCGTCTTCTTCTTCACACCCACCTCGCCCCCATCGTCTTCTTCACACCCCTCCCCCTTCATTGTCTTCTTCAGAACACCCTCCCCCCAAAAGTCATCGTCTTTTTGTTATTTTCTTCCTCTCCGTCTTCTTGTTCCCATTACAAGTCATCCAAAACGCAAATCAATTTTCCTTTTTTAATTCATTTTCAATTATAAAACTCATAATCAAGAATCTTCGAACCAGTTTTTTTTTTTTAAAGTTCAGCTTCTTGCTAGAGAAGAGAATGGAGGAGGGGTGAGGGGACACAATGCAAATAGTGTTGAAACGATACTTTACAATTACACCTAAACCCAAAGATTTTATCCTAAAAACAACACAAGATTTTCTATGGCTTCCACCATACCAAGATCCACATTCAAACCCCATTTCATTACACTTACCTTAAACTAACAAAAACCCAACTACAAAAACAAAAAAAACTACAACCTTTGACAAGAAAAAACAAGCTACTAATGACTATGACAAAGGGACACACAAACTAACTCTAAAAATCAATAAATTTCGCAAATTTGATTTGCCTAAACACCAATGGTAGGTTTCATAAAGATTGGGCTGTTTCTGAGGTTGTGGAAAAGATTATGAAGATGAATTGTTGGGGTGGGGGTGAGGAAAACGATGGGGGTGGGCTTGCGAGGGTGGGGAGGGTAAGTTACTTTTTTTTTTTAATCTTAAAATAATTTTCTTTTTCTAATTGTTGTGGAGTAATATAGTTAAAATAATTTTTGGACCCACAAGACATGTGTCATTATTTAATTGGAACTATAACTTATAATTTTTTTAAAAAAAATCATTTGCCATGTGTGTGTTTTTTATTGGTCATTTTGTGCCACGTAACGCGAGTGTAACACACTCTCTATATACATTTTGCTGATTGTGTAAAAAATATCCAATTGGAACAAAATCTGGGGGGGTTTAGGAGTCTGATAGGTACAGGCCTTAGTTTAGGCGTTCAAGTGAATTTTCGGGACAAGTTTGAGGGCCTATCGATGGGTTTGGCCCATATATATATATATATATATATATATATATATATATATATATATATATGTATGTATGTATATATATACTAGAGCTCTTGAAATAAGATAGGGAAGGATTTAGTACAAATATGTCCATCTCACTTCCCCACTTTATGCCATTCTATGTTTTTCAATGTGGTCACCACTGCAACTCATACTACTGACGGTTGTACTTGTAATAATGCATTTGAATACCCTTAAGTACGCATCATCTTTCACTTAGTCACCTCAAGTGGACATTGTTCCGTTTTGGCACCTCAAGTGGCCTTCACATGTGCCTTTTTGGCACTTTTTACTGAATTGGCAAGGTGTGTGTGACACACGCATTGAAGGCGCGTTTGGGTGGCATTTTCATAATTTTTCAGTGTCATTTTCTTAATTTTTATTTTTCTTATCTTTTCTTCTTCTTCTTCTTCTTTCTTTAATCCATTAACTTACCACCATTTTTTTCCTTAACACATTCTTATGCGAAAATGGTCAAATCAAGAATCTTACTTCTTTTATGAAAGAAGAAATCAAAAAAACAAGAATGATTAAATCAAGAAATAAGTATGTTTAATTATAAGAAATAAGAATGCTTAAGAAATAAAGCTAAATCAGTAAAGAAAAATTGAATTCAAACAAAAACAATAAAAAAAATTAAAATCGAAGCATAAAAATCAAGAAAAATTAGTGAAAAAAATTAAAAATCGAAGAAAAATTGATGAAAGAAATTAAAAAATAAAGCTAAATTCATGAAGAAAAAAATTAAAAACAAATAAAATGAATTAAAAAAATTAAAAATTGACTGGTGGGGTGGCGGGTGGGTAGGGCGTCGGGATGGGTGGACTGGTAGGGTGGGGGTGGTGGATTAATGGGGTGGGTGTGGTGGGGGTGATGGGTGGGTGGGTGGGTGGGGTATTTGAAGAAGAAGGTTGGTGGGGTGGGTAGGTTAGGGGGAGGGGGTACTTTTTATTTAAATTAATTATTTATACATTGTTTGAGTATTTTTTATTTAGAATTAATTATTGGAGAAAGGAGTGATTATTGATTTTTTTGAGAAAAAATTAATTAATAATTTAAAAAATATTTTTTTAAAAAATAACACATGTCGGCATATTATTTGTCACTTTCCACATCATCAAGTGCATGCAATACACGCACACAATATAAATTTGTTGATTCAGTAAAAGGTGCCAAAGTGGCACACTTTATACCTACTTGAGGTGCCAAAATGAAACAATGTCCACTTGAGGTGCCTAAGTGAAAAATGGTGGTACTTAAGGGGGTTGCGTATGGGTTTTACCTATTTTAAAATTGAATAAGAATAGTTACAAGGATATCACATTAACAGCAGTATAAAGCAGTAACTAGGGGCTTTGGACTCTAGGTGACAAAAGAGTTTTAAAATGAAGTATGAGTGACACAGGTTTTAATAATTAAGTGGATGTGACAATTACTTTATTAAGGATTAAGAAAGTAAGAAAAGTTTGAAAATAACCCACAAGTTTTTTAATTTACACTTTGATCCAATGTAAAACCTAATATAACTAGAAATGGAGGGGAAAAAGGCACGTTTCTCTCTCTTCTTATTTATTGGAGTTTTCTCTCTCTTCATGATTTTTGTTGTTCATTGTTGTTGTTGCTTTATTCTTCATCTTCTTCTTCATTATCATCATCTTGTTCTTCATTATCAACTCTTCTTGTTCATCATCATTATCTTCTTGTTGTTGAACATTGTTGTTACCGCTACTATTGCTACTTGATCAAATTTTTTTAGGTCAAATTTTATTCGTATATCACTTGGGAATTACTTATCGGTGATTTTAGTAAGTAAAATTATAATTTTTAGTTGAATTTCTCATCTGGGTATATCTATTACTGCTGTTTTTTCAACAATAGATAAAATATGTAACGCGAATCCAACAGATGAGTAATCTGTTGCACAGATGAGTAATCTGTTGCAACATATTGACTAATCTGTTGCAACATATTGATTAATCTGTTGCAACATATTGACTAATCTGTTGCAATATATGAGTAATCTGTTGCAACAGATTACTCATCTGTTGGATTTGTATTATAGTGTTGTAACATGAATCCAACATATGGGTCATCTATTACAACAGATTAGTCATATGTTGCAACAGATTACTCACTTATTGAAATAAATGACTCATATATTGGATTCATATTGCAGGTTCTATCCATTGTAACAGTAGCAAATATACCAAATAAAAAATTCAACAAAAATCATAATTATACTTACAAAATCACCTATGAAGTAATGTCCAAGTGATGAACAAAATTTGACCTAAAAAAATTCTAAAAATTTCAACAAGGGCACAACGAATAAGTGAAACACATGAAAAATTTCATGAAACAGGTAAAGAAGACAAAAATAGTGTATCATACATCAAATGCAAAAGGATCGAGGGGACAAACGTTTGAGTTCTCCTAAAAACATTTAAGTTCCCTAGTATTTTAATTATTTTCAAATGGATAACCTATCTATTATAACAGATTTTCTATCTGTTTGATAATTTCCAATAGATGAATCATCTGTTGCAACATGTTAGTCATTTGTTGATTCAAATTAAGCAATTATTAGTAATAACTAAATTGATTTAGCTAAAATTAAAGACAAGTCTTTAAGACAATGGGACAAACATTTGAGTTCTCCTAAAAATATTTGAGTTCCCTAGTATTTTAATTATTTTCCAACAGATCACGTATTTGTTGCAACAAGTTAGCCATCTATTGCAATAAATGTTTATAACATGTTAATCATTTGTTGATTCAAATTAAGCAATTATTAATAATAATTAAATTAATTTAACTAAAATTGAAGACAAGACCTTAGACAAGGGAGAAAACGTTTGAGTTCTCCTAAAAAATATTTGAGCTTTAGTATTTTAAATTATTTTTCAACACATATTTTGTCTATTTAGTAATTTCCAACAGATGAGTCATATATTGCAAGAACTTAGTCATCTGTTGCAACAAATGTCTTTATCTGTTTGATAATTTTCAACAGATGAATTAGTTGTTGCAACAAGTGAGTCATTTGTTGCAACAGATGTCTATATCTGTTTGGTCATTTTCAATAGATGTTTTTATTTGTTTGGTCATTTCCAACAGATTACTCATCTATTTTAACATGTTAGCCATCTATTGATTCACATTAAGTCATTATTAGTAATAACTAAATTGATTACTAAAATAAAATATGAATTAATAAGTTCAATTACAGTTTCAATTAATCTCATGATAATTGCGCGATCAACTAAATATGTTCGTCCTGAGTAGAGTGATCAATTGACCAATTTTATTTGAAATGATTCAAACTAAGTCATCTTTAGAAATAACTATATTGATTTAACTAAAACTAAAAATGAATTAGTATGTTCAATTACGATTTTAATTAATTTCATAGTAATTACATGATCAATTAAGTGTTTTGTACTGAGTAGAATGATTAATTGACAAATTTTATGTGAAATAATTTAAATTAAACCATTACTAGAAATAACTACATTGATTTAACTAAAATTAAAGATCAATTAGTAAGTTCAATTATGATTTCAATGAATCTCAGTAATTAAATGATCAATTAAGTGTTTCATCCTTAGTAGAATAATTAATTGACCAATTTTATTTTAAATGGTTCAAATTAAGTCATTATTAGTAATAACTATGTTGGTTTAACTAAAATTAAACATGAATTAATGAGTTCACTTACAATTTCAATTAATGTCATCGTAATTACATAATTAACTAAGTGTATTCATCCCGAGTAGAGTGATCAATCGACCAATTTTATTTGAAATAATTCAAATTAAGATATTATTAGAAATAACTAAATTGATTTAACTAAAATTAAAGATAAACTTATAATTTCAATTAATCTCATAGTAATTAAATTATCAACTAAATGTATTCAGCATGATTAGAGTGATCAATTGACCAATTTTATTTGAAATGAATCAAATTAAGTCATTATTCGTAATAACTAAATTGATATAACTAAAATTAAAGATGAATTGATAAGTTCACTTACAATTTCAATTAATCTCATAGTA
>NC_061113.1:38341161-38346681 GCF_002878395.1 Capsicum annuum | reverse complement strand
AATTTCAATTAATCTCATAGTAATTAAATTATCAACTAAATGTATTCAGCATGATTAGAGTGATCAATTGACCAATTTTATTTGAAATGAATCAAATTAAGTCATTATTCGTAATAACTAAATTGATATAACTAAAATTAAAGATGAATTGATAAGTTCACTTACAATTTCAATTAATCTCATAGTAATTAAATGATCAACTATGTGTATTCATCTCGAGGAGAGTGATTAATCAACCAATTTTATTTCAAATGATTCAAATTAAGTCATTATTAGTAATAAATAAATTGATAGACTAAATTAAAGATGAATTGATAAGTCCACTTACAATTTCAATTAATGTATTCATCCTTAATAGAATGATCAATTGATAAATTTTATTTAAAATGATTCAAATTAAGCAATTATTAGTAATAACTAAATTGATTTAACTAAAATTAAAGACAAGACCTTAGACAAAGGGACAAACATTTGAGTTCTCTTAAAAATATCTGAGCTTTAGTATTTTAAATTATTTTCCAACATGTATCCTATATGTTTGATAATTTTCAACAGATGAGTCATCTGTTGCAACAACTTAGTCATTTGTTGCAACAGATGCCTATATTTGTTTGATAATTTTCAATGGATGAGTCATTTATTGCAACAGATTAGTCATCTATTGCAACATATGTCTATATTTGTTTGGTCATTTTCAACAGATGTCTTTATTTGTTTAGTCATTTTCAACAGATTACTCATCTTTTGCAACATCTTAGTCATCTATTGATTCATATTAAGCCATTATATTATTAATTTTATTTAACTAGAACTAAACATGAATTAATAAGTTCAATTACAGTTTCAATTAATCTCATGGTAATTACACTATCAACTAAGTGTGTTCGTACTGAATAGAGTGATCAATTGACCAATTTTATTTGAAATGATTAAAACCAAACCATAATTAGAAATAACTATATTGATTTAACTAAAATTAAAGATGAATTAGTAAGTTGACTTACAATTTCAATTAATTTTATAGTAATTACATGATCAACTAAGTGTTTCGTCTTAAGTAGAATGATCAATTGATCCATTTTATTTGAAATAATTAAAATCAAGCAATTATTAGTAATAATTAAATTAATTTAACTAAAATTAAAGATGAATTGATAATTTTAATTACGATTTCAATTAATCTCATAGTAATTACATGATCATCTAAGTGTATTGTCTTGAGTAAAGTATTAATTGATCAATTTTATTTGAAATAATTCAAATTAAGATATTATTAGTAATAACTACATTGATATAACTAAAATTAAAGATGAATTGATAAGTTAAATTACGATTTTAATTATTCTCATATTAATTACACGATCATCTTAGTGTGTCCGTGCTGAGTAGAGTGATCAATTGGCTAATTTTATTTGAAATGATTCAAATTAAGCCACTATTAGTAATAACCAAATTGATTTAATAATTAAAATTCCAATTAATCTCATAGTAATTATATGATCATTTAAGTGTATAACCTATTGCAACAGATTTAATCTGGTGCAACAGATGAGCATTTGTTGAAAATTATCAAACAGATATACACATATGTTACAATAGATTAGTCATCTATTGTAACAAATGTCTTTATCTGTTGGTCATTTCTAACAGATGACCAATCTGTAGCAACATATGACTTTATTTGTTTGTTATTTCCAACAGATTACTAATTTGTTATAATAGTTGACTAATATGTTGCAACAGATGTCTTTATCTGTTTGGTCATTTTCAACAGATTACTCATCTTTTGCAACATCTTAGTCATCTATTGATTCATATTAAGCCATTATATTAGTAATAACTAAATTGATTTAACTAGTATTAATAAGTTCAATTACTATTTTAATTAATCTCATGGTAATTACACGATCAACTAAGTGTGTTCATCCTGAGTAAAGTGATCAATTGATCAATTTTATTTGAAATAATTCAAACCAAGCCATAATTAGAAATAACTATATTGATTTAACTAAAATTAAAGATGAATTAGTAAGTTGACTTACAATTTCAATTAATTTTATAGTAATTACATGATCAACTAAGTGTTTCGTCTTAAGTAGAATGATCAATTGACCAATTTGATTTGAAATAATTAAAATTAAGTAATTATTAGTAATAACTAAATTGATTTAAATAAAATTAAAGATGAATTGACAATTTAATTACGATTTCAATTAATCTCATAGTAATTACAAGATCATCTAAGTGTATTTGTCTTGAGTAAAGTATTAATTGACCAATTTTATCTGAAATGATTCAAATTAAGACATTATTAGTAATAACAACATTGATTTAACAAATATTAAAGATGAATTCATAAGTTCAATTACTATTTCAATTAACATGTTGCAATAGATGAGTAATCTGTTGAAAAAGACCAAACAATTAAAGACATTTATTGAAAATGACCAAACATATATAGACATCTGTTGCAATAGATGACTAACCTGTTGCAATAGCTAACTCATCTATTGAAAATTATCCAACAAATATAGACATCTGTTGCAACAAATGACTAAATTATTGCAACATATAACTCATCTATTGAAAATTATTAAATAGACATGATATATGTGAACTCAGAACCAAAATGAGCCACAAAATTTAAAAAGTGACCAAAATAGGTCACCTATTTAAAAAGTTACCAAAATAGGCTAAACGTAATAATTTATTACGTTTTCTATTTTTTTCTTAACGGTCAACTAACGAAGTTGACTTTTACAAAAAACGTAAGAAATTCTTACGTTTTAGAAAAAAATATAAAACGTAAGAATTTCTTGCGTTTTACACGATGGTCGAGGAAACAAATGCAGTGAATTATCAAATCAATTAAAAAGATACTAAAAAATGATAACTTTTTTATAGCAGTGGTCCCCCACCTACAATTCCTTTTTCCACAAATGTCCCATCACTTCTAATTTTTCCTCTTTTTACATATGATAATTATGATTTTTTTGATTAGTTAAATTTATTTATATTTATATGTAGTTCGAATAATTTATTTTTCCGTCTATGTAACAAATTTTTACGTTTTACATAAAAAATTTAAAAAATAGAAGTATCAATTACCTCATTAACTAAACAATTTTCTTATATTTATTCTATATCAAAAAATAATCACTTTTATCCTTAATTATCCGATTTCTCTCTAAAAAGTATTATACTTTTGAGTTTTCCTCTACTCCAAAATAGTGAAATGTTGAATTATCGTCGATCAAATATGCTACTATATACAAGAATTATATTTTTTTGGTGTGTTAAAAATATGAAATTAATTTTTTTGGATAGTGATTCATCGTAGTTTTCGATTAGTGTTTTGATTAGGATATTGAGGAGACTCACATGCACGAATGCGTTTCATATTATAATTAATGGAGTAAGAAATCACAATCTAATTTAGGAACACTCCTAAATTAATATAAGATAATATATTTTTTTAGGAACACTCCTAAAAAAATATAATTCTTGTATATAGTAGCATATTTGATCGACGATAATTCAACATTTCACTATTTTGGAGTAGAGGAAAACTCAAAAGTATAGTTTTTTTTTAAAGAGAAATCGGATAATTAAGGATTGAAGTGATTTTTTTTATATATAGAATAAATATAAGAAAATTGTTAAGTTAATGAGGCAAATGATACTTCTTTTTTAATTTTTTTTTTATGTAAAACGTAAAAATTTATTCGAAAAAATAAATTATTTGAACTACATGTAAAATATAAATACATTTAACCAATAAAAAAATTCATAATTATCATATGTAAAAAGAGAAAAAAGTAGAAGTGATGGGACATTTGTGAAAAAAAAATTGTGGGTGGGGGACCGCTGATATAAAAAGTTAAGAACATAACTTCTTGTTACGTTGGACAACTCTTTTTTTTTAGTACCTTTTAATTGATTTGACAATTCATTGTATTTTTTTCTCGATTATCCTGTAAAACGTAAAAAATTCTTACGTTTTATATTTTTTTTTTATAAAACTTAAGAATTTCTTACGTGTTACAAAAAATGTAACACGTAGGAAATTCTTACATTTTTGTAAAAGTCAACTCCATTAGTTGACCGTTAAGAAATAAGTATAAAACATAATAAATTATTACGTTTAGCCAATTTTGGTAACTTTTTTAATTCCGTGGCTCATTTTGGTTTCGAGTTCTATGTGTTGAAAAGCAATTTAAAATACTAAAGCTCAAATATATTTAGGAGAACTTAAACATTTGTCCCCTTGTCTAAGGTCTTGTATTAAAGACTTTTCTTCAATTTTAATTAAATTAATTTAGTTATTATTAATAATTATTTAATTTGAATAAACAAATGACTAACCTGTTATAAACATCTATTGCAATAGATGACTAACTTGTTGCAACAAATAAATAATCTGTTGAAAAATAATTAAAATACTAGGGAACTCAAATATTTTAAGAGAACACAAATGTTTGTCTCATTGTCGTAGAGACGTCTTTAATTTTAGCTAAATCAATTTAGTTATTACTAATAATTGCTTAATTTGAATCAACAGATGACTAACATGTTGCATCAGATGATTCATCTGTTGGAAATTATCAAACAGATAGAAAATATGTTGTAACAAATGGGTCAACTATTAGAAAGCAATTAAAATATTAGGGAACTTAAACATTTTTAAGAGAACTCAAATGTTTGTTCCCTTGATCCTCTTGCATTTTATGTATGGTATATTATGTTTGTCTTCTTTACCTGTTTCATGAATTTTTTCATGTGTTTTACTTATTCGTTGTGCCCCTGTTGAAATTTTTTAAAAATTTTTTAGGTCAAATTTTATTCGTATATCACTTGGACATTATTGCATAGCTTATTTTGTAAGTAAAATTATAATTTTTGTTGAATTTCTTATTTGGTGTATCTGCTACTGCTACAATGGATAGAACATGCAACATGAATCCAACATATGAGTCATCTATTGCAACAAGTGAGTAATCTGTTGCAATATATGACTAATCTGTTGCAACAGATGACCCATTGTTGGATTCATATTACAACACTATAAAACGAATCCAACAGATGAGTAATCTGTTGCAACAGATTACTCATTTATTGCAACAAATTAGTCATATATGTTACAACAGATTACTCATTTGTTGCAATAAATTAGTCATATATGTTGCAACAGATTACTCATTTGTTGCAATAAATTAGTCATATATGTTGCAACAGATTAGTCATATATATTGCAACAGATTACTAATCTGGCAACATATTAGTCATATATGTTGCAACAGATTAGTCATATATGTTGTAACAAATACTCATCTGTTGGATTCACGTTACATGTTTTATCTATTATTAAAAAACAGTAGTAGCAGATACATCCAGATGAGAAATTCAACTAAAAAATAACAAACATTAAAAAAAATAACAAAAAACATAAAAAAAAAAATAACAAACACCAACAAATCAAGTTCCTCATTTTCGTCATAACTTAAAAGCCCTAATTTTTTT
>NC_061113.1:38297556-38341061 GCF_002878395.1 Capsicum annuum | reverse complement strand
AAAAAATAACAAACATTAAAAAAAATAACAAAAAACATAAAAAAAAAAATAACAAACACCAACAAATCAAGTTCCTCATTTTCGTCATAACTTAAAAGCCCTAATTTTTTACTTGTGAAAATCGAAAAGAAACGATGAAGAACTCGAAGTTATTGTCGCTGGAGAATGTTGTCACGTCGACTGACGGTTGAAAGTAAAAAAAGAACAGACAAGAACTCAAAACTATTTGTTGCCAGAGGTTCAAGTTGCACAAGATTGAAGAGGGAAATTTGAAAAGTTGTTGGTTGGGAGAAGTTAGAGAGAGAAACTATCGAGAGAAAGAGAAAAGAGAGAGATTGATTTGCAGAGAAAGGGAAGTTTTGTGGGTGTGGGTTAATTTGTATTTTGGAAAAGGTTAAAAAGTTTAAAAAATATTAATCAATTCCACAATTAACCTAATCAAGTTTTTTAATTATATTTGACCCTTTAAGTTGGTCAATGTCACCAATCCTTCATTCAAGACTTAAAGACACCTTTTCTTCAATTTTCTCTAGTAACTATAACTTTTTTTTTTATAATTTTTATTATTATATACTATTTGACTTATGTCATTGCTTGCGTTAAAGTTGGTGTACAGTTAGATCTATCATTATTAAGTCATTAGTTAAATCAAGAATTGACAAATTTAATTGCTTTGACACCATTGTCAAAACTCAAAAGAGAGAAGAAACTAATAAGAAAAAAGAAAAGAAAACGACTTATAATTACTTTCGTGTAAGTTCTTGTAACTTCTTTTATCTAATCTTATCTTAGAAAATAAACGTGAAAGTGTTGTGAGGTGGATTTTGTATTTGAAATTTAGGATTTTAGATATTTTGAATTATTGAATTCTAAATTAGCATTGGATATATATTAAATTAATTTTTTAAAAATAAAATATAGAATTTGAATCAATATTGTTGAATTCAATGGAAAAAAGTACCTTGATCGTTGATTTCGTCAATGAGATAAATGCATAATAACTAAACGTCATGCTTTAAAACTAAGTAGGCATGCATATGAAGATGAATTAAGCGATACTGAAAAAATACTTCTAAAATATTTTATATTTTATTTATTTCTACTATATAGAAGCAAGATGGGTTCTTTGGTTTTGTTTTTGGGGTTGAAGTGAGGGAAATCATAGAGGTTTTTATGGGTTCTGCTGAAGAAAAGTGCAAACCAGGAAGTTTGGTCAGTGGAGGACATACTCTACTTGATAAAATGAAGTTGTTGAAGGAAATGCAGGATCATACTGATTAGTTCCCTTGTCAATTCTTGGTTTTGTCTTGTTCATTGCATAAACATGAACCTCTTCCGACGAAAATTTGTACTGTTTATACTGTTTATAAATGGTTAAAAATATATTTTATCTATATTTTTATAATAGATGTTGACCCTCCCATAGCTTCTTCATGTGTTTACTTCTTCGTATTTTGAAGCTCCTTAGTGAAATTCATGGTTGTGCAGCTAAATGAAGGCCTCGGAGGAGCATCATATGAGCTCAGATCAGACTAGGCAAAAAAATAAAAACTGAATCTTGAAATTGACCATGAATCTAGCTTTAACATTTATGAACTAACTGCTCTTTTTTTTTTTGAAGAATCGACAACCTTTGTGTATTTTTATGGTACTCTTGTAGTAAAAACTTAATCTTGATGCAATATAGGAGCAAGGAAGCTAATAAATTCTGAGTTGTGGCATGCTTGTGCTGGCCCACTTGTAACATTGCCTCAGGTTGGAAGCCTTGTGTATTACTTCAGGGGCACAGTGAACTGGTTTAATCTTTTTCCTTTGATTTTTATTTGGTACTACTTTTTTATTGCAATATCTTTTCAAAATTGTACGTACCCTGATTACACTATTAGGCAAGAGTATTCTCTTTAATTCAAGAACTCAAAATTGTCAGAATTTAAATCTGTTAACGTCGATGTAAGACAGAATTATTCTATTATAGTTCTCAAACCCTTTATATTGAGGAATTGATTCAATGGCTTGATGTGGTGTTTTTCGGGCGAATCGGAGAAAATAATGTACTACTTGAGATTCAACTTATACATATATGATTTTGTTTTGTCTATCCAATTAAACTCTCTAATCCTGCTGGTTCAAACAAAAGATATCAGAACTGTTTTGTTTTGAGTTGCTTTTATTTGTTTAATTTGAACTTGAATCAAGTCATAGTTATGTCTAAGAATACTTCATGTTAATTTCTTATAAAGCCTTTCTCCTTCATTGGTTAAATATCTTTAACTTCTTTCTTTATTGGCATCTATGACCATATCCTGGAAAAAGTATTCCTGTAATTCTATCTGTGCAGTTAGGAAATCGAAGAAAAAGGTGTTATGGAACTTTGTTGTCCAAAGATTATTTGTTCTGTCCTTCCGCAGCTTGTGCATTATTGGTTGTTGAAATAGCACCATATCTGGGAGTACCTAACAATAATCTAACTTGTTGCAGCAGGTGGCGGTTTCCACAAATAGAACAGCAACTTCACAGATACCTAATTATAAAAATCTTGTTCCTCAATTGTTGTGCCAAGTTCACAATATTACCTTACATGTATGTGCTTTTGATAAATATGCTCTTAAAATATTATATAAGAGAACTATCTGCGGTTGGTCTGATATCATATCGTTGTTTACTTATGTTGTCATTTACAAGCAGATAAGGAGACAGATGAGATCTATGCTAAAATGAGCCTCCAACCTGTGAATTCTGAAAGTTTTCTAATCTATTATTTGTGGTAAAATTTAAAACAGATGCTAATGTACTGATGGAGGAGAAGAACGTTTTTACTATTGAAAACGTGCTGAAATTCTTTCCGCGTACCTGTTCTTGGTTAGGAGAGAGATGTCTTCCCCATTCCAGATTTTGGACTGAAGCCTAATACGCATCCAACTGGGTTCTTTTGTAAAACTTTAGACTTTCAGTGATACAAGCACACATGGTGGATTTTCTTTTCCTAGAAGAGCAGCAGAAAAGTTATTCCCACCCTTGGTGAGTTGTATGTTTTGTTGAATAAGTTACATATGCCAAAAGGAAGAAGAAAAGACTTAAAAGTTTCCCTGGCTTTCCGTGTGTATTTACTTGCTCTTTTAGGATTACTCGATGCAACCTCCAACACAAGAGCTTGTTGTACGAGACTTGCACGATAATACTTGAACATTTCATCACATATACCGTAGTGAGCATGCTGAAATTGGATTGTACCAAGTTCTATTCTTTAGTGTTACTTTGGTGTTGTGGTTGTTTGTCTTTTCATGATTCACTTGGCTATAGTTTATTTTTTTTCCCACCTGTTTGTCTATTTGTGTAGGGCAGCCGAAGCGACATCTTCTCACAACTGGATGGAGCATGTTTGTTGGAGCAAAATGCCTTAGAGCTGGTGATTTTGTTCTATTTATCAGGTATTGCAAAAACAAAGTACTAAAAATTGCACCTGCATGAATTTTTCAATGTTGAGAAATAGGTGCTCAGAGCCGTCAGCGGTGACCAATGACCTACAAGAGAAAAAAGACCAGAAAATAGGAAATAATATACTAATACATGGGTTAAGAATAGATTAGAGGAGTGGAGACTAGCCTTAGCAGTCTCTAGCTATCAGGAGCCACTCCAAGTGAATTCAACTACCTCACAAGAAATGAATGAGCTAAAAGAAATTGAATGCTACCCAACTCCATTTCTGTCACCACTAAATAATGATCAAGATATTGGTGCAACCTTGATCACTTTATTTGTAACAAACACTGTAGCCTTGAGACACAATAATTCACCTATGAGAGTATTGCAAGATATTGTTTCTCACCTAATCCAGCAAAAGAGCTTAAATGATGAGGCAAAAGAAAAAGTGGATACAAACATTAAATAAGATTTTGTGGAGGAGGGAAATCAACATATTTCCAGTAAAGTATCGAATGAGACAGCCTTAACACCATATGTGCAAAATAAGGAAAAGAAAGCAAACCAAAAGGATAATTATAGCAAGCTAACAAGAGTTAATCGAAAAGAAGGGGTGAGATCCATCAGTAAACAGTCATGTAGGCTTTATTTTGGAATATCATATCTAGGAGAACACAACACTCATTTAATAGGGTGAAAATATTACATAGACATCACAAATTTGCCTTTATTGCTTCACTGGAGTCATTTCAAGATGCAAGCACTATTCAGAGGTATATAAAGAGGTTGGAGCAGCATGCTACCTGTAAACAGAATGGACAAATCTTAATCTTTATCTAGGAGAATTATGGGTGGAAGTGATAGAAGATAAAGAACAACAAATGACTTTGAAATTATTGTTTATGGATATCAATAAAATAAGCATCATCACTGTAGTGTATGCTAAATACAGTGATGTAAAGAGATTACGGTTATAAGACGTTATTTATTCTTTGAGATATAATAAAAGGTTACCTTAGGTCACACCGCTGATTCATATTTTGAATTTTGCTGCAATAGGGATGAGAAGTCACAGTTATTGCTGGGAGTGAGGTGGGCTAACTGTCAACAAACCTCATTGCCCTCTTCAGTCCTGTCTGCTGATAGTATGCATATTGGAGTACTTGCAGTTGCAGCCCATGCTACTGCTAATAGAGAAGCACATTCACAATATTCTACAATAATAGGTATGTCTCAAAGCCAGCTTCCATTTTTAACTTTAATCCACACACTGTTCCTTGTAGTCTACTATTCAACATCTTGCTTATATATTTGTTTATAACTAGGAGCTTACTTTTTTTCAGGGCATGTCCTTTAGAGTTTGTCATTCCTTTGGCCAAATATAGAAAATCTTTTTATAGCACATAACTTTCAGTTGGTATGAGGTTTGAATGATGTTTGAAACTGAGGAAATCGGTAAAGGCAGGTAAGCTTTCTTCCAGATTCATGGGATCACATGCTAAAATTAGATTCGGATAATCAATCTTCTTATTCACTTCATTTGACTTTGAAGTCCTATTGTGAGATAATCAGTTTTTCCATCCCTCTTGTTCCAACAATAGTAAATTGATTCATAATTCATGATAAGTCCAGGTATGTTTTCGTTCAAATTTCAGAATACATTTCTGTCGGTTTTATTCAAACTCAACTCTCTCAATTTTACGGAAAAAATCCATGGCGGATGCGAAAGGTTTTTGTTGCTTTCCTAAATCTTCTATTTTTTTTTTAAGAAAAAATAATCTTTAAGAAACTGTGTTTGTTCTATAAAATTGCTCTATTGACATGAAGTTGTCTCATATTTTATTTATGAAATGTTTCTAAGTTTGAAAGTTTTAATTGAATTTTTTTAAAACAAAAATTTTGAATCTTACAGGGAAATTTAAGACTGCATACACTGCAGATAGGTACGACACAGTTATTAAATTTTGAGTGTTTTTTAGTGAAGTCATAATGGTACTATTTAAATGGTATAAATTGGATCTGTATGGTGTTAAGTTTTTGTCTTATTTTCAGGGCATATGATCGTGCTGCAACTAAATTTAGACGACTTTATGCAAACATTAATTTCAATTTCGGTTATTATCATGATGACCTAAAACGGGTATGTGAGATAGGTACCTATTCAATATTTTTAGATTTCATCTTGACATAGCAAGTTTAAAAACTTGAAATAGTTACAATATCATTTCACTCTTTTTCTAAACTACTGTAAAATTTATGATGTTTTCCATTATCCTATGTCAATGGTTCTTAAGATAGTTATCGATATTCCTTTTGACAAGGTGTGTTTCCTTGTTGGATCAAGGATTTAAATCTCAGGAATGTTGCTTCTTCCACCCACTCTCTAATGATACAACAATTGGTAAGTTACAAGCACATGAAAGTATCTTGATATTAATTTATGGTTAGGCTCGATCACAATTTTTGGTAATATGTTAAAGTGAGGTGTATATATCCTATCATGTATGAGTTTAAACTCGTAGTCAGAAGACAGGTGAGTTATTATAAATTTTAATTGGTGTTGAACAACTCTTATCAAAATAAGGTGTCTGTAGTTGCCAAGTTTCTTAAAGTATTCTTCATGTTTCTTCTTGTATTTCAATTGATTGAAACTTTAAATTTAACAATTGGAGGACATACTGTTGACATTGCCACATGGAATAAAGATAGTCTCTCTTGTGGTAATCGGAGGAGGATCCAAAATTTCAAGTTATGAGGTATTTTTAGCTTATTGGGTTCTAGATAAATCATTTAATATATATTAACTGAATTTTTTAACACACGCCTATACAATGTCGTAGGTGCAGGGAGGCGAGATTGCCTCTTATATTGGGGGGATAAACTTCTCCTGAAATATATCAATGCCATTTTAGCTATGTTAACCCTTCATATGTAGGCCTTACAGTTGTCTTTGATAAAGACTAGATGTGGAAATCAAATATGAATCACTAATACTTGAAATATCTACGTTATATTTAAAGAATATGCAGTGTCATGATTAGTCATATAGCAAAAATAGACCTTAACTATGCAATATGTTGAGAATTATCTTCTATGCTTCCTTGTCTTTACTTGGTGCTACTTATTGTCTTCATTGATATACGGTATACATTTTCTCTTGATTCCTTTCCTATTTTTATATTTTAAAATTAGGTCACTTATATGCTTTCGGAAAGGCTCGTAGGATGGATCCAACATCAAGTGGGCGTGCTGTTCGTCAATGCAAGAAATACCTGTTTCATAGACTTGAAATGGTAGGAACATCATATTCAAGTTAAACTGTGTGGTGTTTCGTCTTTCTTATAAAACTTCCTTAAATGTAGTCTGCTGCTGCTATTTGGTATAGCCATAGATGAGAGGATTTTCTACAAGTTGACCTCAAGTGACTTAAGTAGGTTCATTGTGATGGACTATATCTCTGTGTTTTACAATAGGCTCCCTCTAAAGCATATTATGAATTTTTTCACATTTTAGCCAGTATTTGTATTATTCAACTGATTATCAGTATGTTGGGATATGACCTCCATGTGTATCAAAATTAATTTATTTCCTTTTAGTGGTGTCACTATCTGGAGGGCATACTACTTCAACCTCCGGGTTAAAACATTAAACATGCTTCTTCTGTTTCTTGTTAGATGTTAAAACTCCAACTTGACAAATAGCTTCCGTTTGATATGTTTGTTTGACATTACCTGTCTTCGTTCTTTCTGTAAATAAGTAGTTCGTTTTCATTTTTTAACTGTTTTGTGTATTTAGTGTTAAAAGCTTTCAAATCAACCTCTTAGTGATTAACATGATGTAAACTTTGTACTGTCTTTGCTGATTCTAGAAATAAGAAGAAGCTCAACCTCAACTTGCAAGAAATGATCAAACAGAGATTCAGAAGTTTTACCAGAACTTTTATGAGAGAAATATCAGAGATGGCCGTCACACTAAAAAACAGTGAGACTTCAACCTGAATTTCATGTCTTCTTAATTTTTTTTAATGGCAGACCATTGTTCACTTAATTACTGGTTGACTTTACATTATTATAGAGGAGATGGCTAAGATCTAACAAATTGCAAGTGTACTATATGATGTGTTCTTGTGTAGTCCTTGGAATTTTCCAGTATGTATACCTCTTATGGGAACTTTAAGCACTACTGTCTTCGTTTTCACAGTAGTAGGGTATTCCCATAGATGTATAAAACATACATTTGGGATCTTATGATATGTCCATGATAGTGATATAGTGGTATATTCAAATGTATTTATTTGATATAGCAAGCAACAGTTACTTTATATTGATCTTTATATGCAATCTGATTATTACATTAGGATCATAGCAAAATTACGCGTTGGGCACGGGCATACCTATCTAGTTATTTCTTTTCTTTTCTATATATTACAAAGAGTGATTTCAACATGGCATATATGTGATATTAAATTCAAAGTTAAGGGCATTAAGGTCTTTAAAGAAAATTGTTAGCTTATATTGAAAATTTTTTGAGCTTCTCTTGATGGACCTATCAAAAGTCTTAAAACAAAGCCCACATTTTTTTTTTATTAATTATGGATAATGCCATTTAAAAAATGTACATAAATGTCATCACTAGCCTTGAATTCATTTCCACATGTGTGCCCTCTATTTTGTCATCTATTTTTCATTTTTAATCATTACTATGATAAATATAATTTAATATATTATATTCTTTATTTTCATTTCATATCAAACATATAATTTGTTTTCTTCCTTATTTGTTACATGAAATACAAGTTTGCGTAATTTAAATTTTTAATGTATAATTAATAAAGCTAATTTAATAAAATAAATTTTTAATAAATATTTTTTTTAGATTTATGTCAAGTCAATATATACCAATAAAAAGAAATTAAAGAAAAATACCCAACAAGATTTTATTTATATAAGGTTAAACATAATTTATTACAAAATAATAATAATAATTAGTTATTTTTATATATGTAAATCATATTATCCGTATTGGATTAAGCATACTATCCCTATGAGTTAATGAATTTTTTAATTAAAACTTTGAACATTAATTACTTGTTGGATTGTAGTTATTTTAATCACCTCAAACTCAAACCAAAAGTTTTAATATTTTATTTTTAAAAAACTTAATATATAAAATGTATTTTACTCTTATAACTTATTTAATTAATTTAATATTTTCTCGATTTATCTGAAACCTACTGAGTTATGATTTTAACGAAATAAATCTAATAACTAGTGTTTCTTCGATTTTTAAAAATTCACCAACATTCCTGTATCACCCTTGATTAATTATTATTATAATTTATTTATATATTTAAAAATTAATAATATTTAATTAAAAATAAAATAAACATTTATGACATGTTTGCTTCAATCATAATTTTACTGTATAACCTCTAATTAATTATTATAAATTATTTATATATTAAACATTTAATAATATCCAATTTGTAATTTTATTATATTACCCCTAATTAATTTTTATAAGTCATTTATATATTAAAAAATTAATGCTTCCTCCTCTTAAAAAAGAATGACTTACTTTCCTTTTTAGTCTGTTTAAAAAACTGACTCATTTCCTTTTTGAAAATACTTTAATTTCAACTTTTCATATAACATGTTTAAGACCACTGGATTAACGGGCATTTTGGTACGTTTCACTCAACTTTAATTTAAGGTCACACGATTCAAAAGTCTTTTTTATTCTTTCAAACTTTGTGTCAAGTCAAAATATGTCATTCTTTTTTAAACTGAGGGATTAGTATTTAATTAAAAAGGTAAAATAAACATATTTGGCATATTTGTTTACCCCTAATTAATTATTATAAATCATATAAATACTCAAAAATTAATAATATTTAATAAAAAGGTAAAATAGATACAAAAATGACAAACTAACTCTCGATGTTTTAAATTAACTTGACGTCCTATATGAAATCCACTTAATTTTTTTTCCACGGGTATTTTTATAGTAATTTTGCTATGTCGCTTCTAATTAGTCTTCGTAAGTCATTTAATACATTTATGCTTTGCTGCTCAATTGTGATTTAATTATATCACCCCTAATTAATTATTATGACCATATAAGCATTGTGCCCCTTGAATTTAAATAGAACAAATATTATAAAGTACAATAACTAAAAATTTAAATTATTTAAAGAATATAATTGGCTATCAACGACACCAAACTCTAGACAAGGAGAGTAACATATATTATTCAAAAAAAAGTATTATAAATTACAATAGTTAACTATATGTTTTAAAAAAAATATGTCAAAAAAATACGATAAATTATAATAATTAACAACTTCAAAATATTAAAAAATATAAATATTTGATTCACTATCGAAATTATATTAGTGTCACTTAAATTGGAATAGAAGAAAAGTATTATAAATCACAATAATTAAAAGCTTAAATTATTTTTAAAATATAATTGACTATCAATGCCACAAAAGTTTGGACAAGAAAAGTAATGTATATTATTTGAAAATTAAATAAAAAATATTATAAATTACAATAATTAACAGCTTAAATTATCTAAATACATATTAAAAGTATGATTGATTTTCTAAATTCTATTTGTGTCACCTAAATTGAGGCAAAAATAGCATATATTGAATTCGTGCTAGATCCCGGATGAATCTTAGAATGTATATGCAATTCTTTTTTTAAAAAACTTTTATTTAAATATATCAAAATTGAAAAGACAAGTTCTAATACAACACATCAAATAGTGTATAAGAAATAATGTTAGCTTAAATAATATCAACATTATTAATACAAGCATTATTAATGCAAACATTACTAATACATTTTATTCAAAATTATTTTTATACACTCTAACAAATGACTCCTACATTTCAATGGAAGAAACATATACAAAAGCAAAGTTCGATAAAACATTTACTGAAGTATGTTTTATAGTGTTCTCAAAATCAAATAACTTAAATTAATATGACAGATGGTAATTAATAGTTTTTTTTTTATAGTTTTCAAAACAGTTAAAATTTAAATTTAAAATATTAATTTAATTTATCTTTAAAGAACAAGTTGACAAATCAAAAAGAAGGAGAAATAAAAGAAAATGATGTTTATGTCGACTTAGTAGGGGAATACATTGTAATTTTGGACTATTAATTACAACCCACATGTGATGTAATATGCAATGACTAGATAACCCTTTATTTTTTTTTAACAATTATTATCTATTTTACACAACATGTGTCAAGTCTTATGTATCAATTTTAATCTCATATTTTATACTTAATGTATCAAATTTGAGTCATATGATTAAAGATCTAAACTTCAAAATGCATCAAATTTTGTTATTTATATGAGTAAGTCATACATAATTATCTTATGAAATAATTTGTCTCCTTAAAAAATTACTATTAAGTAGATAATATGTTTTGCTATTTATGTTTTATAATTGACCAAAGTCATCGAAAGACACTCAAACTTGTTGCCAAAATTCACTTAGACCCCTAAACTATAGCCTGTTCCTATCAAACCCCTAAACCCCCCGAATTTTGTTCCAATTGGACATTTTTTCCTATCAGTTAAAAGCTAAAGTGTGTGTTGCACACGCGCTGATGTGGCAAAAACGACGTATCGAAAGCTGACATATGGCATTATGGGTCCAATATATTAAAAAAAATTATAAAATTATTTAAAAATAAAAATATAAAACTGATTATTAAAAATAAATTATAAAATATAAAAAAAATTATTAAAAAATAATTATAAACTTATTTAAAAAATAAAAATAAAATTCTAAAAAAAATTAAAAATAAAAATAAAAAATGACATTGAGGATCCAAATTATGAAAAAATAATTATAAAATTATTTAAAGATAAAAATAAAAAACTGATTATTACAAAGAAATTTTAAAATTTTTAAAAATAAAAATAAAAAATTGCATTGAGGATCCAAATTAGTAAAAGATAATTATAAAATTATCTCACAATAAAAATAAAAACCTAATTATAAAAAAGAAATTATAAAATTTTAACAAAATTAAAATAAAAAATGGCATTGAGAATCCAAATTATTAAAAAAATAATTATATTTAAAAAATAAAAATAAAAAACTAATTATTAAGAAGAAATTATAAAAAATTTTAAAAAATGAAAATAAAACTCCCCCACCTACCCCCAACGTTCATCTGCTTTCCTTCCCCTCCAGCGTTTATCGTCTTCCTCTCCCCCCCTCCCCCACACGTTCCTCTTCTTCTCCATGAAATAATTTTATAATTTCTCAAACTTTACACTAACACACATCACAACAAAAATATATTCACATTACAAGAAAAAACCTTAATTTTCTTCTTCTTAGCTTGATAATTAGTTTCCAGCATATTCATATCAACAAAATAGCAACAATGGGGTGGTGTGAGGTACTGTGAAATGATGAAGACGCGGGGTGGGGTGGGGTGGGGATGAAGACACAGGGGTGGGGTACTGTGAAGAAGATGACATAGGGGGTGGGGTTTTTTAAAAAAAAAAATTTAAGAAATTATAATAATTAAAAATTATATTATTAAAATAATTTAAATATAGATTTTGTAATTAATTTTTTTGGAGCCCCTCAGGGGCACTTGACATATTTCAATTCTTAATTTAGTAAAAAAAACTAAAATCTCACACGCCTAAAGCAATTACATTGCACACACAGTGCCATGTAGGCAAAAAATGCCCAACTGGAACAAAATTCGGGGGGTTTAGGGGTCTGATAGGAACAGGCCATAGTTTAGGGGTCTAAGTGAATTTTGGCAATAAGTTTGAGTGTCTATCGATGACTTTGGCCTTTATAATTCATATTGACATCAATCTAATTTATCATACATAATCAAAATATTTTAATATTGGTCCCGTGTTGACACGGGCCATGCTATTCTAGTACTATATAGAAGAGTGAGTTGGAGGACGACCAAGGGTAAAATTGTCATTTCATAAATACTCTAAAATATTTGTTTCTATTATAGTCTTAAAATTTGGTCATAAATTTCAAAATGACAAAATAGCCAAACATATACCCAAAATGCCAAGTATTTAAGGTGGGGCCCATATTTTTTGAAGAATAATTTTTCAAAAAATATGTTTTTTAATATTAATAACTAATCTATTTTGATGAGATATTATCTAAATTTCAATTCATTTTTAGGATTTGAAATTTTTACTTTTATTTTATTACAATAGAAATATTTAGAAAAAAATGTAATATGTTATCGTATACTTAGAAAACTTACATAAAAGAATATGAAATTTAATTCTAAACAAAAACATATAAAATATTTATAGATTTAAGATCAGGTTTGTGCACAAATTAGATCAACTTGATTTTTTGAACCGATTCAAATCAATTTAGATAATATTATTTAGATGATTAAAAATTTAATTTGATTTGCAAATTCAATTCTAGAATATTACGGTACATATATTTGGATATACTTGAATGTGTTTACAATCCGAACAAACTTGAAAAAGTGAAATATATATTACGTGATGATAATAATTTTTTCATTATCAATTATACATCCTATGTCTCAGTTCAAATAATATATATTTTTTAAATCAGTTCTAAAAAAGAATTGACATTTTTTATTTGGTGAGTATTCTATAACATTATTAATATTTTAGTCATGTTGAATTTCATTTATTTGTCAAAAAGTCCACAAAGGTATACTCTTTTATTTAAGGTTTATTTATTTTAAAGATAATTTGAAACATTGCGAAGTTTTTCCGTATATCTGAAATTCGATGTTGAATCAAAATGTTATAAATTGAAATAAAGAAAGACGTAGTTTATAGGAGGATGTGCAAATACTCAGATCTGATCCATAAAAGATAAAAATGTGAAATTAATTTTAGCCACACATTTAATTGCATCAAGTAACTATGGGTTTTGGGCTACAGGTGACAAAAAAGTTTTAAAATGAGGTATAGATGACCCAAGTCTTAATAATTGAGTAGAGGTGACAATTACTTAATTATGGATTATGAAAGTTTGAGAAATTTTAAAATAACCCACAAATTTTTAAATTTATACTTTGATCCAAATGTTAGTTAATATAACGGGAATGAAGAAAAAAAATGCATTTTTCTCTCTCCTCATCTATTATTATTTTCTATCTCATCGCGATATTTGTTGCTCATTATTGTTGCTGCTTTATTCACCATCTTCTAATTTATTACCATTATCTTGTATTTCATTATCATCTTCATATTCTTCTTGTTGACCATTGTTGTTCTTGTTGTTATCGCAACTGCTGTTCTTTGATCAATTTCTTAGGTCAAATTTTATTTCGTACATCACTTTCAGCTTTGGCATTTACTTTGAGAGGAGACTTTGGTAAGTCAAATTATGCTTTTTAGTTGAATTTGTTATCTGAGTAACTGCTAGTGTGATGTTTTTACAACAATAGCTAGCACGCGAACATGAATGCAACATAAGAGCAATTTATTTAAACAGATCTATCATCTGTGGCACCAGATAAATGTTCTGTTGCAACAGTAGACTCATGTTGGATTCATGATTATGGTTCTAGGTTCCCGTAATATGAATCGCATAGATGGATATTCTGTTACAACAGATTAATAATCTATTGTACTAGATTAGCTGTCTGTTTTAACAAATTAATAATCTGTTGTACCAAATTACTAATCTGTTGCAACAAATAAATAATCTGTTGCACCAGATTAGTTGTTTGTTGCAACAGACAAGTAATCTGTTACACCAGATAAGTAATATGTTGCAACAAATAATTATTTTATTGCAACACATGAATAATCTGTTTCGAACAACAAAATACAGCTTCTGTCACAAATCAACAGATAACTCATATGTTGATCTCTTGCGATTGATACTGAATTTAAATTATTCCTTAATTGCAGACATGTCATTTGTTGAGAAAAATAAATAGACAACATGAAAATTAAATAAGAATTACAACGTCAAATGCATCGAACATAAATTTTTTATTAAAAAAAAAAATACATAGGTAAAAGAAAAGAAAATGCTTAATTATTATTATCATCATTATTATTTGTATGACCAGCCGACCAATCTTTAACCGGCAGCTGCAGCACCCTCCTCAGCCTGTGGATCTCCCGCAGCATCCTTACCCTGACAGCGGCCAACTCCCACTGCAGGTCATGAACCTCCTTCTGCAGTTCCAGCATGGCGTCTCATAAAATAGTGACATCCCACACTGGATCAGTCATATCTAGAGACAACGCACAAGTTGACAAAACACACACGTAAAAATAAAAGTAAAGAAAAAAATGAATTCGAACGTAATACAACGTATATTTACACAAAAATTAAAATCTTTTTTTCTATAGTTCTATATTTGATTCTATATCATAAATATCTCTCATTCTATATTTATTTCAAAATTATTTAATGGAATGGTTAGTTATAATTAATGAGACATTCCTCCACTTTCAAGCAAAAGTGAATATAAAAGACAAGAGTTGATCATTCAAGTATTTCAAATTGAATGGCAAAATAACAAGAAAAAGGACATATAGAAAACTTACCATAGACAGAAAAAAGCTATCAAGTCCTTGAAGAGAAAGTAGTTGAAGGTGTAACAAGAGCAAGGAATAAATAGAGTGCAGTAGAATGAACGATTGAGTAAGGAGGGACCTATTTATAGAGAATTGAACTTGAATATGTTAGGCAAAAAGTCGCAACTGTTCACCTCCATTTATTAATGACATTTATTGCTTACTGTGAAAAGTTATGACTTGATTAAATTAAGCAATATTGTGATAAGTAATGACTTTTCAGCTTATTATTATTAATAACTAGATCTTTTTAGGAATCATTTTTAAAATGAGTTGTGACAACAGATTATATATCTGTTGCATCAAATAACTCATCTGTGACAACAGATATTTACAACAAATAGATAACCTGTTGCATCAGATAATATACCTGTTGCAACATATAATCTATATATCTTTTTTTAAAAAAATTATCATCATGACATCCAAATTTTTTTACTTTTTAATTAATTGTTCACCTCCATTTATTAATTACATTATTAAATTACTGTAAAAAGTTATAACTTAATTAAATTAAGCAATATTGCGATAAGTCATGAATTTCTAGGAACCGTTTCTATACTGAGTTGTGTCAACAGATTATATATCTGTTGCATCAGAAAACTGATTTGTGACAACAGATATATCATCTGTTACAATAAATCAATAACCTGTTGCATCAGATAATATATTTGTTGCAACATATAATCTGTATATCTTTTTTTATAAAAAATTATCATGACATACAAATTTTCTGACTTTTTAATAATATAAATTAATAAAACAGATTTAAAGGCGCAACTATTCACCTCCATTTATTAATGACATTCTTGATTAGTGCAAAAAGTTACGACTTAATAAAATTAAGCAATATTGCGATAAATCATGAATTTTCAGTTTATTATTATTAATAATTAGTTCTTTCCAGAAACCGTTTTTATACTAAGTTGTGACAACAGATTATATATCTGTTGCACCAGATAACTCATCTGTGACAACAGATATATCATCCGTTGCAACAATAGATAACCTGTTGCATCAGATAATATATCTGTTGCAACATATAATCTATCTTATTTTTAAAAAAATTATCATCATATCATTAATCTAAATTTGCTGACCTTTTTATTATATAAATTAATAAAACAGATTTAAAAACAAGAATATTTTTTATGAGATTTTTACGGTTTAAATTGTGTTTTATCATTTATTTTCTTAATGTTTTCTGTGAAAAGAAATGACTTAATTAAATCAAGCTGGTTAGTTTTTTATTATTGTGAAAAGTCATGACTTTTCAGCTTATTTTTATTATAATAATTTGTTCTTAAATTTAAATAACCTTTTTCTCAATTTAAAAATCGAACACCTAGTTTTCAATAACCGTTTCTTTAATAAAATAATAACCATTATTTTTATTGAGTTATGACAATAGATTGTATATTTGTTGCATCAGATAACCCATCTGTTGCAACAGATATACCATCTGTTGCAATAAATCGACCATTTGTTTTAGGAGTTTTTTTTATTTCTTCTAACAACTCATTCATCAGTCGCAATAGATGATGAATTTAATGCATCAGCAACGTTGTTTTTTTTTGTTTGTTGAATGTGTTTAGATAAAAAGTCACAGTCACGACTATTCACCTTTTCTTAACAATCATCATATAATCCGATGATGCGACTTCTTTTTAAATTAAATAATCTTTCTTTTACGGTTATAAATTGTGAATATCATTTAGTTCCTTATTATTTATTAACGAATCATTTTTAGGAGAATCATGACTTTTCACCACCCACCCTTTGCTGTCACGAGTGCCCAATCCCTACCTCCAACCGTCGAAATATTGAGAATATGGAATAAATAAAATGATAATTAAATATTAAATAAGAATTAAAAATTCAAAGTCGACCAAACCAAACCAATACATACGCTAAAAGAAAGAAAAAATATAACCTAATTATTATTACTACTATTATTATTATCATTACTATTATTATTATTATATTTATTATTATTATTATTATTATTACTATTATTATTGGCAACCGGATAATTTTCATCCGGCAGCAGCAGGGTCGCCCTCCTCAGCCTTGCTCCGAAGTCGACCAAATCCCTTTGGAGGTCATCAAACTGCCTTTGAAGTTCCCGCAAGGACTCCATATGAATCATTTGTACGAATCTGGATCAGTCATATTTGTACTGTAAGTGTAGTAGAATGAACAAGTGAGAGAGAGTAAGGAAAGGAGGCCGAAGGGACCTATTTATAAATGATTAAATTGGAAGGGTGACTAATAGTCAAACAAGAAGCCATGACTATTCATATATCCCTTAATTAAATAAAATTGGTGACTTTTCGAATATATAAATTAAAAAAAAATGGATCTAAATACAACATTTTATCTTTTTATTGTATTTCAAAAAGAAAAGAAAACTGCTTTAAAATAAATCTAACAGATGGGTAATCTGTTGTAAAATTTAATCCATCTGTCAGATAACTTACAACATATTGACAATCCGTTGCAACAAATGGATATATCAATTTGCTTGCTAGTCATCTGTTTATTCAATTTAAGCCATAGATGGGCTAGGAAGAATGAGGTGCGTGAATATGGATCCACTATCATATGTGTGTGAGTTAAGAAGTATTACTGATAAGGTCACCGAGATAACATACACAAATTACAATGTTTTTGTGAATGCAGTTTTTAATCGATTAGGCACTGATCATTCAAAAAAGATCCTGCTTTGTAAAGTTTGATGGGTTTGAATTTACAAGGTTGAGGGCCTCATGAAGATGGTGCAGATACCCATTACGAATTACTGACGGTTGTTGCACGTGTTTATGCGTGCCAAGTTTTGAGAAGGGATCAATATTTAGTGTCATTACAGAGAACCAATAGCGATTGGACTTAACTTTAAGTGTGCATTGGACTATGAGAACACCTTCGAAGCCTCACACTGCATCAAAGAAGAACAAAAAACCAATAGAAATTCCCCTGGCCAAATTTATATGGAAGGGTTGATCGAGAAGATGATTATACGCTAGAAGGAGCCAAAGAATAATGCCTGCGAGGGAAAGGGGAGTTGATGAAAGACTATATCATCTGAGAGCTAATTGAAGAGGATACATAGGGTAGAAAGAAAGACTTCTAGCGAATCTGGCCAATAAAATTATCTAAAAACAAGTGCAAATGGACAAGTGCAAATATGAAAGTGTATTCGACAATGTAAATTCGTCTGTTGTCTCTCTGAAAGAAAGATAATGCAGATGGACACTTTGCTAGGAAGTTACGACTAGGTAGCGTGGTCGGGATTATCACCTAGATAGAAAATAGTAGAAGTCCAAGAAAGTAGCCTTATGGGCATCGAGGGTTGAAATGATGTACATTAAGTCTAGAAAACTTGTGCCAATAGTAACTGCAGTTAAAGTAAGGAATCTAAGCGAAGGCGGCAATTTTTGAATTTTAAATTGCATCCCACGCCCTCTTATTTGTAGTTACGATTAGGTCCATTGCTTTTGACCTGATGGGAACCACAAACGTGATTCAAAGGCAAATTGAGTATCATCACTTCTATAGAAATATGATTATAATTTATTGTGTTTTATAGCCTTAGGGTTCATTTGTTTTTTTTAAGATTAAGACGTCTGAATCTGAATGATATCTGAATGATTAAGATGTTGTATCGAGATTTGAATACTGAATGATTAAGACTGTTTGTTTTTTAACATCTGAATGTACGTAATTTATTTATTTGTAATAAATATGCAATTCAAATTTAAAAAGTAAGAAAATATTATATTAAATGAAAAAAATATTACATAAAGTATTAACTTAAACAACAAAATTATTATTTGGGTGATAATTAAAATATTTAAAGATAAATATATTATGTTAAATATAATTATTGAATTATTTAAATTATTAAAAAAATATATACCGATTAAAAATTATTGTGATATGATGTAATTATAAAAAATTAAATTCAACATAAAGTAATCTGTCAATCAAACTGGTCCAACAAACTAAAATAATTACTCAGATATAATTTTGACTTAGATGCATAAATATTAAAGTATTTGAATAACTGATTAACACAAGAACGGACACATGTTTATTTGTTAACCATGAAATCTGAGTGAAAATATCATAAATAAGTCCAATGTTACGTTATAAATAGGCACACATAAGATTTTATTATCCAAAGAACTACAAATTTTATAATCAAAACAAAAAATTGCAAGTAGAAATTTAGAATGTAGCAAATAATGAATACACAAATTGATAACTAAAATATTTATAAAAAATTTTGGTGAATCATACCTATAAGAGAAGGAAAGCAAGTGAAGAGGGAGAGAGAAAGAAACATGAAGAGAGGGAGAGATAACGTGAAAAGAGAGGAGGAGAGATAACGTGAAAAGAGAGAAGAAATAATGAAGTGAGAGAGTTAGGGATTATGTTTTAAAAAGAGTCTGAATATTATTCAGACTTCTTTTCATATTTGATTTAAAAAGAGTCTGAATATTATTCAGACTTCTTTTCATATTTGATCCATTCAAATGTTTTCAGATACATTAAGAGACTCTTTAAAAAAAATAAAATGCACTTAATGGGTTGAAGTTTGAACCATTCAGATTCAGACCTTCATTAAGTGTAAACAAATAGGGCCTTAGCATGCTTTCAACATTTCTTGGAGAAGATCAGAGGTTTGCTCTAGTTTATGAATTTCAATAATTTTCAAGCTTGCCAGCTTGCTGATTCTGTATTCAAGCTTGTCGTTGCCGTCTTTGAAGTTGGTCAAGATTTCCAGATATCTTGTAAGCTCGATCAGGAACACTACCTTCACAGTCGTGGCATTAAAGAAGGCCTTCAGAACATTTTCTTCAGAAGCCTTAAAGGATACATGAAGGGTCGTTGTATTTGTTTTAGGTCAAAATATGTTGATGCACACTCAAGATGTGGTCCCAACAGTTGAACAACACACTTTTATCGAGCGTTGCTCAATACATCTTACTCAACCAATTTGATAAATTAATAAGTGAGGAGTTACGTAGTGTGTGATCTAAACCGACTCTACCAAACCTATCAAACATTACGTAACTCCAGGCTCATTAACCTAACAAAAAAAAATTGACCGAGGTAGTGTGCAAATCAAATGAGTTCAATCCCTCAGGATTTCGCATGGCAGATATCTTGTCATCAACAGAAATTCTTGCCGTAGCGAACGTCTTAAGAAAGCATGACTAGTAATCTCTCAATATCACTCGATACTGAGAGATTACTGATGATGCCATCTGAAGACTTGCACCCTGGCAAATATTTTTGGCGACGGTGTAGAATTTTGCATAGCAGATATCTTGTTATCTATAATTGGAGAAGATCAATCAGCAGAAAGGCTGAGGGATTGAACTCGTTTAATTTGTGCACTACCTCAAGCCAATTTTTTTTATAGGGTAATGAGCCTGGAGTTACTTAATGTGTTATAGGCTTGGTAGAGTTGGTTTAGATCACACACTACGTAACTCCTCTCCTATTAATTTATCAAATTGGTTGAGCAAGCTGCATTGAGCAATGCTAGATAAAATTGTGGTGTTCAACGGTTGGAACTACATCTTAAGTGTCATCAACACATTTTGACCTAAAACAAACACAGTGACCCTCCATGTATCCTTTAAGGCTTCTGAAGAGAGTATTCTGAAGGCCTTCTAAAATGCCACAACTTTGAAGGTGGTGTTCCTGATCGAGCTCACAAGATACCAGGAATTCTTCACCAACTTCGAAGACGGCAACGACAAGCTTGAATACAGAATCAACAAGCTAGATGCAAGCTTGAAAATTATCGAAATTCATAAACTAGAGCAAGCCTCTGATCTTCTCCATGAAATGTTGAAAGCATGCTAAGGCTATAAAACACAATCAATTATAACCATATTTCTATGGAAGTAATGATACTCAATTTGTCTTTCAATCACATTTATGGTTCCCATCAGGTCAACAACAGTGGATCTAATCGTAACCACAAACAAGAAGGTGTGGGATACAATTTAAAATTTAGAAATTACCGCCTTCACTTAGATTCCTTACTTTAACCGTAGTTGTTGTTGGCGCAAGTTTTCTAGACTTATTGTACATCATTTCAACCCTCGATGTCCATAAGGCTGCTTTCTTGGACTTTTACTATTTTCTATTTAGGTGATAATCCTGACCATGCTACCTAGTTGCAGCTCCCTAGCAAAGTGTCCATCTGCATTATTTTTCTTTTAGAGAGACAACAGATGAATTTACATTGCCAGATACACTTTCATATTTGCACTTGATTCGAATTTCTCGTGTTGTTTTTAGATAATTTCATCGGCCAGATTCGCTAGAAGTCTTACTTTCTACCCTATGTCTCCTCTTCAATTAGCTCTCAGATGATATAGTCTTTCATCAACCACCCATTTTCCCTCCCAGTTATTCTTCTTCCGCACCTACTGACGTATAATCATCACCCCGAGCAACCCAACCATATAAATTTGGGCTGAGGCAATAACTATATTGGTTTTCTGTTCTTGTATGATGCAATGCTAGGCTTCAAAGGCCTTCTCAGAGTCCAATACAACCTAAAAGTTAGTCCAATCGCTATTGAATCTCCTTACAACGATCACCAAAACTAGATCCCTTTACAATGCTTGACAAATAAACATGAGCAACAACCGATATTAAATCTTAACAGGGTATCAGAACCATATTTATGGTCCCTCAGCCTTATCAGTTTGAACCTACCAAATTTAATTGCAAAATTGCAGATATCTTGTTTGAATGATCTATGACTAATCGGTAAAAACAACATTCACAAAATCAGTGTACTCTATATGTGTTTACACGATAACATTATTAGTAATACATACCTCCCATATATAAAGTGGTTCCATCTGTATGCAGCTTATTCCTCCGAACCCATCTTTACTGTAGCCTCTTGTGATAGTCAGGAAAAAGTTGATCAACTGTCAGTTCCTTATATCTACAACATTATTCATCAAAAAAAATATATTCATCTGTTCAATAGATGTAGAGTTTGTTGAATCATATGTGGAGTCTGTTGCAACAGATTTGGAGTTTGTTGCAACAGATTTATAGTCTGTTGCAACAAATTTGGAGTCTATTGCAACAGATTTGGAGTCTGTTACAACAGATTTAGAGTTTGTTAAAATACATCTTACCAGCCTTACTGGTGGTTTGATTTGTTTCAACAGTTGCTCCGTCTGTTGCAATATCAACAACAGCATAAACTACAAAGAAACAACAAATTAAAAATATCAACAACAAAGAAACAACAATGTTTGTTCCAACATCATCAACAACAAAAAAGCAACATCCTTTGTTCCAACACCATCAACAATACCACAACATAACTTCCAACAATGTAACCCCACCAACAACATCAATAACAGCATAAACAATAAGGAAATAAATAAAAAACATACCAAAAAAATGATACTGCCAACAAGGCTTTTAAACTTCTCCCAACAGAATACTTTTTTTACATATTGTAATAAAAATTCTCGGTTCGTTTATTCAACACTTAAAAGTTCCTTCAAAAATTTTAAATAAATATTATATGGGTAAATGGTAATTATATAAAAAACAAATGTAAATAACTTGCAAAGAAGAAGACGAGAATAAAAAAGATGAGAGATGAATAAAATAAATTTAGGATTGAAGCTGAGGAGATGAGATAATTCTAGATGTAACGTGTACGTAGATGTGGGTTTCAATATTTATTAATTAATATAATTAATATTCATTAATAATTTGAGGGGCACGAGGAAGACTTAGTTTAATTTCATTGAAAAGACAAGATAAGACTACTCAATGAACACATTTTTGAGTTATCCAAGGAAAAAGAAACTCTTTATTTTTTACCGCATTTTGTAAGTAATACTTACTACTTTATCTACTCGGACAAAATCTTGCTTTAAAATTGAAAGAAAAAAAAATTTTCAAACATATATGTCATCTGTTGCAACATATAACACTATCTGTTTAAAAATCTCAACAACACAGTCATCTGTTACAACAGATACAAATATCTGTTTAAAAAAATCTTTCCATTTGATAATTAAATATGTCAACTGTTACAACAGATATCAATATTTGTTTAAATATTCCATAACTCAGTCATCTGTGACGACAGATGAAAATGTCCATTTGATAATCAAATATCTGTTGGTATTTATTCTAATAGATGACTAGTGACATTGAAAAGATAAGATAAGACAACACAATGAATATATTTTTGAATTATCCAAGAAAAAAAAACTCTTCTTTTTTTACCGCATTTTGTAGTTCTTACTCTTACTCGGACAGAAGCTTGCTTTAAAATTGAAAGAAAAAAAAATTTTCAAACAGATATATTATCTGTTACAACAGATACCAATATCTGTTTGAAAATTTCCAATAGCTCAGTCATCTGTCACAACAGATTCAAATGTCTATTTGATAATTAAATTAGATATATCATTTATTGTAACAGATGTGAATATCTGTTAGAAATTACGTTCATCCCGACCCGGATCGTCGATCGATCACTTTGAGTTGAAATGAAATCTCATTAACTTAATGTTGGGATTAACATTACCTACATTGATTTAGGTGGAAGTAGGGATGAATGAATGAGCTCATAGGGTTAACTACAACTTCAACTGAGTCTTTGCAATTGGCGTTGGTATTGCGTTCATCCTGACCCGGGTCATCGATCGATCTCATTAACTTAATGTTGGGATTAATATTACCTATATTGATTTAGATGGAAGTAGGGATGAATGAATGAGCTCGTAGGGTCAACTACAATTTCAACTGAGTCTTTACAATTGATGTTGGTATTGCGTTCATCCCGACCCGGGTCATCGATCGATCTCATTAACTTAGTGTTGGGATTAATATCACCTAAATTGATTTAAGTGGAAGTAGGGATGAATGAATGAGCTCATAGGGTCAACTATAACTTCAACTGAGTCTTTGGAATTGGTCTTGGTATTGCGTTCATCCCGACCCGGGTCATCGATCGATCTCATTAACTTAGTGTTAGGATTAACATTACCTACATTGATTTAGGTGGAAGTAAGGATAAATGAATGAGCTTATAGGGTCAGCTACAACTTTAAGTGAGTTTTTCCAGTTGACGTTAGTATTGTGTTCATCCAGACCTGGGTCGTCGATCGATCTCATTTACTTAATGTTGGGATTAATATTACCTACATTAATATAGGTAGAACTAGGGATGAATGAATGAGCTCATAGGATCAACTACAACTTCGACTGAGTCTTTGCAATTGGCGTTGGTATTGCGTTCATCCCGACCCGGGTCGTCGATCGATCTCATTAACTTAATGTTGGGATTAATATTACCTACATTGATTTAGGTGGAACTAGGGACGAATGAATGAGCTCATAGGGTCAACTACAACTTCAACTGAGTCTTTGCAATTAGCGTTGGTACTACGTTCATCCCGACCCAGCTCATCGATCGATCTCATTAACTTAATGTTGGGATTAATATTACCTGCATTGATTTAGGTGGAACTAGGGATGAATGAATGAGCTTATAGGGTCAACTACAACTTCAAGTGAGTCTTTGCAATTGGCGTTGGTATTGCATTCATCCCGACCCGGGTCATCGATCGATCATACTAAGTTGAAAATCGCTCTCATTAACTTAATGTTTTAAAAACTAGTACTCCCTCTATTTTGTTTTAGTTGGCCCTCTTTCTAACAATATTTGATTCAATTTAGTTGTCCCTTTGATGAAATCAAGAGGATTTTATTATGTTCTTCCAATAATACCCTCAACATTAAATGATTAAACAAAGTGTATTTACTCAAATTCATATTTTCAATGCATAATTAATAGGGTTATTTTAGTAAAATAAGCCTCTATTAAATAATTTCTTAAGAGGTGTGCCAAGTCAATAAGGGTCAACTAAAACAAAATGAAGAGAGTATATATTTTGAAATTTTAAAAAATAATTAAGATCAATTCGGACCAAATTAACAATTTCAAAACTTGTCATTCTTTTCCAAAATTACAAATCAACCTATACAAATCATCCATTTGCGGAAAAAACTTTTCCTCATTTCAAATCTTAAGTTCTCGCTCCTCCCTCTCTCTCTCTCTAAATAATACAGACAACAACTACTTAACATATTGTTCAACCCTTCAAAATAGATTAATTTTCTTCCCATTTCTGACCACATAGTTGTTATTTTCGACTTCATTCTCACTTGTATCCGTTGTTTTCTTTGTCTTCGCAGGTAACAGTGTTCGAGAAAAGTTCTACATTTGTTCTTTATTATAAACATTAGGGTTTTTTAGTTAATGATGAAAAAGAAGATTTTTAGTTGTATTATCTGCGAGAATGGTTAATAATTTTGTGTTTTGATACTAAAAAAGTAGGAAGCACCCGAGAAAACCCTAGTTTTTATCTCAGTATTTTATTGACTGTCGTGGTATTGTTGGATGATATTTGTGGTGATGTTGGTGGATGTTGTTGTTGGTGTCGATATTTGTGTTTTTGGTGATGGTGTCGGTGGTCTTGGTGTTAGTATTTGTGGCATTGGTAGTGGTCTTGGTGACATTGGTGGTGGCATTGGTTGTGGTGTTGGTGGTCCATCTGTTGCAACAGGTGAAATATCTGTTGGGAGATATTAAATACGTCTTCAAACAGATTCCCCATCTGTTCCAACTGATAGCTTATTCGTTGGAGTATTTTTTTTTTGTAATGTGGTATAGAATAATTTTTTAAAATTTGTCTTAGCTTTTTTTAAAAAAAATTTATGCAGACATCAAATGCAATGTATATTTTTTTCTATTGTTTATAGTTTAAAGACGTCTCCCAAAAGAAAAAAAACTGAAAGTGGATCAACTTCTGACCAACCAACAAAAATGGCTAGAGTACAGATAAATTTGGAGAAACTTCTTGAACGATGTCAATCGGGGCAAAATAAAGTCGAGGAAAGTGATAACTCCTCCTCACCAATGGGGTGTGAAATAATATCGAAATCCCAGCATGATTTTGTCAAAACTATTAGTATGACAGGTTTCGAGTTGTGATGCCGATGGATAGCCCTGACAAAGTAACTGGTGATCTTGTACTTAAATGTCAGTTAGGGAAATGTTTTAATGAATTAAGGAGAATTATAAAGAATGAAAACATAGATGGACTTTTTAACAAGAGCTGTTTTGCATACTTTCTCGAGCTGCCTAAGGACCGCACTATCCGTTTCCCAATGAGCATGGTAAAGGGTCTTCTCAAGCGCAGGATCAAGTACGCGGGGGATGATAAAGATCTGAAGGAGGGCAAAAAAAGATGGATGAAATCTGGATCAACTATTGTGGCATGCCGATTTGTTTTGGGTTGAAAGAGTTTGCCATAGTGACGGCTTGAGATGCGATCGTCTAGAAGAACCTCTCATCAAGGAAACACCCCACAAAGGGTCCAACAAACACAAGGGGAAAAAATATGGGTTGGTAGTCATTGTTGGACGTAGTAGCTACAAAGCGGCGGAATTGATGACAGATCTCGAGGATAATGACATACCAAAGCATTGTAGGGAGAAATTGTGCTTAGTTTGGTTTGTCCATTCTGTTTTATTGTCAAGAGATGTCAGAAAAGTCATAGAAGATGATTTATTAGCGCTTGCTGATGATTTTGACAAATTCAACGACTATCCTTGAGGATATGACAACTACTACATGACTGTCGAATATTTACTGACAAAGCTATCCTCATGGACGATCACATTATACGGCTTTACCTGGGCTTTCATGGTAAAATTGATCACTATTTTTACTCATCCATTAATTTATAATAACTATACTTATTATGACTTTTTCTTGCTTGCTTCATGTTTACATTTTTCAGGCTTGGGCATGTGAAGCCATTCCTCCCCTCAGAAAGAAGTTCAAGGATTACCCAGATGAGGTTTCTCATCCAACGATCATTAGGTGGTTGGCAGCTGTAAAGGAAGGCAAAAAAAATATTAAGGAGCAGGACGCTGATCTATTCAACCCTCTAAATGATGCAGTGCGTTTTTTTTCAACTAAAATAATTTACCTCAAAGAAAGATATTGAAATAGATGTTCCATCTGTTACGACAGTGGTTCGTTTGTTGCAACAGATTGCCCATCAACTACATCTGGTGCAACAGATGGGTAATCTGTTGTAATAGATAATCCATATTTCACAACAGATTAACCATCTGTTGCTCTAATTCTCTGAACCCGACTCAATAGATTACCCATCTGATGCAAATTATACAATAGATACATAATCTAATGCAACATATTGTCAATCTGCTGTGACATACAGATCAGTTATTGTGGCAGCTAGATCATCTATTGCATAAATTGGCTGTGTTAACATCCATGTAACCCAACTGACTGTAAATTATTGTTATATAATTTAAATGCCTCCTGTCTTTTTTATAGGTTATGCATCCTTGGATCGTGCCTACCGATGATAAGTTGGGGATGACTTCTTTTCTTACTCTGGGCCTTGTTGATAAAAAAAAAGACCCAATGGTGAAGTTAATAAAGAAGGAATTGGCTAATAACATCCATAAGAAGAGCAGTTAGGCAAGGTCTGCCTAATGTTGAAGCTCTTCACATCCAACCTCAAACTGCAACAGATTCATATACTTCTTCTGAGGATATTGCTGGTGGAGTTATTTGTGATGGTGGCAGACAGTCTGCTGCTGCTAGTCATGATTATGAGCATGCAATGCAAAAAATAAATACTTTTGAAAACACCCCTTGAACAGGTCCCTCTCACCCCTACACCGATCCCTTACACACTTACAGTGGTCCCTCTCGCCCCTTCTTACCCTTATGTTCTTATTGCAAATTCAAAGTGTGCAAGGACAGAGAGGATAAACTCCTTAAAAAGCTAGAGGCTATTATCGAAGATTCTGAGGAGTTGAAATCCAGGAGGGGTGTTATACCATCCAATGAGGTGAGGGAGCCATGCACTCCTATAGTGGCGGTTAGGAGGAAGAGAAGAAAAATTAAACAAATTCTCTCCGTTATGGAAACAATAAAAACTGCATCTCCTCCCACTCCAAGAGTTGTTGAAGTTCAAGGGCCACTGAAGAAGGTGGACATATTCGTGTTGCTTGGCAAGGAAAAGGAGGAGGAACTACAACAAATCATGAATGGCAGGAGGAAGGTTCAAAAAGAATACACCATACATTCATTTGCCACCAAAGACTTCAAGAATATGAAAAATATGTGTGTGTGGTACAAGGACAATATAAGTTTACTTTTCCTAACCTAGCCTTCCAACCTACGCCACGAAGAAGAATCTACGCAGCAGATGTGTAATCTGTTGCAACAGCTTGGTATTCTATTGCAACATAATACACATCTGTTGGATGAGTTGCGTTGGCTGGGTAATCTGTGAACTGATTCAGAGAACCCTCTCCATCAAATTCTTTCCACTGTACTTTTATTATTTACAATTACTAACCTATTTAAATTAATTGGCTTCTTATACCACAGAATGTGGATAAAATTCTCGGCCTCATGAGGGGCAGGCAATTAGTGTACACAGATGCTTATGATGTTGCCGATAGGATAATGGACCTTAATTTCTACAATAATTTTAAAAATAGGTACACTAATCTCCGTAAGCAAGCTGATTTCGGTGGCCCGGGACTTAATCAGTTAGTTTCTACTTTCTAATTGGATGATAAAGCGATTAAATAAGTTAGAAGGAAGAGGCCATTTCCAAACGTCAAGAGCTGGACCACGGCAAAGAGAATCCTTGCAGTCATGAATGTGGAAGTCAAACATTTTCTTGTTGTTGAGATACTACTCTATGATGGAAATATTAAGGTTTACGACTGCAACTTAACTATTTTCAGCAAGGATAAGTTTTTAGCCCACATGCAGACACTCTTGAAGTTGTTGCCCAAGTTGTTGACGCAGAGTAAGCTGATGGATCATTTGCCAGCTGAAGTCTTGACGAAGGAATCATGGAATTTTGAAGGTCAAAATAAGAACATCAAACTCCAGAGAAATAGAACCAGCTCAGCGTGCTGACCGATACAGAAATGACCGGTATGCGTGACACCATTGTGGAAAAGATGCAATGGGTCTGGGCTTATGGGGTACTAACAAAATTGTTGGAGCCCGTGTATAAAGAAGAAAATGAACAAAGACGGAGACGAATACAGTTTAACAATTTTTTATTTCAAGCCACCTCACTTTACATGTAGTGGAAATAATTTTTTCGTCTGTGGATAGTTAAATTTGTATATAGTATATATGTTGTAACATATATAATACCTGTTGTAATAGATTGATTATCTGTTGGAGTAGGTTGGTCGTCTGTTGCATTAATAAATATTTTTGGTTTGTCTGTCGCAATAGATATTCAATCTGTTGTAATAAATCAAAAAAGTAGGAAGACCTGTTATATAATTTCCCGCAGATGACCTATATAAATGGTTGGAGCCCATGTATAAAGAGGAATATGTACAAAAATGGAGACGAACGTGATAACAATTTTTTATTTCAAGTCACTTCACTTTACATGTAGTGGCAATAATTTCTCTATCTAGCGAAAGTTAAATTTTTATAATGCAACAAATTATATATCTGTTGTAACAGATAGTATATCTGTTGTGTCAGATATAGTACCTGTTGTGACATATTGATTATCAGTTAGAATGGGTTGATCATTGTTGCGTTATGCAGATGTTCCCAGTCTGTCAGTCGCAACAGAAATACAATCAGTTGAAACATATAATCTATCTGTTAAAACTAATCGGTAATCTGTTAGAGCAAATCAAAAAAGTAGGAAGACCTGTTATACAATTTCCAACAGATGACCTACGTGTTGCCTCTCATGTTGTAACAGATGTCTAAATCTATTTGATAAGATATGTCATCTGTTGCAGCAGATGTATTATTTGTTGTGATATTTAAATCTAGTATTCCATTTCAATTATCATGTTCAAAGGATTAAATTATATTCATAGACAGCATAAAATAAATTGAAGCCTTCGAAAATTACATGAAATAAATAAAATGTCAAAAAACCATTATGGGCACAAATGATCTACTCTACAAATAAATCAACAAGGTAAACCAAAGAGGATAGATTATTACATTGACGGACTCGAGCTATAAAGATCTAATCAATATAGACAAGTTGTTCTTCATTCGATATTATGAAATTCGACTTTGGTCATCGTGGATCCTTAGTGTCACTTGCGTACGGCTTCTGAGCTTTCGTTTCTCTGTATTTTCATAAAAGAGTAGCATATCTTTTGCGGAGTAATCCGGCATCAAGTCCATTATTTGGTACTTGTAATCCATCGTTCAAACACTCGATGTAAGCGGCAATAAAAGGACAGCAATTCCTGCGTTTTAAAAAAATAGATAATCCATATCTTGCAATTCATGCAAGCGTTGTGAAATTTATGAAATGAAACTAAATCATGACACTTATACTTACAGGCTACCAATGGTTTGTTGAGAAATTCCTTCAACATATTGTACATCAAATGGATTATCCATTTTATTCTGGTATGCTTCAATTGTCGACCAATCAGTATGAACCTTTTGGTCCAAAAAGCCACTCATATCAAGGTAAGTAGTCAATATTTTAGCCAGCTTTTGTATCTAAGACGAAGGCCCGGAATGTCTCATTCGCGACATCGAGTCATAAACTCGGATACGCCTCTCTTTTAGAACGACGACAGCCAAAACCCAATGAAATTTATCACCATAATTGATTGGGATGTACACTTCATTGATCAAATGTCAAGGTAAATTAGCCAGAATGCTATAATCTTTGATGATGTTGATTAAGCATTCCTCATTTTGGAAAACTTGTGGTTGTTGTTGATAATACCTATCATAGGTATTATTGATAAAAACTTTGTACAAACAATTGCCTGTCGTGTATCTGTATTGTTCTTGTGTTTGCAACTTGACCTTTTTTTGGAGGTAGTAAAAAATAGCATTGATGTGTTGTGCATACAATCAAATATTTTGGATTACGTGACAAAAAAATTAATACACAGATGCAATTAAAAAAAAATTTAATTAATAGTAATATGTATGGCATGTTTGGGGCTATGACATCCAATAGAATCAATTCTCCGTTCTGGGATGTGCAACAACAATGTCAAATATATCAAAACCAAGACTCGATTCGCTCACTTTGTAGCATTCGTTATTTTATTTTCTATATGATGGTTTATATGTTTTGATGTCACGTTCTTACAACAAGAATCGTATAAAGCAATATCTTTTAAAATTGATTTATGTACCTGCCGGCATGATGCTTTAACGGTCAATCGGCAATCCCTTATGAATAGTCGTTGATCAACTACATTAGTTTTTTTGGAGCCTTGTCTGAGATGTTGAACCCTTCAAACGGGTAACTCTTCTGTTCTCCCGAACTGAAAGACTTCACTTTTTCTTCTTCTTTGGAAGCATTTTATGGATTATAAACTGTGATATTATGCTCTTCAGTAGTGGCTTCTACTGTGACATTTACCTGGAAAGCCAGAATTGTCAATGTTAATTACAGATGTATAACAGATTGTCCATCTGTAGAAACAAATGATTCTTATATTGCAATAGATGGATCATCCGTTGGGACGAATTCGAATAGGTAAATCAGAGAAGTATGATAATCTCGAATAGATGATCCATCTATTGCAACATAAAACTCATATGTTGCAACAGATAACGCATCTGATGCAACAGGTTAGACAACAGATGCAACAGATGTATATATCTGTTTGATAATTTTAAGCAGATGTATCATCTGTTTAAAATAGATATGTGCCTGTTTGTTTGTTGGAACAGGTGATGTACATTTAAATTCTTCGGCTCATGCTGCTCTCCTGTGGTCCTTGCACACTGAGCATCGGTGCAAGACAAAGATAGAGGCGTTGTAAATTTTTTTTGGATGCTTGATGATGCCTTGAAAGTATCTTTCCTTCTTCTCTTAGCCGCCTTGATCTTTAGTGGAGTGTATGGATATGAAATCCTCTTTGATGGAATGACACTCCTCTTAGGTGTCATTTTCTTTACAGAAGCAGTTAGTGCATTAATAGCATTAATCACTCAATCGCGTTTCGCCTTGCAGTCTTGACATTTGCATGCAGAACATTTGCTAGATGTGGCAAAATTTGTATAACCAGTATGATCATAATCATAACGGCTTGTTGTTTTAAAAATGATAAGAGGAGCATCATTAGCCCTAACAACAACAACACTACCACTATCACTACCACTACCATCGTCAACAGCAATAAGCCCACCCTCCAAAATTATTTTTCTTGTGATAGTTGTTGCTCCAAACAATTCCATTGTTATTTCATCAATGACCTTAGGGTCCGATAAAGTTTGCACAGACCGTAAGTAAGAAAAAATGGCATCTTCAACTCTCGATTGGTCGAAATAAGCCACGGATGGACAATCTAAAATAAATCGGTACATATCTTAGAATGATGATGAAATCATTTAAAATAATTATTAATTAAAATAAAAACTTGATTAGAACTGGACTCACTGTTTCCTTGGGGGGAATGAAAAAATAAAAAAAAATTACATTTTTATTGGTTTTGGCCGACAACCATCTCAGGATTCTTGGACAGGAAACTTCTTCCTGGTAGTTCACTTGTTGTTTCAAATAAGGAATGGCTTCAAATTTCCAAGCCTATAACATAACGTCAATAAATCAAAAGCATTATTGAATAAAAAAATGATGAATCATATCATGATAAAAGAAATATTCACCATGAAGACCCATGAAAAGCCATATAAGTTGACTGTCTTTGGCGTCAACAAATGTTGGACAGTCATTTTGAAGCTTTTATAACCCCAAGGATAGTTGTTAAATGCCTCAAGATCCTCGGTGAGATTTATTAAATCGGGGCTTATGTTGTTTTTAAAGTCTCTCGCCCAAAGAATATTATGTAAAAACCAAACCAAACACAATGATTGCTTCTGCTTCTTTGAGAGTCCTTTACCTTTCAACGTTTCTATCAAATTTTTGTTTTTGAAGCTTGGGCCAACAATAGACGCAAGGTCCTCACGATCACTCGACTTGCCTTTGCTTTTTTGGGATGTGTGGGGTACTTTTTTTCGGGTCAGAGTAGGTATAACTTAAGAAGGAGAAGGAGGATAACATTTTAGTTCGGTAACTATGGCAAGCTCCTTCCAACCGAAACAAACAGCATGCCACAGTAATTTATCCACACTTTATCCATCTTGTCTTTGTTTTCATACATAAACCTATGCTTGACAAGATCATATATTATTTTCATCTGGAAACGAGCATTGTTGTCCTCTGGCAAATCAAGATATTGCCCAAAGCAGTTTTCCCTGAAATAAGCATCCAACTTTTATTCTCAGAGTATTTTTTTGAAGGCGTCGAAAGATTTTTCCATGGCTAACTTAACCACAAAATCACCCATTAAATCCGTGGCACCATCGCACTACATTCTCACAGTATAACGATCAATGCTGAAGGTTTTGACCAACTCTTCGACGGAAGGGTTATTAGTATTTGGATCATCTCTATTGATACATTCGTCCTCCTCGTGTTCATTATCTTTTTCTCCTAATTGAGATAACGCTAGTAAAGCAAGCTCATAGAGTTGTGGATGTAATCGAGCTGCTACACTTGTTCCTTTACTTGGACTTGATTTGGTTTCTTTTCTTTTTGGAGTCATATTATCTGAAATTAACAGGAACATATAATAGATTATAATTAATTAATGCATCGTTAAAAAAGGATAACAGTAAATCTAACATGGACAACGGTAAAAAAAATAGTTCCAACAGACAACACATCTGCTGCACCAGGTATGTTATCTGTTGCAACATATATATATTAAATTTTTATACTATTTTTTTAAAAAATTGGAATAAAAGTAAATAATATCCTAAAATTAACTTCATTTGGCTAATTATTTTTTAACTAAAAATTTATTAAAATAAAATAAAAATTAAATTATATCGATTCAAATATAAATATTTAATATCAAAAAATAAATATTTACACTCGGGGAGGGTCAAAAATCACGTGTCTATATTTTTTCCCTCTTTGTGTGAAATCTCGAAGAGTTTTCATACAAAAAAGTAGACAAGATATGATTTTTGATCCTCCAATTATTCTAAAAGTGAAGATAAAACAAAATAAAGTCAAATAAATTCTGTTCATAACCTTCTGAAAAATGGGACTTAACTTTCAGTACAGGACCCTCCTAAAAAATGGGACTTTACTTTCTAATCAGTACCCATCTGAAAAATGGGACTTTACCTTCTGCTCAAGACCCTCCTGGAAAATAGGATTTTACTTTTTGTTCAGTACCCTCCTGAAGCACCCTGTTCTTCAAGCGGGCTCCTGGACTTTTAGTTTTTTCACCCTATTTTTCAGGCGAGCTCCTGGACTTACAACTTCTTCACCCTGTTCTTCAGGCGGGCTCCTGGACTTCCTTTTTCTTTACCCTGTTCTTCAGGCGGGCTCCTGACTTGCAACTTTCTTCACCCTGTTCTTCAGGAGGGCTCCTGGATTTATAATTTCTTCAAAATATGTTTCTGGACTTAAAATAAAAGGTCAAACAGAAAAATAACATCCCATTCTTCAGGAAGGTCCTAGACATAAAATAAATTTTCATTCTTTAGGAGGGTCCTGTCCCATTCTTTATGGAGGGTCCTATCCCATTCTTCAGGAGGGTCCTGAGTAAAAATTAAATTACCATTCTTCAGAAGGGTCCTGCCCCCATTCTTCTGGAGGGTCCTGTCCAAAAAATTAAATTCTCATTCTTCAGAAGGGTCCTGTCCCATTCTTCAGAAAGGTACTGAGCAAAAATAAACTCCCATTCTTCAGGAGGGTCCTGAGCAAAATAAATTCCCATTCTTCAGGAGGGTCCTGAGCAAAATAAATTCCCATTCTTCAGGAGGGTTCTTCAAGAGGGTCCTGTGCAAAAAATTAAATTCTCATTCTTCAGGAGGGTTCTGAGCAAAAATAAATTCCTATTCTTCAGGAGGGTCCTATCCTATTATTCAAGAGGGTCCTGATTAAAAATAAATTCACATTCTTCAGGAGGGTCCTGTCCCATTCTTCAGGAGGGTCCTGAGCAAAAATAAATTCTTATTCTTAAGGAGAGTCCTGTCCCATTCTTCAGGAAGGTCCTGAGCAGAAAGTAAAATTCAATGAACATGAACAAAATTTTTGCCCCAGTTTATTCTTAGAAAATGACTCAACTAAAAGGTACGTCTTATAGGAATCAAGGAGGATGATTCGACTAAAAGGTACGTCTTAAAGAAATCAAGATTTAAGTTAGGAAGTATGTTACCTACCAAAATGAAAACTGACTTATTCAGACTAGGAAGTGCGTCTCCTAGGGGTTGAATGAAATGACTCAACTAGAATGTGTGTCTTCTAGGAGTGATGGTTTAAGTTAGGAAGTGCATCACCTAACCAATGAATCTTGAATTATCCGGACTAGGAAGTGCGTCTCCTAGGGGTTAAAATGATGAGTTTTTACCATTATTGATTACCAAATCTGTGTAACAGTACTACCTCTTGGATTTGCAGAAGTGAGAAATTGCAGCTTTTAATAGTTAAGCTTTGAAACCTTTGATATGAAAGTAACACATGTTTTTGTTTCATATAAAGAAAAAACTTTTTAATTTAATTTTAAAATACAGTGGTTGATTTGTGGCATTTGGCTATTGAGACAATCTCTTGCACTTGTTATGCCCCAGCTCCATTGCAAATTATTGATAGGTATTGTTGACTTGTTGTAGTATTGACCCCAAATTTGGACTACTAAAACATTTTGACTCAAATTATATTTCTCTTGCATGATGCCTCGAAATTCAGCTTCAAATACACCTTTTATACTTCTATGAGTCCAAAAACTGTCGGGTGACAATCATTCTTGAATATCTTACTTTATTTTGAAGCATGTTAACTTGGTGCATCAGCCTTTTTACATGCTTTGTGCAATTGAAGGAGTTGGTGACAAGTTTTGAAGTTCTTTCTCACTTGTTTTGACATAAATTTGACTCAAAAATACGTGGAAGATAACGATATTGATTTTTCATTCGACAACAAAGACACAAAATCAAAAAGAAAAATAATAATAAAAAGAAAAGAAAAAGGACAATAGACATCTCTTTTCAAAAGCATCAAAAATGAAAACTTATCTGGGTATGGCAGGTGATTTCAGTGATTATGACATGCATTTTGAATTACACAACCAGATTTACCCGTACTAATAATTTTCAACTTCTACTCGCTTATTGAATTTAAAATGGAACCATTCTTGACCATGCTCCCTCCAGATCAGAATCATCCTTCGGCTAGTGACACCTCGATGGATTTTTGCCAACGAGCTGATCTCATTTTCATCATTTTCATCATTTTTTTTGTTCACCGTCGCCTTATGGTGCCCAAACAGGTTTTCACCAATAAGTCTCTCTCATTTTCATTATTTTTTCACTTTTTTTTTTGAAAATAATATCTAGCATACGAAACATCATGCACCCTTAACATGTTTAGCCTTGACATTTTCAAAGATCGATCTGAAGGTCTTTCTTTGGTTGTAACTTGGCTTTTCGAAAAGGTTAGAAAGAAAGGGAGGCATGAGGCTCAAAATTTACACAATATTCGGTAAAACATTCAACTTTTAGAATCGATTCTTTTAAAAAAAAATAAAATTATGCCCCAGTTTTCTTTCATTCTGGGTAAACTGGGTAATTTGAATTTTCTTTTGGTTAGACCGAACCCCGGAGTAGGGCTGCCTATGTATCTTGTCATAGCAAGAATCAGGTCAAACGTAGTTCAGGACATTTCTTTTGCTTGAATTTGGATTTTTGATTGATTTTTTCTTCTTCTTTTTTTTCAACTCCTTTTTTTTTAACTCTATTTTTCTTGATACTTTATTTTTGACTTTTTCAAATTCTATTTTGATTCCAAAAGAGGGGTACGAAATAAAATAATACTAAAGCTCAAAAGGGGTAACAAAGGATGACACAACATTTGGGTAGTAGAATGAAATGCCTTCGTCATATCAATCCTTAAAAACTCAAGTACATAACATGTAATCTGAGAGTAGAACATAAAGATCATACACATCTTTTTCAACATTGATCGTGACTAAGCTCGTGCACTTGCATCACTTCTTTTAAGCTTGTGAAATATACATGTCCACTTATATTGTACTTTTCTCTCAATGAATGATTCATGTCTTTTTTTATCTAACATCCTTTTGCTTTTCTTGATAGTGAAAATTATATATCCTATGACTGATCTCATTCAAAATACTAGAGATGGACCTTCTATTGAAGACAAAGTCATTTTCTGATTCGCAGGGTGATTGCCTCAATTTTATTGAAGTGAGGCTACAACTCGGTCACCAAACATCTCTACACTTATACTTTTTTCTTTCAACTTATCTTCTTGGTCAAATATTTCAGAATTTAATTAGGTTTTAAGATAAGGTTAAAATTCATCATGCATGTCATATCACTGAAAACCACATAAAAAGAACTATTTAAAGAAAGAAAAGACGAACAACCACAATATATATTAAATAAAAATAAAAGATAAAAGGGACACAACATTTTATTGACAGAAAAGACAAAAGGATTTGAATAGAAATAATAATAAAATAAGATAATATAGATCCCAAACTATAATCCAAAAAATAATTCGAGTAGTAGAAAAAAAAAACTACCAAAACTCCTTCATGGAGAACGGAGTGACTTCTAAATTGCCGAACTTAATATTTTAGCCACTGATTTGCACTTCGGCCTTAATGGAGTCTCCATAATTATTGCTACATCATCATTTTTTTGCCCCAACCATTCTGAATTTATTATCATCAAACTCTCTCCAAAGTAAGCCGTCAGCAGTTTCCCTTTTCCCATACACCTCTTAATTGATTTCAAAACCTCTTCAAATGACCCAAAGGATCTTCATGCCCTCATTCCTATCCAACTTTGATGTTTTTGACCTTAGAGGCAAGTGAACATTGGAAAACATATACAAAACCTTGTAAGAAACACTCTTTTTTCTCTCTTAATCCTTGCACATGTTACTCATATTTTGCTCTGAACTTTCACCTTCCTGGCCATTTCTTCTTATTCTTTATTTCTAACAATCTACACCACCTCATCTTTAACCCTATATCATTTTTTGTGGGTCATATTTCTCTTTTCTTTGAACCTCTGTTGCATGGATAAGATGCAAATTTAGCCACAAATCAATCACCTTACTATTTTTTACTTTGAAAATAACGACTGCACCAAGGTTAGATGTTTTCAAAAATTTTCTTAAGCATATCACCAAACCTTATATGGGTTGCCTACATATCTCATTAATGTGAGAATCGGGTGTGCGTAGTTCTTGAAGCTGGAGATATGAGGAAATAGATTTTTCTTTTAATTTGAGAAATGAGAAATATTTTTTGTTTTTGAATTCATTAATAATGATAAAACACATTTTATTTTTGAAAATAAATTAATTTATTTTATATATAGATCAAAAACTCTCTTCTTTATTTATTTAGAAGGAAATACAAATATATATATTTTTAAAATCACTGAATCCATGAAGGACTGCCTACGTATCTCAATAAAAATGAGAATCAGGTGTGCGTGGTTCTTGAAAATTGGAGATACGATAAAATATACTTTTTTAAAAAAAATAATGAGAAATTTATTTATTTATAATAATATATTTTTTTCATTTTTGAAAACAACTTCCTTTTTTTTTTAGTTTAAAAGGAAAGACAACCATTTTGTAAAAGACCACCGAATCCATTGAGGACTGCCTACGTATCTCAATAAAATGAGAATCAGGTGTGCGTAGTTCTAGAAAATTGGAGATACGAAGAAATATACCTTTTTTTAAATAATGAGAAATTTATTTATTTATTAAATAATATATTTTTTCATTTTTGAAAACAACTGCCCTTTTTTTTTTAGTTTAAAAGGAAAGACAACCATTTTGTAAAAGATCACCGAATCCATTGAGGACTGCCTACGTATCTCAATAAAATGAGAATCAGGTGTGTGTAGTTCTTGAAAACTATGTCGTACAAAATTTAGCCTCAAGACCCCTAAAGGTTCAGGGCTATTAAGATTTATATTTTTAGTAAAAACTTAGCCTCATGATCCCTAAAGATTCAGGGCTATTAAGACATATATATATAAAAATTGAACTTGAGAATAAAAAAAATAACTATGAAAGTAATCATATTTTCAAAACATTACCCAATAAGTCTATGAATAATTTTTCAAAAGATAGGGTCGTACCCCGGAAAAGGGCTTCCTACGTATCTCAATTAAGAGTGAGAATCAGACCCTCATAGTTCATGAAGACCGTAAACTATGTTACTATATTTTTAAAAAAAAATTCTTTTCTTTTAAAAATAATTTTCTTTAAATGATTCTCTAAGTATGAGGCTAATTTTATCTCTTATATTTTAAAGTTACCTAAACTCGGTCAACAAACAAACAACCTTCCAACCAAATGTCAAAGAACACATAGGATACACATGTTGGTCTTTATAAAGTAGGTCACATGTCCTAGACAGACCCGGCCCCTGTGCTAAGTCCCGCTAAGTAAAATGCATATGATGTAAATAAAGCGGCACCAAATAGGGATAACCAGATTTTGAATTTTTAGTTTTTCTAAGTTTAAGCCTAATAGGGATAGATACCTAGACTGGCTTACCTGAGCGGACACTCGAGCCGGGGAGGGACAACTTGATCGGTAGCAGGGCAACACCACCTTCGTTGCCGATCCGAACCCCTCCTAACATGTGTGACTATAATCTTTCACCAGGTTCCTTGACACTCTGGCTATCTCAAAAAGAAAGTAGGATGCATGCGCTACATTCCTTCTATCCTATTTCAGAGACTCAGAGAGGGTGCGCAAGAGAAGACAGTATATAATACAGTTCAATCAATATCAAAGCGGTAAATAAGAGACAAGTAACACATAAGGCCAACAAACACAATATCAACAATAATTAAAGCAAGTATAAGTCAATATAAAAAGCTCGAATTCTTATTATTCCCCAGCAAAGCCGCTACAGATGTCACACTCCTTTTTCGCTCAGAGGGGATCGAGTCGAAGGTTTTTTACAATTAAAGTGACGATATTGAATAGGGATTAGTTTATTAACAGAGTCGCCACTTGGAATTGAGTTATGGTGTTCCAATTCACCATATTGAATCCCTAATAAAAAAGAAATGACTCTTTGTTGGTCTGCAAAAATAGAAGACCGAATAAGGAATTCTGTTGATCGAGGAAAAGGTGTAAGGCACCCCTCGAGTCCCGTGGTTCCAGTACGGTCGCTTTTATTGAAGGGAGAATTTCGCAAAACTGTTGGTTGGGAGAGAGTTGAGAGAAGCTGTCTCGAGAGAGAGAGGAGAGAGACTGGTTGATTTGGATTGAAGAGGGGTGTGAATTGGGTTGATTTGTATTTTTGAAAAGATTAGAAAGTTTTAAAAATATTAATCAACTCCACAATTAACTTAATCAAGTTTTCAAATGATGTTTGACCCTTTAAGTTGGTCAATGTCACCAATCCTTCATTCAAGACTTAAAAGACACCTTTCCTTCAATATTCTCAAGTAACTATACTATATTATAGTAAGATAATAAAAAAATACTCATAATTATTGAATAGGTGTTTTATCTATCAAACATAATAAGTGATTCCTTCATAATTTCAAAACTTCACATGATACATATCATTACAAGGATTTGCACTACATATAATTTATTAAATATAATTATTTACTCAGCACCTATTAAAATTATTTTTAAAAACTTATTTAAAATGTAATATTAACTATCTCATGTTAAATTACTACAATATATACCATGATAACTTTTATTATTTTTTTTGATTCTCTTTATTTAGGGTAGTAATTTCCTCATCGGGTAGACAAATCACTTAAAAAGTAATTTCATACTTACTATATTAAATAGGTCTGCTATTTTTAACGTATATAAGACATGACATAAAGATAATCCTTTAATACTATGATTCACTGAAATGTTCATCCGGTAGATCCTTATTTTTTGTTTATTAAACACCCAAAAAATGAATCTAAATATATTTAAAATCAAAATTTATGTATGAATTAATATCCTTTATTGCTTCGTCTGATTCTTTATAAAATGTTAATAAATAGATATTTATAATTTTAATCTATTCTCTTGTATAATTTTTAAATAAACTAGAAAAGAAAAATATCACAACTAGTTGTTTAATCTAAGAGAATGTGCTTGAGCTGATGTTAAAATAAGTATTAGAGTATAAGACATTTTAATTCAACCTTAGAGCATATATTAACTCACATTTCCTTTTCGATCGTTTCAAGGACTTAAAATAATGCAAACTTACGGGTCCTGAAATTAATATTTAATACTCTTTCTAAGTCTTGATTGAAATGATACACCTCTTAATATTGAGGTTAAGTAATAAAATATATGTAGTAGAGGGCAGGGGCGGCTCAAGTTCGTTGGTGGGCTAAAGCCAAAATTGAATCGGAGGTCTCAATTTTTTTTAAGAAAATAAATATTTTCTTAATTTAAAGTCTATTTTTTTAACTTTTTAAAATGAAAAGTTGCTAATATATCTCTTACAAAAGTATTTTGTGATGCAAAATTATTTGTTTTTTTGATATATAAAATACATCAAAAATGTTCTTTAATCTTATAGGCTTAAACATGTTTTAAAAAAAAAAAAAAATTGAAACTGATAATATAAAATATTTTCTTAAATAAACCCTATAATAATTCTATTATTGCTAAGAAAATAAAACTCCTCAAATTTGGGGCCTAAGGCGGTGCCTAATTTCTTAAAGCATGAAACCGCCCCTAGGGGGTATTCAGTTCAAAGTGAGACTTTCACAATTAAAATATGATTTTGTTCATCCACTAATTCAGTGACAGACTCAAGATTTAAGGAGTGTGGGTACTTACTAACGCAAAAATAAAAACTCACCTCAATCAGGTTTGAACCCGAGCACATCTATCAGTGGAGAGCCTTAAGATCAACATAAATGTCAGTGCACCTAACCAACTTCTTGGTTAGTAGGTGCTTTTATATAATTTATACCTATTTCTATATATTTTTTTATGTAATTATATATGTATTGTGTTGAATTTAATAAATATAGAAGCACCCAAAAATTATGTGTAAATCCGCGCTACACTAATTTTGCACTAATTTTGTGAAGTTGCATATTTTATGAAATGGGGAATGCAACTATTATTATGGCACAGGGTAGGATAGTTGTTTTCACTATGCAGGCTTACAAAAGCAGACGGAAAAGTCAAGTATTAATATGGCGGTTATGGATAGTTGTATGTAATGATTCGTTTTATGATGAGAAAAGACATTTTTTTCTGAAGTTGTTCTCTAAACTTATTTTAATATTTAAATTTAATTTTTATTTATTTATCTTTTTAATAACTTTCAAGTAAATTAAATTCACCTTTAAAATCAAAATTTCACTCTTACATGAAGAATGTACTACACACGCGCAATATCATTGTCAAATCAGTGCCACATCAGTGTCATGGCATTGCCACGTAAGAAATTATAATTTTAAAAAAATAAAAATCCAACACACTTACTTTTTATATATTTTTTTTAAAAAAGAAATATATATATATATATATATATTTAAAAGAGTATATTTTTTTATATATGTATTTTTTTATAAAAATATATATTTTCTATAAATAAAATAGACCCCATCCCCTTCGTTCTTCTTTTTCACAGCCCTCACTCCCCACCCCACCCCCTTCGTTTTTCTTTTTTCTTTTCTCTTTTTTCTCTCTGGCAACGCACATCGCACACACATTGCACACACAAAATCGGAGTAAAGAGATTAAGTGAGAGGAAAATCGGAGGGAGAGAGAAGAAACAGTGAGACAAGAGAGAGGAGAATTGGATGGAGAGAGAGAGAAGAAACAGTGAGACGAGAGAGGAGAATCGGAGGGGGAGAGAGAAGAAATAGTGAAAAACGAGAGAGAGAGTGACGGGTTGCGTTGAGTTTTCTTATGAGCAAATCCTCGTCGGATTTCATCATGCAGATCGGAAAATGACTACACCAGTCGGAGATAGGCATAATCGATCGAAATTCGTTAGCAACGACCTCATTTCGGTTCATTCTCAGGCCAAGTTCAACGGAATTTACAAAAGCAGCCCCACATCGACTGGAACTGACTGTTTATGGTCTAATTCCGGTGATATTCGACGGGAGCGGGTGAAACAAGGTCGGGTTATACGAGAATCTAATCTGTCCGTTTGCAATTTCTTAATATCAAGTTGATTTTGTTCGTGGTTGAGGTTTTGTCGTTCGAGGCATTCTGGTCGAAGAAGATGAAGTTCATGCCCTTTCTTGATTTACATATATATATATATATATATATATATATATATATATAT
>NC_061113.1:38250796-38297456 GCF_002878395.1 Capsicum annuum | reverse complement strand
GGGTAAATAAACAGAAGTTAAGTTTAAGTGTTAAAATGAGTTTGGAGAACAAATACAGGGGGAAAAAGATATCTTTTCTCTTTTATATGTTTTTGGTACACCTCTATTTAATTTGTAGAGAGGATCAAAACAGTTGAATCGCTAGCAATTCGAAAGGCTTTGGAATAAGCGCTACAAAAAGATTGAGCGAAGGTTCATATACTATAAGACGTAAAGAATATGGTACAAATAATATAGAAAAGATGACAATATCTTGAAAAATAGATACCACGTGTATGACAATTGCTGAATTCTTTAAAAGAAATTAAGATTGTATAATATTTATGAAGCATGAAATGTGTTATGCTCATAATTTAGCTTAAGTTTTATATTTTCAATTTATGTCAAACCGAATTTTGTATTCTCAAGTTAGATTGTAAATAATACAATAATGTCTTATAAAGACCTGAAAGATATTACTGTGACATAACACGTGATATGTGAATATGACTAACTAGATTTCATGAGAACCACAATTTAGATTTATCAGAGGAGTAAAAGTGTCAACTTCCCAATTAAGAAAAGAAATTCCAAATTTGCACTTACTTTTTCCAAAATTAGGTATTAGGAAATGAAGAAGTATGGTAAGAATTGAAAAAAATAAATAACCGAACGAACTAAACTGCTAAGGGATTGTTTAATGAAGGGGATAAAGAATAAAATATTATTTAATTCTATAACTATTTTATTTCACTATTTTATATTAAAATAATGAGATTATTATTTCATATAAAATGTAAAATAAAATAATTTCATGAGATATTTAAACATCTCATCTTGTGTATAAAAAGATCCCTAATCTTTCCTCTATTTACACTTAGAACCAACGAAAAAAACAAACTTGGACCTAATATCTCGTGGAAATAGTCTCTATCTCAATAAGATAGCAATAAAATTTATGTATATTTTATCTGCTCCGAGCTCCATGAAAATCTACTGATATGTTGTTGTTGATGTACTATCTAAAAAACAATAAATTTTACTTGACAAAAAGGCTCATTGATATTCCAATTCAAATATATCATCACACTATCTGAAATTAAAAAAAGAACTACTACAAATGAATAAAAATTAAGAAATTAAGTAAATAAATAAAGCTATACACCACTAGCTAGGAAGAAAACAATACAGGGAAAACAAAATTTTCCATTATTTACTTAGAACTCCCATAGCTTCACAAAACTTCAATGGAATCATGGCCGTCAACAAAAGCTTTTCACCTCAACAGAGCTGGGGATCATAGGGGTCCTGCACCTCTTGGTAGCAGCCCAGGTGGATGGAATAATTCCCAGGGTGAAAGACAAGATTCAAGACATCCATATGAGGTTAATTATAATCAAGGAGAGCAATGAAGTTATTTTCCTCAAAGAGACCTGAGAGGTGGTGCACGTCCAGAGCAAGGAGGCTCAAGTTATGGACAACGAGCCTTTGGAGGTCAAATGCAGGGAACTGGCCCCACACTTGGGCAGAACAATCCAATGCCTGGAGGAGATCAGAGTTTCCCACAGATGGATCAGCGGGGCAACATTCAAGGGGGAGAACAGAGGACTTATGCAGCTAGTGGTACAATGGGAACGGACCAAGTAAGCTGTTGCTTCCCTCCGTTTTGAGCATTCCTTTACTGTTTATTTCTCTGTAGATGACAATGTATGATATATTTGTATTTAGAAATGAGATAACTTAGGATCCTCTCTCCCTATTTGTCTGTTGTCCATTATGACCTCTTGACTCTGGGCGTGTCCTGTCCTATTACTAAACCCCCTTGTTCTCGTCCAAAACACATCATTGACCTTCTTATAGCACCAGATGCTACAGAGTGTATTACTCTCTTCTAGAGAGATTAAAAAAAGGTAAAAATTTATGTTTCAAGCATTTCTTTGTTTTAAAATTTTCAAGGTTAAGTTCTTTTAGCGCATTGAATGACTCCATTGACCATGAAGGCCGTTAAGGTGTGGTCCATTTATGGGAGTCATATTGAGCACTAAATTAGTGTGCCATGGCCCGCTTTGCCCATAATTTTGGCTGGCTTTGTCTTTTTTCACGTCGCTAGGTCCCGTTAAGCACTCCCGTTTTCCTAGATAACCTGCCACTAATTATGCCTTCTAGCTTTTTTTTCTTAAAAAAAAAGTAATTAAAATCATGCAACTCCAAACAAATGTCGATCAAAATGAGAAAAAATCTCTGTACACCAAAAATGACGATAGGGATAAAGAGAAAAAGGTAGTGGCAAACGAACTTAGAGATATCCAGTAAGGTGGAGCTGAAATAAAAATAAGATAAAAGGAAACAATAGTACTATTATGAATAATAAGTAAGGGTATAATGGGAAAGAGATCATGTAGCGATCCAACTACAAATTGGTCGTTGCATGAATGAGTCTTTTGGTTACAGAACGAAATTAACGGTACAATATAATAAAATTTTGAATAACAATCAAAATAAATATTGTAATTGGAATAACAATACAGTACAATAGGTGATATTTTTAACAGTCATGCAAACAAGCTGGTATCTTGAAAGCTTTTATGTTACGACATCCCTTATTTCTTGTTAAGTGTTATTATATTAAGTTATTTCTATGGTCAGTTGAATTTGATATGTATGATTTGCTTGTAATACTTTTTGACAGATGGTTTCCGTGGGATTAGTATTAGAAATTGGGAAATACCTGTATTTATTGCTACTCCTGTGGGAATTTCTTTCATTTTGGTTGCTGGACATGTAGATAAAGCTTGTCAAAGTCGAGTTGAGGGCGGGGATACCATAACTAATTAGATTGTGTTTATATGGTTAATTTTTGACGTATCGTTGGTATGAAGGAGTTTACTTCTTCCAAAAATCCTTGGAATTATCATGAGTATATGCACAACAACATACCAAGTGTATGATCATGAGTATATGGATGTTTGAAATAATCAGTGAACCCATTTTTCTTTTCCAACGGAAACAGAAGAGAAAGGGGGTTGCAAAGACGGGTAATGTTATTGTTATTTCCACAATATATTCGGGTATGCAGAATCTGTATATTGTAAAAACAACTTCAACTCGAGTTCAAGTATGAACAAGAACACAATGAAGTATCAAATACCCTCAACACAAGATCAAAATGACCTTTCCAAGAGGTATATTTATTTTTTCAGAAAATAAAGATGAAACAAAAATGATTAAGGTCAAGTCGTCCGAATTCAAGGATTTTCCTTAAGGAATAATTTCCCTCACTGTACCCGAGGTTATGGAATCTTCCTCCCAGGATAAAATGGCCTTCAATCTGATTATAGCAGTACCTCAAATAGGCGGATTCTTCGAACACACTCACTGTTTGAATAATCACACTTAGAGTATTTTTTAAGACAAGAAGAAGAATTTTTTAACCTAAAAATTTCTGTATTTTCTTCCCATAAACCTGTGGATGAAACCAGGTTTATATAGCCACTAAATGCTCCTTTGAAAAGGTGGCATTGGTTCATATTAGAGGTGTGTGACTCTTCCTGAAAATGCATGTCTATTCACTTAAACTAATGCAGTAATTTTCTGAAATAGTACACTATTTCGTGAACAATGCACTGGTTCGAAATAGTGCATCACTTCGTTGAAGAGTTGCATCTGTTCGAACCAATGTATCAGTTCAGGAAACATTGTTTCAAAAATCTGCACCAGTTCAGAAACAGAAACACAGAAGCAATGCACCAGTTCGCAAAATAGTGCAACGATTCGTTGAAACAGTGGCACCATTTCAGGTCGAACATTGCATCTGTTATCGTTACTGCATGCATGTATTTATTAATGGAGTATTACTGATTCAGTCTTGATTATTTTCGTCAAATAAAATTTGTCCAAAAAAAAAGATCTCATCGATTGATCATTTGACAAAATCCAAATCCAAATCCAAATCAAAATCTGAAGCCGAGCCGAGCGAGCGACGACGACGACGACGACTACGACGACGGCACGAGGTATCTATATTTCCTTGCCTCACTTACCATGTGGAGTAAGTGTTTCACAATATAAACACCAAAAAGTTCACTTCTTCCACCAATGTGGGAGAAAGAATAAACTTGCCAAAATTGAGTACACTTTTCATTTTTGGTGTTAACTCAATTTTTTCTCTTCCACTTGATTTCTCCATTTTCCATTCAACACACTTTCATTACTATGAACCCAACAATCCCCCACATGAATGGGGAATGACTATTTTTAGTAAAATTTTTACGAACAAGTATGTGATCATCAAGCAAAGACTAATTGCATCTGGATAAGTGGGTTTTCCTTTGAACTTTCCGTAGTGAACATGCATCGGATGCACTTGGTAAATTGGTAGATTTGATATATTTGAACCGTCGAGCTTTAATGTATACCTAGACAACACATGTCACACAACCAGCCTTTTACCGTTTATGATTCTTACGGTTTTATTCTTTTCAGCCATGAACACGTCCCGATTTTCATGAGAGCTTAGAGAATAGGCCTTTACTAACATTCTCTTTGAAGCGGCTTCCATTTCGCCCACACATAGGTGATTTCTAAATGTTCAATCCTATAGATTAAACTATTTGGCCAAATCTATCAAATTTAGATAATCATTAAAAGCCTTTTCACCTTAAGTATTATCCTTATTTACTATACATTGTCTACATCATGAGAATGGGTTGGGTAATTGACAATGTTGAACCTGTCAGACACAACTTTGTTTGATCCCCTTGAACCTAGCTCTTGGGATCTCCAGTCTGCTAGGTTGAGTTACCGCCATACTAACTCGTCCTAGGCCTTAAACCCATTCCCTTGGATGTCCTTTCTACCCCTTCTCTAGATAGGCCTTTTGTAAGTAGATCCGACACATTATCCTTTGACTTTACATAGTCTACAGTGATAATTCCACTAGAGAGAAATTCTCTTACGGTATTATGTCTTCGTCTTATATGACGAGATTTACCGTTATACATCATGCTCCCTGCCCTACCTATTGCTGCTTGGCTATCACAGTGTATACATATTGGTGCCACTGGCTTGGGCCAATATGGAATATCTTCCAAGAAATTTCGGAGCCATTCTGCTTCTTCACCAACTTTATCTAATGCGATGAATTCAGATTCCATTGTAGAGCGAGCGATACAAGTCTGTCTGGATGATTTTCAAAAAACTGATCCTCCACCGATAGTAAATAAATATCCACTTATGGATTTTACTTCGTTTGATCCGGTGATCCAATTTGCATCACTATATCCTTCAAGTACTGAGGATATTTATTATAATGCAAAGCATAATTTTGAGTGTATTTAAGATACCCCAAAACTCTTTTTATTGCCATCCAGCGAGTTTTGTTGGGATTACTCATGTACCGACTTAATTTACTGATAGCGCATGCGATCTCTGATCGTGTACAGTTCATTATATACATTAAATATCCCAATAATCTTGCGTACTCCAATTGCGAGTCACTTTCACCTTCATTCTTTTGAAGTGCAAAGATCACATCTAATGGAGTCTTGGCAATACCGAATTCTATATACTTGAACTTGTCAAGTACCTTTTCGATATAATGAGACTGTGACAATGCAAAACCTTATGGAGTTCGATGGATTCTTATACCTAAGATCACATCTGCAACTCCAAGGTCCTTCATATCAAACTTGCTCTCGAGCATTCGTTTTGTTGCATTTATGTCAGAAATGTCTCTACTGATGATCAACATATCATACACATATAAACATACAATGACTTGGTGATTTGGAGTGTCTTTAATATAAACACATTTATCACATTCATTTATTTGGAATTCGTTTGCCAATATGGTTTGGTCAATCTTCGCATGCCATTGTTTTGGTGCTTACTTTAGTCCATACAACGACTTAATAAGTCTACACACCTTATTTTCCTTTTCTGGAACCACAAAACCCTCAGGTTATTCCATGTATATTTCTTTCTCCAAATCTCCATTTAGAAATGCGGTTTTCACATCCATTTGATGGATTTAAAGATCATATACTACCGCCAAGGCAATTAACATTCGAATCAATGTTATCCTTGTTACTGGCGTGTATGTATCAAAGTAATCAAGGCCTTCCTTCTGTTTGAAGCCTTTTACTACAAGTCTTGCCTTGTATTTATCAATAGTATCGTCCGCCTTCATTTTTCTTTTGAAGATCCATTTAGAACCTAAAGGTTTATTTCCGAGAGGAAGGTCAACCAATTCCCATGTATGGTTGCTTAAGATTGAATCAATCTCATTATTGACTGCCTCTTTCCAAAAGAATGAGTTTGACGACGACATCGCTTCTTTAAATGTTTGAGGTTCACTTCTAAGAGAAATGTTATAAAATCCGACCCAAACAAAGTTGATGTTCTTTGACGTGTACTACGTCTTGGATTTTCTTCATTATGTACATTCTTACTTGGTTCATCTCGAGGTCGTTTAGATCATCCACTAGATTGTTCATGTCTAATTTTATACGGGTAAATGTTTTCAAAGAATTCAGCATTATCTGATTCAATTACCGTATTTTCATTTATATCCGGATGTTCAGATTTATGAACCAAAAATCAACATGCTTTACTACTTTTAGCATATCCTATGAACGCACAGTCCACCGTTTTAGGTCTTATCTTAACCTTTTTAGGTATAAGAACTTGAACCTTCGCTAAACACCCCCCACACTTTTAAATATTTCAAGTTAGGTTTCCTTCCTTTCCATTTTTCGTAAGGAATTGATTGTGTCTTACTGTTGGGAACTCTGTTGAGTATACGATTGGTCGTAAGGATGGCCTCCCCATATAAGTTTTGCGGTAAACCAGAACTTATAAGTAAGGTATTCATCATTTCCTTCAAAGTTCGGTTTTTCTTTTTCGTAATTCCATTAGATTGAGGTGAATACGGGGATGTAGTTTGATGGATTATTCCATTCTCTACACATATTTGTGCAAAGGGAGATCCATATTCTCCATCCGTATCACTTCTTATCATTTTGATCTTTTTGTCTAGCTGATTTTCAACTTCAGTTTTATATTGCCTAAACGCATCTATTACTTCATCCTTACTATTTAGCAAGTAGACATAACAATATCTAGTGCAATCGTCAATAAAAGTTATGAAATACTTTTTCCCACCACGAGATGGTGTTGACTTCATATCACAAATGTCAGTGTGTATTAAGTCTAAGGGATTCGAATTCCTTTCAACGGACTCATAAGGATGCTTTGCATACTTTGATTCCATATACGTTTGACATTTTGATTTATTACACTCCAAAGTTTGGCAAAACTTCTAAGTTAATCAGTTTCGTAACGTTTTGTAATTAACATGGCCTAAACGTTCATTCCATAAATCATAAGACTCAAGCAAATAAGACGAATTCAAACTTTTATTCATTTCAACAGTCATTACATTCATCTTATAAAGGGCTTCCGTGAGATAGCCTTTTCCTACATACATTTCTCCTTTGCTCACTATAATTTTTTCAGAAACGGTTACATATTTGAATCCGTTCTTATCTAGGAGTGAAACAGAAATTAAATTCCTACGTAACTCCAGAACATATAACACATTGTTCAGTGTCAAGACCTTGCTGGAAGTCATCTTTAGGCAAATTTTTCCTGTTTCCTCCACCTTAGCAGTAGCGGAGTTGGCCATGAAAGCATTTCTTCTGCTTGAGCCGGAGTAAATGACGAGAACAACTCTTTGTTTACACAAACATGGCATGTGGCACCTGAATCCATCCACCATTCGCGTGGATTCCCCACCAAGTTGCATTCCGTAAACATAGCACACAAATCACCATATTCTTTGTTAGACTCAATCATATTCTCTTGGTCCTTTTTCTTGCCTTTCTTCGGGGCTCGACAATCTGTGGACTTGTGGCCAATTTTGCCACAATTAAAGCATTTTCCCTTAAACTTTTTCTTGGGTTAATTTCTTCCATGTTCAACTTTCTTTCTTTTCTTCGAGTTGTTTTGGCCATCTTCTACAATATGTGCTCCACTCATTGTAGAATTTCCCTTTGACCTTCTTTCGGCAGCTTTATTGTCCTCTTCAATACGAAGATGGATGATAAGATCTTCAACGGTCATCTCCTTGCGCTTATGCTTTAAGTAGTTTTTGAAGTCTTTCCACAAAGGTGGTAGCTTCTCAACTATTACTGCTACTTGGAAAGCATCATTTTTAATTTGTTCAACTAAGGTATTTTTTCAAAAATATACCTTCTGCTAGGAGATCATGTATGATGACTTGCAACTCCTGTACTTGAGAGACAACAGATTTGCTATCAATCATTTTGAAGTCCAAGAACTGTGCAACAAGGAATTTCTTAATTCCCGCATCCTCCATTTTATATTTTCGTTCAAGTACCCCCCACAGTTCCTTTGATGTCTTGGTTCCACTATAGACATTATAGAGGTCGTCTTGGAGACCACTCAGAATATAGTTCCTGCAAAAAAAATTCGAATATTTCCAAGCTTCTACAATAACGAAGAGGTCTTTGTCCGAGGTTCCCTCAGGCACCTCGGGAGCGTCTTTGCTAGTGAACCGTTGTAGACATAAAGTGTTGAGGTAAAAGAACATATTTTTTGGCCACCGCTTGAAGTCAATGCCAGAAAAATTTTTGGGCTTCTCCGCTGGTGCTATCGTTGGCGGAGCATTTGTGCGACTTGATGTGTCAATATTATTTGCCCCCACAGACGTTGTCGCATCCATCATTTGACTTTCAGTTGTCATTTTTCCTGTCACCACAAGACAGAAAACTTAGTATTTTTCAGAATAATATTTATAAAGTTAAATAACTTTAAACTCTTCTTCTTCTTCTTTCTAGTTAACGATGAAGTTTTTATTACTTCGAATCGTCAACCGAGTGAATCTTAACTTGTGATGAAGATTTTATGTTTTCTAATCACTAGTTAAATTCAAGCGGAGTAGAAAGCCTAAGCTTTAATCTCCAAAAATAAGTAATACAGGTTCTGTAAGGATTATTCCTTAAGATTGTTATTTCCACAATATATTCGGTTATGCAGAATCTGTATATTGCAACAACAACTTCAACTCGAGTTCAAGTATGAATAAGAACACAATAAAGTATCAAATACCCTCAACACAAGATCAAAATGACCTTTCCAAGAGGTATATTTATTTTTTTAGAAAATAAAGATGAAACAGAAATGATTAAGGTCAAGTCGTCCGAATTCACGAATTTTTCTTAAGGAATAATTCCCCTTACTGTATCCGAGATTATGGAATCTTCCTCCCAGGATAAAATGGTCTTCAATCCGACTATAACAGTACCTCAAATAGGTGGATTCTTCGAACACACTCACTGTTTGAATGATCACACTTAGAGTATTTTTTAAGACAAGAAGAAGAAGTTTTTAATCTGAAAATTTATGTATTTCCTTCCCATAAACTTATGGATGAAACCAGGTTTATATAGCCACTAGATGCCCCTTTGAAAATGTGGCATTGGTTCATATTAGATGTATGTGACTCTTCCTGAAAATGCATGTCTATTCACTTAAACCAATGCAGTAATTTTTTGAAACAGTACACTATTTCGTGAACAGTGCACTAGTTCGAAATAGTGCATCACTTCGTTGAAGAGTTGCATCTGTTCGAACCAATGTATCAGTTCAGGAAACATTGTTTCGAAAATCAGCACCAGTTCAGAAACAGAAACACAGAAGCAGTGCACCAGTTTGCAAAATAGTGCAACGATTCTTTGAAACAGTGGCACCATTTCAGGTCGAATATTGCATCTGTTACTGTTACTGCATGCTTGTATTTATTAATGGAGTATTACTGATTCAGTCTGGATGATTTTCGTCAAATAAAATTTTTCCAAAAAAGAAGATCTCATCGATCGATCATTTGACAAATCCAAATCCAAATCCATCCTATGCCGAGCGAGCGACAACGATGGCGCAAGGCAGCTCTATTTCCTTGCCTCACTTACCATATGGAGTAAGTGTTTCACAATATAAACACTAAAAAGTTCTCTTCTTCCACCAATGTGGGAGAAAGAGTAAACTTGCCAAAATTGAGTACACTTTCCATTTTCGGTGTTAACTCAATTTTTCCTCTTCCACTTGATTTTTCCATTTTCCATTCAACACACTTTCATTACTATGAACCCAACAGTTATATCTTTATTTTAACAACTTAGTAACTTGTGAATATTGTATACTTTGCTTTCTATGGAAAAAAAAATAGTATGCTCTCTTATCCGAGGTAAGGCATACAACAGATCATACACCTAGTAGGAAAAGTACCTTTAGTGAGAGAAATAAATGATGTGTATTTCTTTGGATTTTCCATGATTACAACCTTTACGAGAAGTAGATCTTGATAAGGTTTAACATCTGACACCTAGACTATATTGCTACCGCCATATAGTATGACACCAATGGAGTGAAGAGAGCTAAATAAATATATTGGTGTTGGTGTTAATCACAATATTCTTTAATATCCGTGTAGCCCAGAAGAATACGAGGATCACGTCAAGACAATGTTTGAGACACTAGAGAATATCAATTTTAGGTCAAGTTCTTCAAGTGTGAGTGTTGACAAGATGCAGTTCCACTCTCGAACATAAAAATATCTAAGGATCCATCATTGTGGATCCTAAGAAGATATAAACAATTTCGAGCTGAACAAGACCCACTAGTCTTATAGAAATCACAATTTCCTGAGCATGACAATCTATGCTAGATATTTTCTTGAGGGACTTGTCTAAAAAAAATGATGGTTACATAGTCTTATTGGTGGAGGATTGTAAGAAGTTCATGACATATTTGACCACCACGATAGTGTTTCTCCTATTATCAGGTAATAGCGGAGTCATGGGGCTCTGTGATGCTTAGAGGGTGAGTTTAGAATGTTTTTCTTGTATAGACTGGTTTTGTGATAACTTATGCTCAAGAAAGCTAATTAAGCACGAGAGGAACCATCCCTCTCATAATTTGATTCGAGGATGTGGATGAATGAAACTAATAAGATTATTACATATCGCAAGATCCTAAAGTATATGAACTACTCAATGTACATTATGTATCATTTTAACATTTTAAAAAATTATTATCAATTTCAAAAAGAAAATTAAAATATTTAAAAAAATTTAATGGTATGCAATTCTGGTCTAGATCAACTCCTAACTTATTGATATTAAAATACACAAAATGAAAAAAGCATACAACTTTATACAACTCCTAACAGCCTTATTCATTGTTCGCCCCTTTTGTTTTTTCTTTTTTTTTTTCTTCTTCTCAAGTATTTTCGATTCATAGCCATTTTTGTGTTTCACTTCATGTATTTTTATCAAAAATTAATTTATGTATCTCAATTATGACTATTTTCCTTTATAAAATCTAAATTTCAATTTTTGAGATATGACGAAGGATGTTTACTTAGCATAAAAAGTTATCTCGAGATTATAATTTTAAAGTTGTAGTCGTGAAGTTAATTTATTTTTATATTTTAATTTTTTAAAAATTAATAAATTAAATACATTAGTAAAAATAGATGGAAAAAAAGTTAACATGAAGAAGAAAAGAAAAATCGGACGTTGAGGTGTCATGCCACATGGCATCCACCTCATTCAAAATGTCACGCCACATGACTTTTAACTTTGCCAAGATGGAAAAATGTTAAAATGAGGGATTTATTTGATAACTTTACTAAGAGCAGAGGTATATTTGATCTTATAGTTTGACTAGGGACAAATATAACCTATTAATCAAAGTAAAGGGTATTTTTGACCCTTTCACCATTTTTAATTGATTTTACATTAGGACTCTCTAAATAAGTTATGGGTGAATTACTTATGTCTTTCTTGGAGTTTCTAGTGAAACCAAACAGAGCTACCACCTAATTTGAAAAATACTTAGGACCTCCAATCAAATGGTGGAAGTTGAATGAAAACTGTAATGGTGATAATTTGTTCCTCTTTTCTACCTTCTGTAACAACTTGCTTTAAGAATTTCAACGTTGCTGAGTAGCAAGCGAGTCATTATCAGCCTCTGTAAATTTGTTCAAGTGGCTCAACTTGTTATTATCTCTCAGTTTGTTTATTGATCATTCTCTATTTACGTCTGCAGGGGAGATACTGAAAATCATGCTGAGAAATGATTGTTGATGAGCTTTTGACTAGCTAAAGGTGATGATCATTTTCTGAATAATTGAGAAGTGATCATGTTCATCCTCAAATCTCAACAATTATGAAGAAACGTGGGCTGACGAATAGTGTTGTGATAAAGAAATGGACCTTGGGCCTAACTCAATCTTAAAAGCTAGCTCATGAGGGAGGATTACCCAAGATCATATAAGGAGACCATGGACCCTTTAACCCACCGATGTGGGACTCTAACACCCCCGCACACCCAGGGCTGGACATCTGTAGCGTGGACAATATAAGACGGTGGGCTCAGCATCGGAAACAATAAACTGGGTGGCCTGGCTTTGATACCATAATAAAGAAATGGACCTTGAGCCTAACTTAACCTAAAATGCTAGCTCTTGAGGGAGAATTGCCCAAGACCATATAAGGAGTCCAAGGACCTTTTAACCCACCAATGTGGGACTCCAACACCCCCGCACGCCCAGGACTGGACATCTGTAGCGTGAATAATATAAGACGGGGGGCTCAACATCGGAAACAATAAACTGGGTGGCCTGGCTTTGATACCATGATAAAGAAATGGACCTTGAGCCTAACTTAACCTAAAATGCTAGCTCTTGAGGGAGAATTGCCCAAGATCATATAAGGAGTCCAAGGACCTTTTAACCCACCAATGTGGGACTCCAACACCCCCGCACGCCCAGGGCTGGACATCTGTAGCGTGAATAATATAAGACGGGGGGCTCAACATCGAAAACAATAAACGGGATGGCCTGGCTTTGATACCATGGTAAAGAAATGGACCTTGAACCTAACTTTACCTCAACAGCTAGCTCTTGAGGGAGGATTGTCCAAGACCATATAAGGAGTCCAAGGACCTTTTAACCCACCGATGTGAGAGTCCAAACATGTTGTGGTAAATAGTTTTAGTTTTCCAATGTCTTAGTCTGGTCATGAAAATGGTACTTTGTGAGTGGTAACATAGAGGAGACTCACGTGTAAAACAGCATGCAGTACAGTATCTGTTTCTTTTTGGGTAAGAAAGAAGGTTTTTAATGCCTTTGCTAAATTTTGTTGTCTTAGCTAAGTTTTGAGCTGGAATTGAAAGAAAAGTTAATAAAACAAATCTAATTATCATTACCTTTTTCTCAAAACTACGTTTTATGCGTCATCTGTGTGGGTGGGTGGGTGGGGGGGGGGGGGGGGAGTCTTGTGGTTTAAGCACAAAAAGATAATTCCAATTTAATCATGAGTCCTCCCCTTATCTTCATTTGAATTGAAACTTTACTTTGATCTTAATCTCAATGGCGAAAAGCTGTTGCTGACTTATTCTTAGCCAAGTTTGACACTTATTTAAAGATTTATTTGGTTCAAAGACTCGTCTACTTGGATATGTGATAATGAGATCGAGCAATATAATTTTCTATCACACACTCAAAATTATGAGCTTAAATTACATAAAATTGTGTTGGAAAAGTAATCCTTGTAAGAATGGTTTGACCGTTGAACCTTCAAATTGTAGAATTTTTTTATGGAGTTTGAACCAGCTAAACTTGAAAGCAAAGCATATAACTAATTAAAGCTCACACAGCCAATTCATCCACATTCCACGCCAATGTTAGAAAATAAATTCGACTTTTTGTACACTTGGCAGCAAAGTTATTGATACTTGGCTCCATGAGTTGGCCTTGATCACACCATGAAGCTATAAAGTCGATAACAATATTGGTTGGGTTTGGTACAATGTTATTATTCATGAAAAACTATTTTTTTTGGATTCTCATGTTTACTTTAGTAAAAACTTACATGCATCTGTCATATGATAGTTCTAGAATATGGGAGATAAGTGTATATGATAATGTTTTTATGCTCACTTTGAATACCAAAGATCAATAATATTATTTATCTGTTAAATCGATGACTATCAAAACACGTAAATTATTTTTGTTTTAGGTTTGAAAAAACGTTTTCAATGATATAAGATACATAAACATAAAAAGTTAATTTCATTAGGGACAACATTTTTCGTCATACTAAACACACAAAACACTGAATGATATACTAATAAATTACAGGAAATTGAATGTCATAGACCCCAATAAGAAATATCTTTAAAGAATAATCTTCCTTACTTTTTAAGTATAGTACAAGTATCATTTTGTCCCTCTATACCTCAAATATATTTTTAAACTTTCCGTACTCATTTGTCTCTCAAATTTTATTTTTTATTATTTTCACTTTTTATTTTTTCCTTTAATTCTATTATTATATTTTTTATTATTTTTACTTTTTATTTTTTCTTTAATTTTATTTTCATGTTTTAATTCATTTGTCTCAACCTTTATTTTTTTCTCCTTTTTCCTTTTTCTCAAGCACTATCTATTTCTTTTTTTTAAGTCATTTGTCTTTAACCTTTATTTTTCTTTTATTTTTTGTTTTTATCAGTTCTCTTTTTTTTTTTCTTTTTCTCAAACTTTATTTTTATTTTTTCCTCTCATTTTTTATTTTCTCAATTTTTTTAGTTCTTCACTTTTTTCTTAATCTTTATTTTTTTCTTGCCTTTTTTCTCAATCTTTTTTTTTTATTTCTCTATTTTGTTTGATCTTTTTTTTCTTTTTTCAGTTCTCTTTTTTCCCTCATTTTTCTCAATTTTTTTAATTCTTCGCTTTTTTCTTGATCTTTATTTTTTTTCTTTCCTTTTTTTTTCTCAATATTTTTTTTATTTCTCTATTTTGTTTGATCATTTTTTTTTCTCATCTTCTATTATATTTTGCTAATAAATAAAAAATTAGATTATCCGCAAAGGAATCTTTTTTTTTTTTACATCAAAACAAATTTAAGGGCATAGATTGTTGTTACGAAGTTCTTTGAAATTTTTTTAGATAAGTCGTGTCTTTAAGGCGAGAGTTGTAGAATATCTCATAAATAAGTGGTAGTGTCAACTCTCGCCTGTGGAGCATAATTTATTATTTGAAAGTCCTTGAGCTAATTCTTGCCTCTAAGGCAAGAGTTATAGAACATCCCACAAATGAAGACATAACGTTTTAGTGTCAACTCTTGCCCGTGGGGCATAATTTGTAGTTTGAAAGTCCTTGAGCTAATTCAGTTTTGCCTCTAAGGCAATAGTTGTAGAACATCTCATAAATGAAAATATAACGTGGTAAAGTTAACTCTTGCCCGTGGGGCATAATTTGTAGTTTGTAAGTCCTTAAACTAAGTCTTTCCATTAAGGCAATAGTTGTAGAACATCTCATAAATAAAAACATAATGTAGTAGTGTCAATTCTTGCCCATGAAACGTAGCTTATTGTTTGAAGTCATAAGTCTTGCCTTTATAATGTGATAGTGTCAACTCTTGCTCATGAGGTGTAACTTGAATGGAAGAAATTAAAGAAAAGAACAAAATTATAAAAAATGCGGAAAAAGAAGAAAATGAAGAAAAATATTTAAAAAATAAAAATCAAAAATATAGAAGTTGAGAGAGAATAGGAAAAAAATAAAGGTGGATAAAAATTAAAAAAAGATTAAATAAAAATAAAGGTCGAGAAAAATTTAAAAATTTTAAAAGAAAAGAAAAAATAAAACTAAAAATTTTTCTTTATAAAAGTAGACGTTGAGAGGTGTAATGAAAAAAAATACGAGTTGAGAAAAATTAAAAAGAATAAAAAAAAAAAAAAGGAAAGAAAAAATAAAAAAAATATAAAAAAAATAAAAAAAAAAAAAAGAAGTTGAGAATAAAAAGGAAAAAAAGTAAGGTTTGAGGAAAATTAAAAAGAAAAAAGAAAAATCAAAGTAAAATTAAAAAGAGAAAAAAAAATAAAAATTGAAAAATATTAATATGGAGTTGTTATCCATTATGTGGATCATTTATGTAATTTACTCCATTGATCAGGGATAATTTCGTCCAAAAAAATATTAGTTAATAGGTAAACGTTATTTTAAGAAAGCCTTTTTATTTAGAGCTAAAATTTGAAAGTCAGTCCAATTTGAATCTATTTTTGAGATTCACCTAATAAATTAAGCATTATTCTCATGGAACCCGTATCAGTAATGTAAGTATGGTAACACGATTCAGTTTTTAAGATTATTTATGCCTATAACCTCATTTTTTTCCTCCTAATTTTCAATGTGTATTTACTTAATTTTTTTATTTTTTTTTTGAAAAAAAGAAAGAGCAATTTGAAGGCTTACCGAAAATAGCTATGCGGAGTTGAAGAAAAGCCTATTGTGCTCGGCCCAAATCAAACTAAGGCCGGCTTTGATTTTGGGCTAGTAAGGCCTTGAAACATAAAGCTTGAACAAAACAAGGGGAAAAAAAAAATTACAATTACACAAATACACAACTTATGTTTTCAATATTACAAAAAATCCAACTCCCTAAATATATTACAAAAATCTTAATATATACACAGAATACTATGTATATATCGGTTATGTTATGTATATTAATAGAGAGAGTAAAGTAATTAAAAAAGTGGGAGAGAGTGTAACTACTTCCAAAAGGGTTGGTATTTATGTTATTTATACTTGAATGTATGTTGGCGAAAGAACGGTTGCTTGATCTCTCCATCTACTCTTAGAAATGTAGTATATCGAATTCATCGTTAGTTATTGTGGACCGAGTAGTAAGGCCATGATCCCGGGATTTTATAAATAATTCCGGAATTCCTAATCCTGAAATCACTAGCTCAACCAAACGTGTAATCCCATATATTATCTCAAAATTGTTAAATTATTTGTGTTATGAAAGTCACAGAAGTCTTAAGCTCATTTATGAACTTTACTTCTTCACAATATCTACATGGCCATCAAGTTTCTTCTAAACTTGAGATTCATTGGATAAAGAGTGTAAATGAAAAAGTCCTCCATATAAGACAGATCATGTAAGTGTGTTGGCTATGTCAAGTTCATAAACATCACACATTAATATAAAATCAATGCATAAGAAAAGGACAAGGTTATACAGAGAGGGCCTGTTCATCCATCACTCTCTACTCTGGGCTCCTTGGGAGACTAAGACAAAACAATTGATGGCTACTCATCACTTGCCCATCTCTAAATTCATGCTTCCCCCCCATGTGCAGTTGTGCATCATCAATAAACATTAATATCACAAAAGAGAATGATAACAAGATTAAAAACAAAATTAAGAAGTCTATATTCTATAATCCTTTTTATTGATACTATTTATAGTACTAGAAGTAGAATCTACAAAAGGAAAAAGGGGATGTTCTAAAAGCTCTTTTTCAACAATAAAGTACATTTATCTTGGTTTATATTACATAAGATCTCCTTTTGTTTTTTTTGGGGGGTGTTAAAGGAAGCATTTAAACATAAGACAAAATTGAATTACATTGATTATGAATGCCAGATTCCACTGAGGATGCTTCTGAATCTATTGGAAGACAATTTCCTGACAATCTTTTTTGCATCTGAAACTTCAGCCTCTGCTAACTTCTCAATGTTGATGAGATATCCTGAACTTGAAATTTTCTTTCTGGCACTATTGCAACTTGTTAATGACATGAGTACAGAAAGCAATAGCTTCTTGTTGCCAAAATTTGCCTGTTCAGGATCAAGCATTTGCAGCAGCAAACCAACATTCTGCTCATTCTGTACAAATCTCTTTTGGTTTCTTGGCACAATAACCATACTTGATAGTATTTCAGCTGCCATTTCTCTAACCTCAAATGACTTAGAATCAAGAAACTTCAACAACTCTGGCATAAATCCAGCATCCCCCATTAGTTTCTTGGCTTCCTCTGATGTTCCACATAACCAAAATGCTGCCTTTAAGGCCAATCCTTGAAGTGAACCATCTCCGTGTCGAAGAAAATAAAGAATGTGATCCATAAATCCATAATTCAACAGGATGTTCACTGAATTTACTGATGAGAAACACAAATTCACAATCCCTCTCAATGCCATTGCCCTTGCTTTCGGTGAGGAAGATGATTTCGGATCCAAAACACGAACCAAAGCTCTTATTCCACCTTCCTTCATGATCATCTGCCTAGTTGATTCATCACCAGATGTCATAGTTTGTAGAAAATCAATTGAACTAATTTGTATAACCTCATCTTTAGACCATGCTAGCTTAATAAATACTGAAACTGCACCTTCCTCAATCACAAACCTCTTGATTTCTTCAACCCCAACAAGATTTTTCAACACCCCACAAACTGAACCAACCAATTCACCACCACCCTCTACACATATCTGCAACAAAACAGTAACTCCACCATGAGCTGAAATTGACCATGCATTATCTGAATTCTCTGTCAGCTTCATCAAACACTTTGCAGCAAATTCTTTTATCAAATTACTCTTCCCACATTCTAAAACTCTAATCAATGGTGCAATTATTCCAGCAGAAATTAACCCCACTCTAAAAGACTGAAACCCTGCTATTACACACAATCCCTTAGCTGCCTCTTCCTGAAGACTACCATCATCTTCTTGAAAATCAAGAAAACTCGCCAAAACAGTAACAAGATTATCAATTTCAACTGCAACTTTAACATACCTATCCTCTTCTTGAATAATCTCATTCAAAGCAATCAACCCTTTCTTCTTCATCTCTAAAGAACCAATCTTGACCCTTGACAACAAATCCCTTATATAAAACTTGATATCATCACGAGAAGCTCCAACACGCGGCCTTGGAACAATAATAGCATTGCTCTGAGTAAGTAAACCAAGAGAGTAAATCTCTGAAATACTCTTTATATGATCATCCAATTTTCTTGAAACTATATCAAGATCACTCTGCATAAGCAATTTCCCACTATATGAAAACTCAACACAATGCCTTGAAAGTTCATGGCAGTTGTTGAGTGTAGCTGTAATGGCTGAAAGGGAGCTGCAGAGTGGAGGGTAGTTTTCAGCTGAATCACAATTTTCAATGGCAGAGAGGGTAGAAAGAAGCTCTTCAAGCTTGTTGCGTATTGATTTCCATTTAACGTTGAACACTTTGATTGAATAAGAAAGAGATGTAAGTGAAGAAATGGACTCAATTTCTCGCCGGATTCTTGATTTTCCGGCGGATGACTCTATTGGATTTTGTACATTTTTCGGTAGGGTAAACATGTTGGGTTTCATTTTACTTGCCTGAATTCCATTCTCCGGCGATATTCCGGCAGAAAATGAAGAAATTCAATAATGTTATCAAGGAGGAGAAAGAACAGTTCTGCTTCTGCATATCCATTTGCTTAACTTCAGTTGATGTACAGAAATTGTGAATGGACAAATTGACGAAAATACCCTTGATAACTTTGTAATAGATGGATTGATGGGGTACTTATGGTATTTTGAGTATTGGCAGTTGGGAGGAGGTGGTACAAGATTAATGAGGATAGGAGAGATATTAGGGGAACTGTTTAGGACTCTTTGAAGTTAGATACGTCCAAATTTATACTCAAAAAAGGATCTCAACCATTTAAAAAAAATAAAAAATGATGGAATTGCGGAAACTAAAATTAAATATGCTTTTTATTTTACAAATTAGAAAAAGGTATGATGATTGAGTTATATTAACCTCTATGGTTAAAGAAAAAACTGATCAAATCGAAAAAAATGAATCTATTTATATTGTTATGTCTTGAGAATAACATGTAGAAAGAACAAATACAAAAATTATTACAAGTTGTGTAGCTGAAGAAAATCATAAGAAAATAAAACGATTATGTGAGAAAGCAGTGTATTAGAAGTTTTATTTCATTATATTTACCAATCATGTGGAAATTATGCAGCCCCAGATTTTCCTTTTTTTTTTTTTTTTTTTTTGAAATTAAAGAGGAAACTAGTTTCAAAATGATGGGCAGAACATTTATTAGGCTGCAAAGATTACGATAAGAGAATTAAACATTAACGATTTATTGAATCTTCCGCTTGAAGTCATATCTTTATTTTGAAGTTTCATTAATTTAACTTTGCATCGTGTGAGAATTTTTTATTAAAAATAGAGAGCTGATATGTGTTCATATTCCTTATTCTATCATGAAATGGTTTGATCCAAAAACAGTGGCTTTCATTGTTGCAAAATTCTAGTAGCTTCACAAGGGATATCTTACTTGTGATGTTTTTATTTTTTGGTTCTTTTCTGTTGTTGCTTTTGCGTGTAGCTATCTATATTATTTTGCTCACATGTTGTTGTTCTATGCAACTACTTTAATCTAAACAACCTTAGATGGAACATGAGACCCATACAACAATATTGTCAAGATAATAGATAGGGTAATATATATTATAATATAATATACTCCTCCATCTGCAAGCTACTTAACTAATTCGATCACTTTTAAGGAAATAAATCATGTACACATATTCTGAAAATCACGTTTGATTAAAAGAGAACTATATGAAGATATTACAAAGTACTTTTTCCTAATATTCTTGGTGAACATATATATATATATATATATATATATATATATATATATATATATATATTTCAAGAAGAATCATACAAAATAATTTTCTTTTTTTAAGTCTTTTTTTCTCTTTAAGTTAGTTTGTATAGTAATTAAGGAAAATTATTTTAAGGACGAGGAGTGTATGAAAAGTTTGGATTCATCTCTTGTCAAAAAATAGAAAAATATAACAAATCTTTCTTTCTTAAGTTCTTCATATAATGTATTGACAGAGAGCACTAAAGTTTTTTTTTTTGTGTGTGTTTGTGATGGAGAAAAAGGTCCTTTTTGGGAGAAAAAGCTCAAATAGCCAAAATGGGGACAGCGTAACTTGGCTTCAAGGATTTGGACAAATGCGTCAAAAATTTATTAATTAGGCTTTATTAATTTTATGTAGTCAACCACAAGGGTTGGTGTGGTGATTCAGCACCTCACTCCTTAAGTAAGAGGTTGGAGGTTCGATCCCCACCTTTGGTGAATGAAAAGAACTCTGTAGCCAGTTCCCTACCGCTTAGTGCACTGACAGTAGGAATGAAGGATTAGTCTCACGGCTGCCGGCTGTAGGGATACCTTGGAAAACCCAAAAAAAATAAAATTATGGAGTCATTTTCGCATCATGAAATGTTGTAATCCAATATCACACATTTGTGATCATCATCTAAATTAAAAGTTTAAATGGTCCAAAAGAATACACTTTTATTTGCTTTATAATGTATGTCAACACGCTCTTTCACGAGTTGATTTAATTTTTTTCATAGATCAAACATACAAAAGTACTATTTGATAATGTCTAACGTAAGATTTTCATTCGGAACATCTGTTTGTTTTGGTACCATGTCAAATTAAGTAACCATTTTTGAAAGAGTATACATAATGGTATCACTATCACAATTGATCTTAGTTTCGATATCTCTCTTTTATTGTAAAATGTTTCTTTTATGTATTAGAAGCATTTAAAAACTCATTATAATCTTCAAATAAGTAGAAAAGTGAAGGCCAACCTACCTGCATTTGGATTTTGTGTCATGAATTTCTCTAGACTTTAGGAAATTTTCAGTGGCTAAAAGTTAAAATGCAGTGTTATACATTACTTAGTAAAGAAAAGAATAGAGTTACATTACTTTGTGCCTGGCATTTGACAGAACAATGAAATATTGACACTAATGAATAAAACAAGAAGTTGTAATTATGGACCATTCCTTTTAATTAGAGCTCTCCTTTTCTAGTATAATTGTATAAAACATTAAGTAAAAAGATAGCAAAAGAGATGTATAAAGATAGGGGGAAAGAAAAACATAATGTAGCTTTCAATTAATAAGAACTTTGGCATTAATAGAGATGACAAAAATGTAATTAGCCCCACCATATATGCATGTGAACCCCCCCTATATTATTCACAACCCCTAGGCTTGTTGTCACTTTTCACTTGATAAAATTGCATTACCTTTTTGGTTGCTTCGATGGTGAGATGACCTTAACAAATTCAAAAGTTGCTACTCACTAAACAAACGTGTATCCCTCTAGTTTGGTATCCAAAAAATTTACTGATACGAGTAATTTGAATTTACATCAGATCGATTCGTTATTTAAAGTAAAGCATTTTCTTTGACTTGTGGAGATATATTTTATTTTCAGAATTGAAATAAAAAACTTCTAATTAAGAAGGGAAAAATCTTGAGTACTTCATCACACCGACTATTTATAACAATACAAATTTATATTCTCCCACGAATTAAAATTGGTTTAACTATTTGGTATTCAAAGTCCGTCTAGCGTAAAAAGGGATTGTCCTATTTGTATAAGCTATATTAAATTTACCATGTATGTAACTTAACTGTAATTAATTGATAGGAACAATTTATGTAACGACATGTATCATTTTGTATTTTTAGTAAACTAATATAAATATCAATATGTAAATTATTTTATTTTATTTTCAATTGTTTCACGGATATAACTCTATATGCTAGCTCCACTTTATTTTGTCTTCACCGATCAAAATAGCCAGGAGGTTTTAATGGTCTCCTTTGCATGCTAAATGGAGAATTTAGTGTGTTTTTTAACTATATAAAGAGCAGAATTTAGTGTGAAGAGTGTGCACTAAAAACTTAAAAAGTTCCTTTTATTATGATCAATTTAGATGTATAGTTAATTAGTTCAAACATTATCTTAGTATATGAACAAAAATACGTAGCTATAATTCAGGTTGGTCACAGAATAATATTAAATGCATTACAATTCTCTAGCACTAAATTCTCGACAAAGTACATTGAATTTAATATCAAAGTCTTTAACTGAATCACCGGCCTTAGCTATATTTCTTAACTTTTAAATCTCATATAATAATAATAATAATTTATCTTTGTTTATGTTAAATTATCAACACATACAAATAAGGCAAAACAGAATCACTTGCATGCCACTTTTTTAACGAGAGATAGAGAATATATAAACTACGCCAAAAATTATGGAGTTTTTCAAACATAATTTAAGTTTTTTTTCCGCTGACAGCATAAGAATTTAAAGTGTTAAGAGTTCGTTGTTCTTATAATAGTGATATCCCAAACAATTGTCATGTAGAAAACTATATATCCCAAACAATTGTCTTGTAGAAAACTATATATGTATATAAAACTCAGGGGCGGCTCAAGCATATTGCATTGGTGGCCTAAGGCAAAAATCAAATGGAGGCCTTAAATTTTTAAGAAAAATATTTTTTTTTACTAACTCTATTTTCAAAATTATATATTTGATTTTTTCTAATTATTCTTTTTTTAAATAATAATATAATTAATGCATTAATATTTCTTGAGACATAATACTCTCGATATATGAATTTCTATAATTTTTTCCTTTTATATAAAAATAAATTATTTTTTCTATAAATAATATTTAATTTTTTAAAGAAAAATTCATAATATATTATCGTAAAAAATGAGATCCCTCAAATTTGAGGGCCTAAAGTGGCCACCTATTTTCTTGTAAGGTAGAGCCGCCACTGATAAAACTTAATTCTCATGAAATGTTAGGTAGAAAAGGACATATATGATAGTAGTATATATTTGTACGAGGAAATTAATATGAGTAATTATGTGCCTGATCTATGGTGAATTAATTAATATACATCCTTCTTTTGACTTTGAGTGAGGAGGAAGTGAAATTAATGAACCAAAAGCCCTACAAAATCAAAATATATATATATACCTTTGCTTTGAAGAGAAAAGCCACATACAAACACCAATATAAAGTGCATATCCACTTCAATGAACCATAATCCCTCTAGTACAATAATAATGGGTCATCACAATAAGCTTAATTCGTAAAATAATTACTTTGGAAAAAGTAAAATGAAATTGCAGTATGATTGTCTAATTGATTGGTTAGGAAATTTTGGCATATATATATATATATATATATATGTAAGATATAATAAGTTATATACATAAATAGCGTAAAGAAGATTTTCAATATTAATGTTATTTAATCTGCTATACATTGCAGGCTAGTTGTCATGTTTATTATTAGGATACAAATTAATGCTTATATCATAAGTAGAAATTAGTTTTACTTATGATATCTCATAAATGATCTAATTGTGTAATATATACATTAATATATTCAACGTAATTTTTTGAGTGGGATGTATATAAGGAGGGTAGTGGTCACACAACGTTACTCCTATCGTATGAAGGTATAACGAGATTTTTTTCAAATAGATCATTGGCTCAAATAAAGCAGAATCAAGAAGTACATTAGCAAATAAGTCATGCTAAATAAAGCAGCAACAAAATGTACAATACTTGAAGTAACGAAACAATAGCCAGGGAATATTAAATTTGAATAATAAAAAACAATATTGATATATAAAAATATTTTTTAAATTGTTTAAAAGGGAAAAATAGGGTTGACGGAGATATGGGGTGAGTGAAGAGAGATTCACTTTAGTGAAGACAAAAGCCATAGATATATCAATGAAAATTGAAAGGCCAACAAATTACAAGATTTATATGCAACTTGTAGTTGAGGTTTATTTAATGCTTCCAATCCAGATTAGTTGGTTCATATCCATTGATATAGACTGCTCTATAAATTAATTTTGTTTGATCACGTCATCCTCCATCAAAATATTTTTCAAGAAAATTATATAATTTGATTTATTTATTCATTGAGCATGGGATGTCATTGAACTTGTTTCATAGTACTGCCATCATAATAGTAATTTTTTCAACTTCGAAGAAATTTTTTTGTCCTTAAAAAAAAATATTTTTTTTTCATAATATTTAATAACCAAAAACAAAAATTGAAAAATACCACACCAAACACACCCTTGGTACGTTTTGCTTGGACCCTTTGAATTGAAAGGCTAATGCATTATATGCAACGTCATTAATTAATTATTAACTGTCTCATTTATTGTAATCGGCGTGGGCAATTCCATATAAAAAGATTGACTGTGGGTTAGGCTAATTGAATTTCATCTACTTAACTAATTATTGTCACAATAAGTATTGATTATACTAAGTAATTATGCCATAGCTTGTCTTCAATTTTGAACTTTAAATAATTATCTAAGGGTTTAATTTTACACTATCAATATAATTTAACTGGATATAACGAGGTAATAGTAGTATATTTTAGGTAAGTTTCTCTATATTTTTCAGGATCAAGGTTGATATTAAGAGTGCTTATCTCGTCAAGTTAACTTGACAGTGTAAAAAAACATATACATTGTCTGTATATAGAGCTAAACAAACTAATACATAATTTCCAAGTATGAGTACAAAGAGGCTTAGATATTCTTTAAGTCGCCGATATTATCGAAAACAACATCTCAGCCTTCTCATAATAATAAGGTTATGTATATGTTACTCTCTTCAGACGTCACTTATAGGATTATACTAGGTATGCTTTAGTACAAAGAGGCTTAGATGATAGTAGTGATTATTTGGTTTTGAGTAAAATTTCCACCAACCTAATTTTGTTGCTTCATATACATGCAACAGCTAGTCAATAGGTTTGGAGTAATTAAATTGCTTACCATTTGCATGTCAAAAGATTAATTCTATTATAGGTAATTTGAGCAGTGGAGTGACCCAATTCATGTAGCTAGCTTAGACATAAAGAAATTATGAAGATTCCAAGGACTTTATAATGGTGAGAAATATTTTCCTCTTATATCATTATGCCCATCACATGCTGCCAATTTTTATTATCATTGCCCTCAATAGAATCGTAATTTGTTTTTCTTCTTCAAAAGTTCACTCAACAGACTATAAATATCATTGCCTTTTTAGTTCTTTGCTCAATGTCATTTATGTAAATATGTATATTTTTTTTATGTCATATGCAGAAGTAGGACAGTGAAAATCGAAATCAGAGTAGCTGTGCGTAGGATAATTTGTTTGGTGCCTTCTTCATTTGAACGTAATTTGATTATCTATAAAATTGATGTATGGTGGATAAAATTGCACTAGACAAGTGAAGGTTGTCCAAATGGTAATCTTTTTCATTTGACGTAATTTGATTATCGTAAAATTGATGAATGGATAAAATTATACTAGATAAGTGAAGATTGATCAAATGGCCAGTATCATGTATCCTCCACTTCTAACCTTAGAGGTTAAGGGTTCGATTCGACACGGGAGGAAAAAGGTGGAAGCTCGTGAGGAATGATAAAAACTAAAGGAAGAAAATCAAACTGCATTATTATTTAATGCTATGAATGAAGCAAAGCAAAGTGAATAAGTGTGTCTTAATTTAAACTAAGTTGTACAATAAAATACAACAGCAAATTATTCTGATGAAGCACAACAATCACATGTAGAAAAAAGAATATCATGGTTTCTTTTCTTTTGCATTTTTAGTTTGGCCAAAAAGTCAGTGAGATCTAATCACCATCATCATTCAAGCTACATATGATAATAGCTGCGACTCATTTCAGTTTTCCTTTTTCTACGTTTATGTTGCTTATTGTTTAAAACGAAAAAAGAAAAAAGAAAACTCCACGAGTCAACAAACCAGCGTTCATCATCTTGCTCGTTCTTGTGAGATAATTCTCTTGCGTCGATTTCGAAACAGCTTCAGGACTGTTCAGATTTTCTGATGGCACATTCTGCTGATAGTTTCCTCCGACAGTTTCAGCTTCGACTCAACTCCGTCATGTGATCATTCGTTCCAGTTTTCCGCTCCTTGCGTTTCCATGAATAGTCATTGGTGGCAGCTGGTAATGCCGATAGAGTGATGATTATTTGCAATGGCCAAAGGTCTCCACCAACTGTAAGAGAATTTTTGCATGGTTTCTTTCTCATAATGCATTAGTTCAGCAAGAGCACAAACATCCCTTTTGTTGATCTTCCTTGAAAATCTCAAGCTTCTCCAAGTAAAACATAGAAAATGCAGCGTAAGGAGAGGTATTAATCAAGTCGATTATCCACTTACTTTCTCTCGTACGAACATCATGTAGCAGATAAAGCCAGTTGAAATAGAAAGAGTATCCCAGTGCACACCTACAGATAAAAACATAACTTTGCATTATCATCATGTTGCTCGTCTGTCCTCTCCATGCTATTTTGGCCTGGCGAGTGACCGAGCGAACGAGAGAGAGAGAGAGAGAGAGAGAGAGCAAGGGAAGGAGCTCACCAAAATTCCTGTTACTTTGTACTAGAGAGTTACAACAAAAGGCGGGACATCCCTTCGAGGCCCTGCGACAGAGCGATGGACGTATAATTTATCAGCAAAATCATCTCTGTTCTCATCTTTGATTACCTCGACATTCAACCTAGGTTTCTCTTGTGCAAGTAGTCTACAACCATTCATGGTGACACTGCAAGCTGACATCCAAAGACACCGCATTGATTCATACTTCTCCAGTCCAGATAGAAGTGCTGCATTTCCAAATGGACAACCCCTTATCTCCAGCTTCCTCAGTTTAGAACAGCCTTCAAGCACGCACAGCATACCCCAGTCACTGCTGCCAGCAAAAGCCACTGAAAGTGTTTCAAGGTTTTTGGCATACTTCCCAATATACTCAAAGGTCAGGTCAGTTTACAGTCCAGAAACAGAAAGCCTCTGGAGCTTTTTACAAGTCTTGACCACTGCACCAAATGCCTCATCCATGGGTTCACTTGTCATGTAATCTGGTTGGCCAGGATTCATTATGCAGAGACGAAAATGGGTGAAATCAGGGCAGTTATGCACTATCATTGCAACAGCAGCATTAGTCATTTGTTGGCAGAAATAGAGAACATATTGAAGCTTAGGACAACCGGTAGATACAGCCACAAAACCCAACTCTGTCACTCCATGGACTATATCCTCTTCAAAAGGGTTAGCAGGAAAGACTCGCAGTTCTTCAAGCAAGGGGCAGCTGGTTCCAACAGCCTCTAATCCCTCATCTTTGACGGTGTCAAGGACCTATAAAGAAAGATTAGGCATAAAAGACTTCGAAAGTAGAAAAATGGAATTACCATGATTAAAAAAAAGATTATTAGCATCCCTTGAATGCTTATTCCCCAGAGAAAACAACCACAGATCAGTTCAAATTTTAAAGATGATTTACTGGTAACATTCAGTAGACAAAAGAGAAAACAAAGTCGGGACATTAATCTTCTAGTTATAATTTTACTTGGTGCTGGGGAATGGAAATTATCTTTGTTAACGACTACAGTTGGAAACTCCTTTTTCCGTCCACCTTTTTGCTTCTGTTGTTTATTACGAAGAATACAACAGTCGATCATCAGAAGAACAAGTGCGGCTCTAAGAGCACACAAATGGCACTGTGGTACATCAGCTGAAACATATAGTGTCACCATACAGATTATGGTGAATACGGTACCTCTTCCCTCTTATTATTAAAGTGATAAACAGTATATCCTCTTAAAAGAATGCAGATAGTGCTGATCAGTCCATTATGTGAGGCTCAAGCTAACCTTCATCCCAAACAGAAATGCATATGCACCAGTAAATAACTATACTATTAGAGAGTAGTTCAACCAACTTCTTTTGGCAAATAACAGAGGATGATGTAATACACAAACTTCTTCCCAAAACTATTACATGAAAGAAATATCAAATTTTATGAACAAAATATCGATTCTCTCTCGTGGTGAGGTTATTGTTCCTCAGAGAAAACATAGGCGGAAGTATTCTTTTTGATGAAGTAATAGAATCTAATTAAATGTTTAGGGAACGTATACACGTAGGATGGAAAAATCAAAGATCTTTACAAAATGTCAAATGTTAGGGGGTCAATACCTAAGAACTCAACATGAAAGGACTTATCACATAGATGTTAAAGTCTGAGCTAGTTCCTTACCCAAAGGCGCCTTAAATTTGGGCAATGAGCGAGAAGCTTCGAAAATTCACCCACTCCTAATGGTTGCATAGCTCAAGTTGAGGAAAGTCAGACTAGCACAGGCTGCATAAACAACCTGTAAATATCGATAAGTTGCTTCCCATAAACCTGAAATAGTGTGCAGATTTTTGCAGTTGCTGAATGCACTTTCAAGTTCTGCATACTGCCGACTCGTGAGCTCTGGCAGAAAGCATCCTGTACCCAGCTCGATCAGCTGAGGAGCCCGGATGAGCAGGCGTTGCAATTGAGACAAGGTGACGTTCTTGTTCACCTTCAGAACCCTCAGTGATTTGCACCTACTTACAAGTCTCTTTAAAGCATCGATACTGATCTCACTGTTTAGACTGGCAAAGTTTAGCACCTCCAGTGATGCAAAGTCATCTGGAAAACAACTTAGCCAACTACCAGATATATCATCCATGCCATTTTCCTGAATGTCCAGCTCTGTCAAGCTCCTGAGAATGAAACGAACATTTAGATTGGTATAGCAATTTAGATGAATTTGGATTCATGCTGATAAGCGTCAATTAAGAGCCACAAAACAAACCGACGTATCTGTTGCCTAAGAAGAAAAGTAGGTTTTGCACTTTCTATACCTTAAGCTTGGGTGGGATAACGAGCAAAAATAACTATGAAATATTACTAAAACGAGATCTTGTTATCATAACATATATAGAACCTCATTGATGTATCAGAGTTACAAATCAGAAAGTGAACATACAAGTTCAGCTTTCTGCAGTATATTGAATTGTGGATATGACATTAGAGCCATCCTTCAAAGATCCCACATTCTCACACCCTTTTTGGTTCAGATTCTCATAACTTAAAATCGGAAAGATGCCAACTCCTATGTTTCGAACTATATGATATCAGAATCATTAAGTGCGGGTCAAGGCAAAATCTTGTTATTACCTGGAACTTTGTGATGGTATAAACACAGAAATACTTATAAATCAGAATCCTAATTGCATCGGCCATCCATAAGCACTCGTCAATACATTCCTTATTTGCTAAGACAACACTCAACCTGACAGTCTCGTGAAGCATAATACCGAGAGTTGCTACAAAACCAGGGCAACAATTTGACAACATATACAGAGTTACATGCTAGTTGAAGCTCCACACATTGAATGTCCAAGTAAAAATAAAAACTTTTTCCTGAGCAGTAAGAAGAGATATTTATGCCTAACAATGACATCAAGGAATTCCCTAAGTTAATGCTCATTAATAGGTCAATGTCACGTCATGAAAGTAACATAAAAAGGACCAACAAAAGAAATCATAAAGTGGAACCATTTCAATTTCCACTTAATACTTTTCCCATCTTTTTTTCTTCTTTCCCTTTTAATGTGTGGTAAGGCAAGGTGGTGATAACAAGATAACGGGCGTATAACATGTCCCAAGCCCAGAACATGTCACTTTATTTCTTCACCCACATGGCCACTTCAAATGAAGATACAAGTTACTTAACTATTTCACATCCAGACACATGAGTCTACTGTTTTGTTCTCCATTACTACAATTATTACTTTGGACCACCTTGTAAACAGTGTTGCTTTTCCTCTATCTCCCTTGAAACAATTCTAAATCCAACATAACAAAACTAAGTTCTTAAAGTCAGATGCTAGAAATACTAATTACAACCAAATAAAAATTATTTCAAGAAAATAAAAAGATATAATTTTTATCCAATCAAAACAACACCCATATCAGAATCATCACTAGTATAAACAATATCTACCAATAAAAAGAAAAGATGAACATTCAGAACCATCAAAAGTTAACAAGATAGATCAACTTGCAGTGAAAAGCAATGCTACTGATCCCATCAGTGCTAAAACCATCACACCTCAACAATGAAAGAACCTTAAATCCATGAAATGATTTTGCCAAAAACTCCAAACTTTCATCTCTAACAGCCATTCTCTTCAACCTCAACTCCTCGGGGAAAGGGGTAAACTTTGGCAAAAACATCAAGCCAAGCCTGAATATAAGCACCCCAATTCTCTGGAACCAAATTAAAGTCAGAAAATCTTGGTTTCCCTTTAAGGATAACACTCTTAATCTTGGGAAATCTCCATGCTACAATCTCAGGATAAACTGAATAACAGTTGCCAATAAACAGCTTAGCCCTTGTCCATCTCTCTGCATTGTACCAATCCTTGCAGCCCAATGAAGCTGAGTTTCTTTGTGGGACTGCACAAGAGAAAACATTTTCTCCAACACTTCATCTGGGAATGTTGACTGAGTTAACTCGGATAAATCTACCGATTCCCTCGGTTTTTTCAAAGTGGGATTCAGTTTTGTTGATTCAAAACAGCTAAAGATCCTCAAGAAAACTGAATTAACATACAAAACAACTAAAAAGATTCAATCTTTATCCCATTTCTTGAATAAGCATAGCCAGCAAATGTGCTGGTTATAAAAACTATGTACACAACACGCAATCAAAAGGCAGACCGGTTCACTAAAGCTTCTGCTATTGCTATGCACAGGACAACACACAATCAATTCCAAAATATAAAAAAACTAGTCTTCAAGATTTGTAGAGGGAAATGATGAAAGAAACAAAAACCATCTTGAGGCAGCTGAATTTCAAAAAGAAAAAATCATCTGCAATCAGTTTTACTAGTCCACTATGGAGCTTCAAGAAAACAAAATAAAAGATATAGGGTCTAAAAAGAAAAAAAGCCTGAGAAATGGCAGTAACTTTCTGAAAAGCAGATACAGTATGACTCAGAAAAAACAGCTTAAAACCATGCCTTCAGAAAAAAGAAAAAAGAATCCAGTAAAATTTCAGAACAATTACAAGAAAAACAGGTGGGTGGGGGTGGGGGGATTGTGAGAGATAAAAACAAGGTGGGATTGATCAAGAATTGAAAAAGCTGTTGGCTGTATTTTATTGCATACCTCAGTCTTGAGAGTGGTGTAAAATTGTGGACACTTTGGAGCACCACAGTGGCGGATCTACTTGAGGTTGGTTCCATCCCAATGAAAAATTATGATATATATATATATAATTAAAATTATTTTTTATGTATAAATATTAGATGTTAAATTTTCTTGATTAGTTCATATGTTCACTTATGAACCCGTTCATAAATATTCTGACTCTGCCATAACTACTTACATATAACAAACCAAATTATTCCCCAATAAGAAAAAAAATAAAAAAAATCTTATTGTCAAAGCAATAGATTATAGTTCATTGATTTAGTTATGCTTAATACATAGCATCCTCTTCAATTTATCTAAGACATTTCATTTAGAAACTAGCAAAATGAGTTGCGTTTTGCGCGGTATTAAAAAATTAATTATTTGATGTAAAAAAATTATTATTTTTTTCGATCAATTTTATATTCTCATTAGATTTATTATCTAGCATAAAATTATAACTTATTATAATTATATTATAAAAAATATTTTTATTCCATAAAAGAAAATAAATTTTACCATTTATTAATGATGGATAATATATTTTTTATCAATAAGTTAAAATATATTCTCTAATAATAATTTTATTTCATTTCTATCGCACAATTAGATGAAGCTGAGATTTTAATTAGAAATAATGTACTTTTTTCTACTACATTCAGTTTACATGCAATGCTTCTACAAATTCAAGAGACCTAAGTCATCCAAGCAAAAATTGAAGTCCTCCTCCCCGCACGATTTCAGGAAATCTAAATCAAAGTTATCTGTGATAGTTGTTTGTTGCTTCACTTGCTGCAAATTTTTTAACTTAACAAAATCAGAAGTCGAAAGAAGAAAGACCATATGATACATATTTATATATAGAGATCATCTAATTATCAACAAAACTCAAAACCTTATCAACAAAACTCAAAACCTTCTCAACATTATATAACTTCTTTCTTCTCTTGTTTTTGAAGCGTACAATATTATTCCTCACAACATTCACTATACAAGACCTTTTATATAGAATTGAAATATTGTATGTGGTGATCGTTGATTTTCTATTCATAACTCTTAATTTTCTTGAGTAATGAAGATTATTAAAAGCATGAGTTATAAAGATGATAATATGTGCGTTAAAAGTACAAAATTAATAGACATTATTAGATAGAAGTTATGAAAATAACAAGTGGTGTGAGTTATAAAAATGACCTACTAAGTAAATTATTTAAGAAAAATAAAAATACTTTAAATGGATTATTGTGTTATTCTTATATAGTGAAATGGAAATATTAATGTCAAACAGATAAGAAAAAAGATAAAGGTCTTAGAATTATGAATGCTACATCAACATATTTTTAAGTCTCATATATATATAGAGAGAGGGAGATTGATTCTCGTTTATCAAAATTTGATGATATCCTATATTATACTAATAAAATACAACTATTAAGATTAAAATAATTTCATTTCGATAAAACAAAATATTAAAAAATATTATATTTCAAAAAAAAATATTGAATTAAATCCCGATGCAACATATAGTCTTTTACATATTACATGTATATATATCAACTTATGCTTACATATATAATGTTCTCTCTATATGTATTACATGCATATACATTAATCTCTTCATTTGTATTTACTGTATTTTTCTCTAATTCATATTAAGTGGGTCTTTTCTTCTATATCTTTTAAAAAGTAATTTTTCTCTCTCTAGTCAATGTTAAGTAAGGTATAATTTTTTTTAACAAAAAAGAGAGAAAATCTAACTATTAAAATACAAAATAAAAGTTAAAGAAATATCACATTGAAAATTAAATCAAAACTCAAATTAAATTAATTAATATATTTTATGATAAATATTTAGTATCAAGAAAATAAAATAAATTCAATACGAAATGGAAATAAATATAAATATCGTGATCTTTGATATTTAGAAAATATTTATCTTGATGAGGAAGAAAACTACAAGCTAATGACTCTTCACTGACCTCATCACTTAATATAATTATTTATTTTTTCTTGTCTTCATATTTTTTTATTTTCTTTAGTGACATTAATTTTACCGTTACTACTACAAAATGCATAAATAGGAATTTAATTATCATTAATATCATTCTTATTTGGACTAATTTTAGTATTGCTCTTGGTGGACAACAATCGATGAAAATAGAATAATTTATTTACTTAATAGATTATGTACAAACATATATAAAAAAAGATAAATAAAAATGTTGATCATAGAAAAAATTCCTTCACATCACCGTATTCATGTCTAGCTTTAATATTTATCTAGATTGTTTTTTTTCATAGAACTAAATATAGATTGCTACAAAAATATAATCTTATGCAAGAAAGAAATTAATTAATTAAGGTAAGTGATACTTACAATAAGTGGAAAAAAAAAAAAAACTTACCTTCAACAATGATTATCTTAACAATAATATTGGTCAGCATCAATGGACCAAAAACAATTACAAAGATATGCCTTTTTTTTTCTCCATAATAAGACCTCGTACCTGAAAACGAATTTAGAATTTAAAATTTATAAACTTATTTAACAATCGCAATATAATGCCGTGCTTAATTATAAAAATACTAATTACATTTTTAAAACGTAAAATTGTGCTTAATATATTTACATAAAAAAAATAAAGAAGACTGCAAAAAGAAAAATAAAATATTGAAAAATCAAAAGAAGTAGTATTAATAATTACCATTTTCTGAGACGATTAAGCACTTTATCGGATCTGAAAAAGCTACTAAATTAAATTATATGAATAACATATTAAAGAAAATAACAAGTGATAAAAGAAGAAACTGATTTTACCTTTTGTTACAAATTCAATCATAAAGTGTAAAATTGATAAATCACATAATATGAACTTTTGACGTACTTGCTTGTTCTAAAAAATAAAGTTAGAAGACTATAGATAGTAAGAAGACTAACCTATAACCTATACTTGTTCTGAGTTATACACATATTTATATTGCTCATTAGTTTCTCCACCTTGATCAGCATTTTGCTCAACAAATTACTATAATTCTTCCTCCCAAATCAAAAGGAGCAACAAAATCTCTTGTTCAGGAAAATCAAATGCTTGATATTAGTATCTTACATATTTCCACCCAAGCAGCATTCCACATTGGACACAGAGAGCACTGGCCAGGCTATTTCCACAAACTAAATGAAAATTATTCACGTCTTGTAATACTATAGCACTAAACCTGCATATATACAAATGTATGCAATAGTACATATATGTCTCAAACCGCAGAAAGTTTAGGCAAATGACAAATCTCAAGTTGTAGAAATCATATCTAATATCCAATTTTCAAAATTGCATGAAATCTGGGACTTACACACTAGGAAAGATATAGTGTCTTTTTTCTTTGGACACATAAATATTAAAAATAAGGAGAAAATTCAATTAATGTCTAAAAAAATCACAAAAAAGATAAATAGCATTAGAGGTCTCGCAAGCATGCCACATAGGATTGGTTAACATTCTCCTTTATATATATATATATATATATATATATATTGATTCAAGCTAAGTCGTGTTTTAATTGAATACCTGAGGAGTAAATTTCATTCATGGTCACTTAACTTTGTATCTATTATGCAAAAGTCATTTTTATTTCATTCATTTCATCCATGGTCACTTAACTTTGCATCTATTACACAAAAGTCATTTTTCTTTTATTCATTTCATCCATGGTCATTTAACTTTACTCTGATCATCACAAAAGTCATTATGACCGGATTTTACAATAATTCCATCGGAAAAATGATGTGGCACCCTTAATTAGTTCTTAATTTTAATTTAAGTGAATATATAATATATTACTCATATCTTGACCTTTTTTATATGTGCACAACTCAATTTTTCTTATGGATTGTTTAATGGAAGAATACCAATTTCTTAATAAACTAGATTACCTAATAAAGACTATTTTTCATAAAAAAAAAATTGTTTGATATTTTTTTGAAATGAAGTTATACTTATATATTCTTAAAATCCCCTAAAGCTGAGGCATGTGTTCGTACATTGTTTTTTTCCTCTAATTTTATGGCATATGGTTGATAAAATTATTTTTCTCCCTCACAAATTATGACATGTAGTTGATAAAATTAATTTTTTTCATACATTTTTTTTCTTGCCACTTGAGTCTTTGCATTCGGTATATCATAATAATATGATAAACTATTCTATTTATTGAGTTTATCTTTGTATTTTTAATTGTTTGACTAATCAATTAATTCTTTAAAAGTTTTTATTATAATATTCAATTTCTGATAAATTACATATTGTTTAATTAATTTAATTGATAAATATAAAAATTAGATATCCTATAATTTCTTTATCTATTAAATTACTTATATTTCATAACATTTATTAACAAAATTGTTCGTTAATATAACATTATTTGTACAAATTTTGACAATACTTATTCAATGCCACATTTAAAATGATTTTATTTTAAAACTATCTTTAGCATGTTGATTTATCTTCAAAGAATTAAAATATATATATTTTTTTAATAATATCATACATGTATTTCTATTTTATGTGTTTTGAAAAATTTATCTTGTTTATCACTCTTTTTCGATGCACCTTTTTGGCAAATGAATGCAATATTATGGAATGTTTCATAAAAATATCAACCAAATTTTTTTTTATGAAAATAGTCTTCATTAGGTAATCTAATCTATTAAGAAATTGGTATTCTTTCATTAAATAATCCATAAGAAAAATTGGGTTGTGCACATATAAAAAAGGTCAAAATATGAGTAATATATTATATATTCACTTAAATTAGAATTAAGAACTAATTAAGGTTGCCGCATCATTTTTCCGATGGAATTATTGTAAAATCTGATCATAGTGACTTTTGTAATAATCAGAGTAAAGTTAAATGACCATGGATGAAATGAATAAAAGAAAAGTGATTTTTGCGTAATAGATACAAAGTTAAGTGACCATGGATGAAATGAATGAAAGAAAAATGACTTTTACATAATAAATACAAAGTTAAGTGACCATGGATGAAATCTATCCAATACCTGAGCAACGTCTAATAAAATATTTTAGTTAGATATTTTTGATTTAAACTTTTTTTTAAAAAAAAATTGTGTGTGTTCTCGTTCATCTATTAAATAGCTAAATTATCCATATAAGATATGTCATTACGCATCCACCAACAAAACTTAAAACCTCATACTTGTTCTACTTGAGATTGATGTGTATAATCTAGGGATATGTCATGTGGTTTACTTAATTATCTAATAGATGAATGAATACACTGATGAAAACTTTTTTTTTTTTGAATTGAAATCGAATGTGTCTTCTTGAACTGAGTATATATTGAAAACAGTATTTCTACCTCACCTCTGAACTAGTAGTATAGATTGCATATTCTCTATCTTCCTCATATCTTACTATGTTTAAAATATACTGAATATATTATTGTTTAAAATCTAATGTGCTTAATTAAAATACATTATTAAAAGTTGAAGTGTTTAATTTAGAAATGATTTAATTGTTTTTAAATGAAATATACTTAACACGTTCAAGAGGGTAGATCATGTATTAAGCCATTTACAACATCTGATTCATTTTCTTGGCCCCTATATTTTATTTTAGCAAATCAAGGAAGTTGTATTATTTTTTTTATTTAGTATTAAGTAGTTATATAAAGTAAATTTTAGAGTTTTAAGGTGATATTAGTGAAGTTAGTTTAATAAAATAAGTATATAACTAAAACATTTTTAAGAGATGAATTAGATCAATAAGTTTAAATAATGTGAAATGAAGAAAGCATTTTACTAAGTAGTTTTTTTTTTTTTTTTTTAAATAGTGCATATACTTTTTAAGTATATGAAGGCAATAATAAGAAGCAGCCCACCATTTTACCTTGGGCGTTACATTCCACGTAATACGTGGGTGGGACATTTAACTTTCTTCTGAGTGGACTTAGGAGGCCCCATTTCAGAAAGTCATATTCCACTTTTTTTTTTTTTCTCTCTCCTTGCTCTTTTTTTTTTTGTTCACAGATTATCTTTTGCTCAAATTTTTTGGGTTGTTATTTTTTATTGTTTTTTTTTATATAATTTTTTTTACTGTTATTTTTATTTATTTATTTTGGTATTATAAGTCTAAATAATCTCTATTTAATTAGTCTGTAGATGTCTAAAAGTAGATCATTTTTATCAGTTTAATCATCATATTATTTTTCCTTTTTATTATTCTCTTTTGTTTATGTTGAATTTTTTTATTTGAAGTTGAATTCGATAGCATAAGGCTAACGATTTATTTATTATATCATCACCAAATTTTAAAGAAAAAATTATACCAAAAACTCAAAAAAAAGAAATAATTTTTTTGTTCACTTTTACTTGTCATTGTTTCGCTTTTTAAGGTCAATTTGGATAAATTTTAAAGATAAAATTGAAGTAGATTAATTTAATATTTTAAATTTAAAATATAGATGGTCAAAAACGATACGAAAAAATTATAAATTGAAATCTTTCTCATATTAATATGATAAAAAAAATCATAAAATATTGATCAAAGTTCATACAGTTTGACCTCGAAAAGTGAAATATTGACAAATAAAAGTGGTCGGAGGAAGTAGCTAAGAAGAAAAAATGACCGGAAGAAAAAAAGGAAGAAAACACCAAATGAACATTTGGTTATAAAAAAATAAAAATGCTTTATTTGAAATCCTTAAAGTTGTAACTAAAGTTAGAATTATATTTGACCATACATTTTGCACTAAATACGTAGAATTTAAATATATGTTTTCTAAAAATAGTATACTTAATCTAAACATGAAACATAATTTAAATAATGTTATTTTCTAAAAATAAAAAATTTAGAAAAAAGTAAAAATGAAAATAAGGCTTTACCTGTTTTTCAAATTTCAAATACAATTTAAATTGTATTTGAGACTTTAATGGATAAACATTAATTTTTAATAAAATGACAAAATTTGAAACACTTGAATGGTGGATATAAAAAGTGTTAACAATGGAGTAGCAACCACTAGAGTTGGCATGGTGGTTCAGCGCCATGTTCCTTAATTAAGAGGTCGGAGGTTTGATCCCCGCCTCTAGCGAATGGAGCAAACTCTATGGCCAGTTCCCTATCGCTTAATGTGCTGACAGAGGAACGAATGATTAGTCTCACGACAAAAACAATGGAGAAGCAATAGTAATAGGAAAATAAGAGAGGGAAAAAAAAGAGAATTTTGTGAATTTAAATATTTTGTGACACCTTTGATCTTTGCATGTGAATATTTTAATCTCCATGTAATTATATGTTATTTTTCGCCTCTACTGAGGAGGGAGATATTTTTTTATTGCAAAAAAGAAAAGTAAAACAAAAAAAACAAACTCAAAACAAAGTAAAAAAAGTTTTCAACTTAGTAAAGTAGAGGATATTTGACTAAACTTACAAGTTTAATGTTTATCATAAGCTAAGTCAAAAATTACAAATTGATCACTCTCGACTTACAATTTTACTATTTATAAACACGTTCGGATTGACCAAGCAATATTCTTCCTAAAACATAATTTTCAATTATCTCTATTCTATATATTTTTGTCATTCGTTCTTTTCTATGAAAAATGCTTTTGAAGTTTAATTTTTTAAGTATAATACATTTTAGGGTAACTTCATTCATTTTAAAAAAGAAGCTGTTGGTTCTACCAAATATATATTAAATCATTTGTTTATAAAATTAGTTTTAAAATCCAAAACTAAAAATACTCTTTAGCACTTGATATTTCTAGAGCAATTTTGGGGAATGGACATCACTAAGGATGATTATATGATATGATAAACTTTTTTTTTTCTTTTTTTTTTTTATGTGTGTTGTTGTGGGGTGAGTTTGCTTAAATGAAAAAGAAAATGTGATGTAGTTATCTCCACACCTTTTAAAAGCTATTGTCACCCTAACTTCAAGAACCCCATGATACTAGCTACCAACTTTCTTTTTTATCTTTCCATGTCTCCTTCATTATCCCTTTTTTTTTTTCTCTACTACATTAATCGTCTATTTAATAACTCTTATTGGGGTATCGACAAGTAGCCTAATTTATTTATTAGCTAGCCTAGCTACCTTCTTGTACTTGTTTGATTTTCGGCATTTATATTTTTGTTAAGTAGTTTGTGACATTGTTTTCGTTCATAAAGAGTTTTGTAAAGTCGGTAAATATATTTTTAATAAGTGACATCTAAAAAATCAAGAAGTTGACGCATAAATCTTCTCTTCGAAAGTTCTTTGTAAAAGCCATACAAACTTAATCCAATTATATGCACAAGTGAGATAAAGAATAATAATAATAATAATAATAATAATACTAAAAGTTTTTTAGTTAATTTGACAACAAGATTTATGTAAGCAATTCCAGCTTAATTATTTGACATTGAAATGAAATTGCATTTTCTATTGCAAAAAAAAAAATTGAGCTTTTGAAACAAACATGTATGGACTGGATTCTTTCCTAGAATTTTCTCTATGTTGAGGTTCCTATAGATATAAATAGAAAAGATTTTATTTAGTTCAACTTAAATTGTGGAAAACGAGAATTATTTTTGGACGGCTAATATTATAAAGTAAAAGTATCTTATTTTAAAAATTAAGACTATTTGGAATTGAGGTCTTTTTGTGCTTCTTCTGTAGTCTGGTTTCATTTTATTCTTTATGAGTATTTGGATTTTGAATTGTGCATTTTTTTCTCCCATTATTCATTCATTTTGAAGGCATACATTGGGATTTATTTTCAGCGCGTAGGTGAACTTATTACTTGTTTGACTTTGTACATTTTTTGTGCCAACAGACAATTACTAAGGATTTTTTATGAAGAGAAAGATAACCGAATATGAAGACTTTTGATTCAATATTTTTCATGCACAAAATTCATAAATAGTCACCTTTTAATCACTATAGCTGAAAAATAATTCATGTTATAGAGTATTGAATTCACAAGTGAAAATGTGTGTGAAATTTTACTTGTGAAATTTGAAGCTATATAAATAACTACGCGTTGATTATAAAATTGAAAAGTGGTCTATTTGCATACTACCCAAACAGATAATTTATGATGAACATAGCTTAATAATCTAAGAATGGTCGAGGAGAATTTTAAATCATAGTATTTTAGTAAAACTCTTCCTTTCTCCCTTAAAATGCGTATCAAGTCGAATGGTGCCACATAAATTGAGACCAAGAAAGTAATAAAGAAGTAATTAGGCTATGATTTGATAAACCAGATGTCCAAATGGATATGGACCTTAATTATCCCAAACCTTTATGGAAGATCATGAGTAAAGAATATCAAATCATAATTATTAGACGAAGTTAATGTTTAAAATAATTACCACTTGCAAGGAAAGCTTAAATTAAATAGCTAAATATACAATTTTTTTTGTTTTGTTTTGTATATCTATATATTTCGAGGATCATATACAAATATGTAATTTTAGGGCTCATATATTTTTTATATTTGTATGCAAAGCAAATTTGGAGGTAATATAAAAATGTCTAAAGATTTATAGTTGTGTACAAAGTGAATTTCGAGGCTCATATGCGAATCTCTAAAGCAAATTTGTATTTATATATAAAATCTCCAATTTGTAAATTTAGCTATTAAACTATAGTTATGTTATGTAATGTAATTCGACAAACTTTAATAATGACACCTCATTTTTTTCCTTTTTGCTTAAATATTAGGAAGAAGGACAAAAATAGCTTCTTCATATAAAATAAAGACACGAAAATGCCATGAATTCAAAATTCTTTTTTTTAGCCATTTCTTCGCCGCTTTCTTTGACTTTGACTTTTTTTTTTTAAAAAAAAATTTGCTGATTTTATCTTTTTTGCTTTACTTTTGTTGTTGCTTCTTTTGCTTCTTTTGTTATTGTTATATAAAGTATAAAAATTATATTTGTTTTTTGTTGTTTTTGTTTTGTTTTCCTGGTAGTTGTGTTTTTTGCCTTTTCCCTTTTATTTTGGTTGTGATCATTTTTTTACTGATGTTTTTGTATAATTTTTTAATACTATCAATAACAAAATAATCAAATAAAATTTTGTAGTTTTCTTTTAAAATAATCAAATACTAATTTATAATGTCGTAACCAAATAAAATTTTGTATTTTTTTGAAATATAATTTTTTAAAAATAGCATATTTTAATGACTCACATACATGTTTTAAAACTATTTTCGTGTCTTTTATTTTTACCAAGAGGTTATATACATTCTGTACACTATTTAGGTAAAATAATTATTTAGATACAAACTCTATACAATATTCATGCAGTTTATATACATCCTATCGATATACATATTTTATACAATAATGATACAAATTCTATACAGATCATATATAGAAAATATATTCTATATAATACAGTTTTTATACACATCATATACAAACATTAAATATACAATTTTTATACACATCATATACAAACCTTAAATATGCAATTTTTATACAGTTTTTATACATATCATATACAAACCTTAAATATACAGTTCTTATACAGTTTTTATATACATCATATACAAACCTTAAATATACAGTTTTTATACACATCATATACAAACCTTAAATATACAGTTTTTATACACATCATATACAAATCTTAAATATACAATTTTTATACATATCATATACAAACTTTCATTTCTGTGAAATCTCCATAGATAATCAATCCTATGCAATCTCGAATCATAAAACACATTTTTTTCAAAAACAATCCATTTCCTTCAAATTTCTTGTCATATACCTATCCACTATTACTTTAGCTTCAACACAATAGCCTTTTTCTTCCATCCCGATCAACCTCTAGATTTTGCATATTTTTTCTTCTTTCATTCCTCTATCTCGTTTTTCATCCACCCACATAATTCACAAACTCAATTCAATTTAGATAACCTAAATAGAAAAAATTAAGAATTAGAAGAAAAAAGATATAAGTTTTGTTGGGTTCTAAATAGAAAAAATAAAAAATTAGAAGAAAAGAAATATGAGTTTTGTTGGGTTCTTAACTATCACAAATTGGAGAAAGAAGAGTAAGAAGAAAGAAAAATGGTTATGGAAAGAAGAAACTCAATTCAATTCAGATAACCTAAATAGAAAAAATTAAGTATTAGAAGAAAAAAGATATGAGTTTTGTTGGGTTCTTAATAGAAAAACTTAAGAACTAGAAGAAAAGAGATATGAGTTTTGTTGGATTCTTAAACTATCATAGATTGGAGAAAGAAGAAAAGAAGAATGGTTATGGAAAGAAGAAAGAAGAATGGTTATGGAAAGAATGAAGAGTCATAAAATTCTATTCCTTTAGCGAGTGACTCCCTTTTTCTTTTAGGCTCCCTTTTCCTTTAGCGTGTGACTTATTAAAATAAAGGGCTAATACATGACATTTAAAATAGCTGAAGTGTTAGTTTTGTCCAAAAAATGAAACGTAGACCATTATTGTCCATTATTTTTCAAAAGAGCTACGTGGTGTCCTTTTCTCTAAATATTAACTGTTTCTGAAATTTTGCAAACATTTATTGTGAAAGCCCAAAGTTGAGTTGAATAGTGGTACCTTGGGTCACACATTGGGCTAGCATGCATCATGTGATTACAGAGTGAAAAGAAAGAATAAAATTGTCCCTTAAAATTTGAATTTTGCACAAAGTAATGCTCAATACTAACTAAAGCGGAGTATCAATTTGCATGACCATGAATAACTGTAAAATATTAAAGTTAATTACAAAGTAGACAAAGTACAAACTGGTTAACAATTTTTTTTTTTTTTGGAAGTAACCACATTTTAATTTTCTTCTTCATATCAGGAAGTCCTGCATGTTGCATTTGTACTCCAAGTACATATTCTTTTTTCTAAAATATTTTACTTATTCCTATTTGATCACTAACAAACATGGATTAATCTACACCCTCATTTTCTTATGTACAAGTTGTACGTCCTTTAGTTGCAATATTTGGTTGTCAAAAGAAAAAAAACACACACACAAAAAAATGAAATTAGCTAGGCTTTTCAGGTACAAATTCCACATTCATAAACGAGTGTTCATATCAAACAAATGAATGTAAGACATATGTCCAATCTAGAATATTTAAAGAAAACAAAAATAAGAAAAAGTTTAAACGCTTTTGGTCCCTGAATTAATTTGTAAATTCTTATTGCGCTCCTTGTAATAGATGACCCAACATATTAACCTTCGATCATTTCAAATTTATGCTATTGATTCCTCATGTAATAAATATGTTATATTTGAACTACTTCCAAAGTATATTATCTTCAAATATTGAAGTAACGGTACAAGCTTAATAACATCTGCGTAATAATTTGGTCGAACGATCAATAATTCTGTAAATTTGTAAAATTTACAAGCAAAGGAACTAAAAAGCACATTTCAAGAATTCAAGTAATTAAAGGTTACTAGGGTTAAAATTAAAATTCACCAAAAAGTACTACTAACCCAAAACTAAAAAGCAAGGGGAAAAATGCATGCTATCAGGATGGTACATAAACAGCCAGAAGAGTACTAGTAGTAAACTATCACAAAACTGAGCCAAACATACATTGATCAGTTAGTAATTTTCTTTGAAGTTCATTGTGAAAGATATCTTCAAATATGGAAACAGACAGAGGAAAAGGCAAAATGACAGAGATTGATAATATTGTTAAAATGTTGGGAGAGGGTTATGAAGGGTTAGAAGATGTTCACATAGATATATCAATGCTAAAGTATGATGATGGTAGACAATGTGACAATGTTAACAATGAAGTAATTCATGGAAATGCTGTTACTGCTACTGCTACTGCTAGGGAGTTGTTGTTTTCATCTTCATCGAGGATGTCCCTTTGTATTGAAGATTTATGAAATGCTTGCTCATATTCAGTTCAAGTCCTTGATTTCATGGACCAATAATGGGACCAGCTTCATTATCCATGACAATCATAGATTTGCTGTTGAAGTTCTTCCCCGTTTCTTTCGACACAACAATCTCTCTTTAATTTCGTGTTATGACAGAGTTATGATGAAGGAAAATGACCGAATTGCCCTCCCCAAGGCCAGTTGTTTAAAAGAATTCGCAAACTGGGCACCGATGCGCCAACCGACGCGATGCGTCGGTATCGCTTCGATTCACTGCTTCATCGACATGACCATCGACGCGGCTCGTTGACTTGGAGTTGATTCACTGTTTCCTCCAAACACACCTCTAACGTTGTCCGAAATATCTGAAACTTCCCCAGCACATCCCTTTTACTCCCCCGAACATGAAACAACTTAAAAATTAACTTTCTGAGGTCGGGAAGGTCGAAAATAGAATCATCAAAGTTAGGGGTTCAAAATGTGACTAAGTCCTTTTGACACTTAGAAAAATTTTCAGAAGATTGACCCTCCAAGCATACTACGAAGTGATATCAAGTCGAGAAAACTACGGGACGTCACATTATCCCCTTGGGATCATTCGTCCCCAATGATGGCTTAGAGCATAGACAAGCACGATTGCAAACATACCAGAGAAAAGAAAGAGTATAGAGAGAGAGAGTAAACGAGTGATACCTTCTATGTCATTACCACTAGCTCAAAGAGGCCTGGGTACCTACTTCTCATGTCATCTTCTGACTCCCAAGTAGCTTTCTCCGCTTTTTGATTCTTCCACAACACCTTGACTGAAGTTATTTCATTACTCCTCAACTTTCGAACTAGGCAATCCAAGATTGCAATAGGCTCTTCTTCATATGATAAGAAGTCTGTCACCTTGATCTCTTTTACAGGCAATACTAGGGAATGATCTCCAATACACTTCTTCAACATGGACACATGTAACACAGGATGAACAGAAGCCAGATTTGCGGGCAACTCTAACTCATAAGCAACCCCACCTATTCTTCTCACAATCTGATATGGTCTTATATAGCGAGGACTTAGCTTTTATTTCTTCCCGAATTGCATGACTCCCTTCATAGGGGGGACTTTTAAAAACAGCCAATCACCAATCTTAAATTCCAGCTCCTTTCTTCTAACATCGGTGCAGGATTTCTAGTGACTCTGGGCTGTCTTGAGTCGTTCTCTAATGATTTTCACCTTCTCCATTGCCTGATGAACAAAATCAGGCCCAAACAATCGCGTTTCACCTACTTTATACCACTCAATCGGTGATCTACATCTCCTCCCATAAAGTGCCTCAAAAGGGGCCACCTTAATGCTGGCATGGTAGCTATTATTGTAGGCAAACTCTATCAGTGGCAAATGATCTACCCAACTACCTTTGAAGACAATTACACAAGCCCTCAACATGTTCTCAAGGGTCTGAATGGTGTGCTCAGCTTGCCTATCCGTCTGAGGGTAGAATGCAGGTTCACTTAGGTACCTAAACCCCTCTGAGAAGATCTCCAAAATTGCAAACAGAATTGCGTACCTCAATTGAATATAATGGATACCGGTGCCCCATGCAAACGTACTATTTCCTCAATGTACAGTTTGGCATAATCATTTCTCGAGTAGTTAGTCTTCACAGGCAAAAAGTGTGCTGACTTGGTCAGCCGATCCACAATTACCCAAATGGAATCATACTGGTTTTGGGACCTCGAAAGTCCTGTGATGAAGTCCATATTGATCATCTCCCATTTCCATAAAGGCAAAGCAATCTCTTGGGAAGTACCACCTGGTCTCAAATGTTCCACTTTAACTTATTGGCAATTCAAACATTTAGAGACAAAATTAGCCACATCAGGTTTCATATTATTCCACCAATATATAGCTTTAAAATCATGGTACATTTTAGTAGAGCCTGGGTGAACAACATACCTCGAAGT
>NC_061113.1:38239412-38247796 GCF_002878395.1 Capsicum annuum | reverse complement strand
CCCCTAGATTAGCTAGCCGGTGAATATCTCTCACCATCTCCCTTTTCTCTTTGTCAACATGAGAAAGACTGCCCATAGATAATCTGCCGAGGGCGTTGGCCACCACATTCGCCTTGCCCGGACGATAGTGCAGGCTCATGTCATAATCCTTCAACAGTTCCAATCAACGTAATAAGTAGAGAATAATCAAATACCAAAATTTTGTAGCATTTATACACAAAAGGAAATTTTGTAGCACTTATACACAAAAGGATTCCAGGTATGGATGTACTAAAAGAACATGCCATATTTACTGATTTAGTACAGAACGGTGGGAAATGAAGCGAAGCATATATCTCATCAGATGAACTCTCATTGCAGCCTCGGTCCTCAATTCCCAGTTCTTTATGCTATATTCACCTTTGATTTACAAAGCTTTATATCTTGACTTGCACATCTCCACAGTCTACAGTATAGCATTTAGCATTCCCCAAGCCGGAAGAAAACTACACGACAACAACATTTTAGAGACTGATCATGAAGTATTAATCACCGGACCTTATAGCAATCCTGATTCAAAATATAAAATTAAGTTACAATAAACTTGTACGCCAAAATTAGGATTGCGCGACCCTGCTTACTTGGTCATCGAGGTAATGCAATAACTGAAAAAGAGCAAAGCAGAGGAACTTGTTCTGCAATCCATGTCTCAGTAAAATGGCTGTGAGTAAATAGTACTCCCCGTCCTAATTTATGTGACATAGTTAAAATTTCGAGAGTCAATTAAGTTTTTCTTTGACTAGAACTTTCTTCCATACCTTTTAAACATTTTAAGTTGTCAATTCTTGTGATTTAGAGTATTTTTTATGTAGTTCTCGAATATGTAAATTTGATTTAGAAATACTTAAAGCTTCTATGTCCAAAATTCACGGTCAAAATTTAGAAATTTGTATCTCAAAATTCCAACCGCGCCACATAAATAGACAGAGCGAGTAGAAAACTATTAAATCAGGATCAATACATGTATATCTAACTACTATACAAAATTCCAATGTACCTTAGCAGCTAAAACATTTAGTTAACAGATCTGAAATTAATTATCCAGAAACTACGCGATCATACTAAAACTTCATATCATAAGCAACCAGCAACGTATTCCTTCACAGAGAAATTCAACATAGCGATCATATCATATAATCAACAACAAGCATCTACAGCGTACTATTTTGTTTCCTTTTCCCCAAATAAAAGTAGCTCAAAAGCCCAGAAAACTAAATGAAACAAACTCCAAAACGTCATAAAATTGAAATGTGTATTATAAAAACAAAGCCATATTTAAGGACTATACCTGACAGTAAAAACAATGAGCAGCTTAGAAAGCGAAGGATTATCACGGAAAGTTTTAGAAAATCTCTCGATCACCGTTACTCTATGCATTTTGCTTTCAACTTACGCAGCCTTCTCTGCAACCTATTGATAGAAAATTAAACAAAAACATCCATTAGTTCGCCATAAACTTAACACACTTATACTGCTACTGCTACAAAATCTCAGAAATATCACCTTAAATTCACTTCACTGACTAATAGAGATCAAAATATATACCTGAGATTTGCTGTTGCGTAGAGAGAGGAAGAACGTGGGGGTGAGTTGTACAAAGAGAAAGATGGAGAGAGGACAGAAAAAGGGAACGTGGAAATGTGCTACTACTGAATTTTTTGGCCCCTAAGAAATGGGAAGGTGACAAGAGTAAGAGAGACAATAAGGTTCTTTGCTTAACGTGTTGCCCAAGAATTTGACACATGTATTTTGGTGGAAGGCTATGCGCATTTTTGCTCTCTTGGACCTTCCCTTCCCTCATTCCCACACCACATTTTAACTAACCACTGCTTTGATATTAACTTCTAAATTGATTGTCATATTTTCACTCCTGTTTTCATTCGGTATCCGATATTCGTATTGAAACTTGACTAATTCGAATTCCAACCATGTTATCACTGTTATTGTTCCTTTGTCATGGCCTTGCAGTGATTTCCTTATTAATTACTTTCACTAATTTATGTTAAGTGAATTATTGAGGTATTATATATTTTTTTAATAAAATTAAAAATATAAATTATAGGCAATTTTTTATTATTCTTAAATTATTCTTCTAGAAAATATGACGAACTCAAGGACCTCATTAAATGATAGAATAAATATGTAAAAAAAATTCAAACAATTCCTTTAGACTTTGAAAATTTCACTTATTTTGAACTTAGAAAAAAATCTCAATAATGCACTTAGTATGAAATGGAGGAATAACTATATTTTTTCATTGTTTTTTTTTTTTTCTTTTATGTAATTGTACTTGCATCAAAGATCTTTTAAAAATAACATCTATTTTATTTTCTCCAAGTACATTTTTATTATGCCCTAACCCAAAGTTTGCCCCGAAAACGCTCTTTAGAAACGGACTCTTATGTACTTCCCATAATATTTAGTTAGAATACTACAACATTATTAATCGATGACTAAAGGAAAAGGACAGTATTAATATTTTTCCACTCACCAAACTAATGCTAAAAAGTACATATACCAACAAGGGAAAAAAAAAAAGTGGTTTTCCAAAATAATTTTTTCAGTTTTTTTATTATGCTATTTCTTTGATTATCGTTTGTTTAGGCTATATTGTTTTGAATTAACATTATAGAGATTCGGCAATATACTGGTATGTTGTTGTTGATGTTTACTTCTCCTTTTGCTATTGTTTTGAATATACGAATAAGCTGCAAAATCATTTAGGTCCAGTAGTTCGGTAGAATCCTGAAAAACATTGTTTATCTAATTTTTGTTTATGCTTACACGTTATTTGTCAATTTTTATGAACTTGTAGTTTCGTGCAGCAATCCAACTGCAATTTGATTTCCATAGGGCAATCTACAACTTTGGAACTGTTTTGATGGGTTTACCGTAGTTGCTCCTTCTGGCTTCTGTACTTGGGAGAGTGATGGTCATTTACAGCAACCTCCTCCCCTTTCAAGTGAAAACTGAAAAAAACTTAAATAATGTGAAAGGATAAAGTGAAAGTGATGATAAACCTTCTTTTTGCACCGTTCTTTTGCAGTATGGGTTAGCGGAGGACATGTCAAGAACAAGGGAGTTGTTAATACTAAAGAGATTTCTCCTAATGAGTTGTATAGTCAGCCTGCGATTTATATTAGAACTTTGATTTGATGAGAAATAATGAATTTTCAACGTTTTAAGAAGGTCTTTCCGGCTAAGGAATGGGAAATCTTTGTTCTTTCTTTCAAAGTTATTGGCATGTTTAGATCTAATAAATATTAGACTGAGATACGTATTTAGACATGGATGATACGTTTAGAAATTCATTATTTATCTGATTCTTTGTTGTCAATTTTATATGTATCTTATGTTTTTTTATGTGTTATTGAAATTAATATAACAAAAGATACAAGTTTATAATTAAATAGATACATGTTATATTAATTTGTATCTGTGAGTTACTGTTAATGCTTTGATATGTATCTAGTGCTGTTTTAATTTTATTGAAAGTCATATTACAAAAGATACAAGTTTATAAGTTCATAGATACATGTTGTGTTAACTAGTATCAGTGAGTTACTATTAATGCTTTGAAATGGACTTAGTATTGTTTAAATTTTATTGAAAGTCGTATTACAAAAGATACAAGTTTATAAGTTCATAGATACATGTTGTGTTAACTAGTATCTGTGAGTTACTGTTAATACTTTGAATATATCTAGTGTATAGTTGGCTGCACATCAAGTTTGTATTTTGTGGTTTCATTTTATTTGTATTTGTATTTATAAATTGACCATATATTATATTTGTATTTGTAATTTTATTTGTTTCTTATATTTATACAATTCACACTTGTATTTCAAAGAATTGTTTTGTATTTTTATTTTATAGTTGACTACACATTAAATTTGCATTTTGTGGTTTCATTTTATTTGTATTTGTATTCTATTTTCATCAATGTGTTTGTATTTTTAAAAAACTATTTTGTATTTGTATTTATAATTTGATCGCATATTATATTTGTATTTGTAATTTTATTTGTTTATATTTGAATTTGTAGTTGACATCATCACTTATATTTTTTAAACAATTCAAAAAGAATTATTATTTTTCTTTTTACGAACACTTCTATTTATATTGATACAAACTATATGTTATTGATACAAATTAAATAATACAAATACAAATGATAAATTATACAAATACAAATGATAAATTTAACATACAAATTTTAAGGATGCCTTTGCATTGAATAACACACTATATATTTGAATATTTTAGACTCAAGAAAATATAATTAATCTATATACTTGTTTTGTAATGCCCCGAGTCTGCATCCCAGACGCCACACGGTGCTTACAACTTCGAAGGATCACAAACTAACCCATGGTTGGTACCTACTGTGAGCGCTAAATAATAATACTGAAATAATGTGGAAGTAAGACTGAAATGCCGTAAGGTTCATAATCTGACTACTGATAAAATATAGCAACTGATAATAATATCTGAAATACTGAATACTGTCAGAACTAGTCTAATATATAAAATCTCTAACTAAACTGTCTGAATGTTGAGTTGATGGGACAAACCCCCAACTAGCTTCGACTAATGAAATACTGAACATACTGTAATACTAAAATAAAAGAACATCCTCGATAGATGAGGACTCACTACTGAATCTGGCTAAGCACGGTCAGGAACCTGAGTGTCCGAACCTATGATATGAAATATCATAGCGTAAAGAAAGAGTATGCGTCAGTACGTGGAATGTACTGGTATTCTAGATGAGGTAAGACTGAATGCAAGGGTCCATATGCATGAGCAGTAACTGACTGAATGATATAGAATATCTGAATAAGAGTACATAGATAATTGACGCTACTATAAATACTAAGTATGCAATACTATGCACACACACACACACACACACACACACATATATATATATATATATATATATTGTATCTGAGATTTATACTGAAACTAAGTACTGAGTTCTAGTAACCGAGTAACTGATATCTGAGATTACTGATAACTGAATTACTAATAATTGAGTGACTGTTTATGACAGTCCTAATTGTGTAGAACTGAACTGAGTTCTATACTGAGACTAAAACTGTGGGAGGTAATTATCTAATCGACATTCCTCTCTCTGAATGGATTGGGGTCCAATCTGTAACCCCAGTTGGAAGGGTGTTAGTACCGTACCACGGGTACAGACACTGGCTATGTGGATCCACTGAATGTTGTCCCAAAGCACTAAGGGTCACCCTCTACTGGCAAGTTCTTTGATGAGAATGGTATTACCCACAAATGGCAGGTAAACACCTTATCAACTCTCAACTGGCAGGTTGATATCTCAACCTACGCTAGCTACGTAGTTCTGGAATGCAAGGACTGCTACTAAGGGCTACACCATCTACTGACAAGTCAGTCCCCATGCTTGGGTTCTCTCGGTGCTGAATCATACTCTTAACTGAATGACACTGATTATTTAGCTGAACTAAACTGGACTGAGTTTCACTGAGTTTTGTAACTGACTGAGTACTATAGTTTTGTGGTGTTACTGAGACTATTTTGTAGCTACTGTAGTTCTAGGCAAACAACTAGATTTCGGGTATTAAATACCCCCAGGACTCGATAGCATTGAAAGTAAAGCATGGCATGGTCTTAGAAGTATAACAATAGTAGCTTGTTAACAATGTATTCATTTAGACATTTTGTCAAACACTTGAGAGGCATGAACTTGTACATGAATGGGACCACATGATAACATGTCATGATTTCACTATTCAATTCACATAGATATTTTATCAAACACTTGGGGAGTGTAGTTAATGCATATGATAATAGTCAACACATGAGCATGAATACAATACTCAATTGCAAATTCAAGGATTTAACATGCAAATCATATAATTCATCACACAAGCTATTTTAATTTCATGAAACTTGCAATTAAATCATGTATTGAAACCCAAATAATATCATGAACATGACGTAACGCCCCAAGCCTGGTGCTCGGAACGCTGTATGGTGTTCATGACCCTGAAGGACCACAAGCTAACCTATTACTGATATTTGTACCTGAAGACTGCATAATATATCATAAAATGTGGAAACATGAACTAAAAGGCCATAAGGTTCAATACTGCGTAACTGAATAATGATAACGTCTGAATAAAGTGGTATCACAAAACCAAAACAAAACTAAACTAAATCTGAAAGCCTCTAAGTACTGTCTGAATTAAAGAGTTGAAGGAACAAGTCTCCAACTAACTCCGTAAACTAAAAGCTAACTGAAATAATAAATAAAGTCAAATCGTATCGTCCCCGAATGAAGAGGACTCACTGTAACTTTAAGTACTGAAATGCTACTGCTACTACTGATCTAGAACTCGTGTCTCTGGACCTATGATGTAAGATAAAATAAACACCATAGTGCAAATGCGTCAGTACGTTGGAATGTACTGAGTATGCAAGTGAGGTAGGCTAAATGCATGGGGTTCATATGCATGAACAATGCTACTTAACTGACTAATATGAACGTGTGAGTGCATACATGAATACATAGTAACTGGGATCGTGATAACATGTAAACTGAGTCTAAATGCTGATGACATATAGCTACTGATGTCTGACATAACTGATAAATGAGTTCTAATAACTAGTAACAGGAATGACTGTATCTGACATCCTAAATCTGATAGAACTATCTGAGTTTTGTACTGTATCTGAGTTGACTGTGTCTGACAGTCCTAATATACTAAAATCTGAAGAGGTATCTGAGTTCTTTTACTGAGACTATGACTTAAATTGTGGGAGGTAGTTATTTAACCGATATAACCCATTTGTGTTAATATAGCTGAGCTGGGGTCCAATTCTTTCCCAGATTGGAAAGGTGTCAATACCGCGCCACTGGTAAGGACAAACTGTGAGAACCCTCGACTGGCAGGTACTCTAGTGAGAACGGTGGGAACCCTCAACTAGCAGGTAAGCCACCTCATCTATCCTCAATTAGCAGGTATGATGTCTCAACCTACGCTGGCTACATAGTTTTGGAACGCAGGGATTGCTTCTAGGAATCACACCCTCTACTGGCAGGTAAGTTCCCATCCTTGGGTTCACTCGGTGCTAACTCCTACTCCCATATGAATAAACTGATCATGATTAACTGAACTGTACATGGACTGAGTTTTATTAAATTTTTGTTAACTGACGAAATTCTACTGCTACTTGGTAACTGACTGAGATCATGAGATTTCTGAGATTTCCTCAGTCACATGACTAACTGAGTTCTATGGAACACGGATTGATTAAGGATATCATGAAACATGACATGGCTCTAGGCACACAACTATATTTTTCAAGTATAAGTACCCCTAGGACTCGTTGGAAGGAAACTGACACAACCATAATACTTCTTGATCATAAGAATAGAGTTCATAATTTATAATGCCATAAATAGGGGATTGCATGCTTCACATGGTTATCATATTCTTGTTCATGGAAGGAAACACATAGAACATGTAAATACTTGCATAACTTCAATATCGTGAACACTTTCTATCACCACAACAATGACACAACAATGGCATGGGTTTCATGTTAACTCATAAGGGCTAAAGCATGGACTTGTCATTTAGGGACTATTGAGGCATAACAACATGAGTTCTATCATTTTAGGCATTTTATCAAACACCTTACATGCACACTTTATGGCATAGGTGTATTCATCAACTTAACAATCTTAAACCACCTAAATTTATGGATACCAACTAACATGTTCACAAACTTCATGAGAATACACCAAGATACCCTCTTAAAACATAATTAACAATCATCAACATGATCAAAACCATACCATATCGTGAAAAACATAATTTATTATTTAAAAGTTTGTTCTTGAGATCCACGGATGAAAGAGATCCGTATATGAACACTATGCATTCCTTAGTTCATGATTTCGTTAAGATTGACGGTGAACTTTCTTGAAATTGAATCTTCTATGAAAACCCTAAGGCTTGTTCTTGAGAGTTTTTGAGAGTACTTAAGTATAAGTTGCTGAATTATGGCCAAATATAGTGTTATAAGGCTTATATGGGGTGGAGAAATTGACCCTTTTAACCCTAGGACACATTTTAAATTTCTGAAATTTTTTAATGATTTTTATCCTTGGCACGACGTGCCACTATCGTGCCAAGTCACTGAAAAGTAACAAATGGGAAATTACACAGTGGCGCGATACGGAACCATCGCGTTGCCATCTATTTGCGACCTGGAAGTTTGGTAAAAATCAATTTTGTAAGTTGCTTCTACTCTTTTCCATTACTTGCATATTTCTTCAATTAATCCTTTAA
>NC_061113.1:38107511-38236412 GCF_002878395.1 Capsicum annuum | reverse complement strand
TTAAAGGATTAATTGAAGAAATATGCAAGTAATGGAAAAGAGTAGAAATAACTTACAAAATTGATTTTATTTAAACTTTGAAAAGAGAAAATATTACAAGAGAAGAACTAGGCAGGCGGAAGATTTCTTATGTGTGAAATTTTCTGATTTCAGTGCAGGCCTCTGAGGAACTGATGGTCTCAAGGGGTTTCATGAAGCGGACGGAAGATCAAATGGTCTAGCCATCTTGGTTTGTTCCTGTTTGCTTCCTACTGGGTTTTTCCCCAGTGTAGTGGGTCTCATTTCGGCCCTGTAAGAATTCTCTTGTTAGAAAATCAGGACAGGAATTATTTTCTCCTTTGATAAATTCTATTTGAAAATCAAAGTTAGATAGGAGAGCTTGCCATCTAGCAAATATTTGTTTTGAAGCCAGATTTTTAACATCCTTTTGTAAAATTTCTTTAGCGGATTTGCAATCAAAAATTCTTTATTAATAAGGCCATCTTGAAACTTGGTGATACATAGCACTATAGAGAAAACTTTCTTTTTAACAGTGCTGTAATTTCTTTGAGCGAAATTCCATATTTCAGATGTAAATCTGACTAATTGTTTCGAAGAACTAGTATCAACCTTTTGCTTCAAGATACCTCCATATCCGATATCAGAAGCATCAGTTTCAACAATCATAAAGGCTTCAGGGTTAGGAATTCCTAAGCAAGGAAGGTTTTTGACTAATTCCTTTACCTTAATGACAACATTAGTTTGATCAGAGCTCTAAGGAACAGGGATCTTTTTAAGTCTTTTGTAAAGAGGTTCGCAGACCTGTGTAATGTTAGGGATGAAGTCTGCTACGTAGTTAAGACTTCCTAAAAACCTTTGAAGTTGGGTTTTATCACTAATTTCATTAGGGAATTTGGAGGACAACTCTATGGCCCTGCAAATAGGTTTATAACTGCCTTGATAAAGATCATGCCCTAAGAATCTTATAGATGCCTGAAAGAGCTTCATTTTCTTTGTACTTATGACTAAACCATTAAACTTAACAATCTTAAAGAAAGTGTTGAGATGTTTAAAATGAGAATCAATATTTTCTGAGAAAATAAGCACATCATCAATATAAACAATCGACATATGACTATAAAGATTGAAGATACTATTCATGATGTTTTGAAACTCTGATGGAGCATTTTTAAGACCGGATGGTAAGACATTCTATTCATAATGTCCAAAAGGGACATTGAAGGCAGTCTTATATTTATCCTTTTCAGCAATTTGAATCTGCCAGAATCTTGACTTCATATCAAACTTACTGTAAAGGTTGGCTTTGAAAATTCTTTTTAAAAGATCCCTTTTGTTAGGAATCGAATGTCTGATCTATTTTAAAACCGTATTCAAAGGCTTGTAATTTATTACAAGCCTGGGAGTTCCTCGCTCCTTTTCTGTACTGTTATTTACATAAAAGGTAGAGCAACTCCAAGGAGAATTTGAGGTTCTGATAATCCCATTTTTTAGTAAATGGTTTATCTCATTTTTGCAGATTTCCATTATTTCTTGGTTCATTTGAATGGGCCTAGCCTTATTAGGAATGGCCTGTTCGTTGAAACCAGTAATGTATGGAAGTTCTACTAAATGTCTTTTTCTTTCCCAAAAGGCATTAGGAAATTTGGAACAAATTTCATTTTTGAAACTCTTTTGAAGATTGACAATTTTATTTACCATCTCCGGGGTTTTTAAAATTTGTTCAATTTTCTTTATTTGAATTTCTTGTTTAAGAAAACAAATGTGTGAAGAAAGTCTGTTAATTTTATAAGCAGTCCTCTCTTTAATAAGGTTGCCTTCTTCTTTTGAGAGGGGCCTTAATAAGGGGAAGAACAGATTTTGATTTAAAATCGTTGTGCGAATTCCATCAAAATCACTAGTGTAAGGTCGAATTTGATTGACAAAAGGTATTCCTAGAATGATATCTTCAGTGATGACAAAATCATTAACAAGACAAATGCCATTGTTACAGATATGAGCTTTAGACAGCTTATAATAGATTTTCATTTTTTCTCCTATGGCGGAGTATAGACGAGAAGTGCTTTTTTGTAGATACTTGGTGGGTACGAGTCCCTTGACAATACAATTGCTATCGGATCCAGTATCAAAGAGGGCGACTTTGTTAAGAATGAAGTCTTTGTTTATGATAATTTTTACGGCGATGTGTTCGCTGTAAGCTTTAATGGCCGTGATAGCTGTACCAGAGGTAGAGGGAGAATCTGAGCCAGGGAATGAACCTGGCTCTTTAAGATGATCGTTTTGAATAAGATCAGTGATTATTAGGGAAGCTCTAGGAGACCCTGATGGGGAGACATTCTCTGGAGGAGACACGTTCTTTAGAACCTGTTCGGTAAGAATGTTGAGTTCCACTCGATCAAGTCTAATTTTTAGGTCTTTGATTTCTCCCTTGAGGGTGGAAATTTCACCTTTGAGATCGGCCATAGACGGTTCCACAGGTTTATCAAATCGAGACATAACCTATTTCATGCTAAAAGGCTGAATGATAGGTTTGGGGGCTTTTCTTTATGAGAAAGCATCAATCTTTTGAGTTTTAGAAGATATTTATTTCTAGCTTCATCATCTTGGATGTGCTCTATAATGTCAAACAGGATTTCTTTAGGATTTCCAGAAATGACATTAACAGTTTTTTTTGTGTAGGTACAGAAGGTACCGTTACAAGCACAATCTTGGCCAGACTGGGATCGATCAGACTCATATGCGGCGTTGATAAATTCTTCGTTGCTATAATTGTCACTAGAAGAGCTGGAAGAGTTGGAGGAGTCTGATGAGTGTTCCATTATAGAGAATAATTTCTCTTTGGTTTCTTCAGAGAGACCTAATTGGTTGATCTTACTCTTCTTGCCAGATTTACAATCTTTATCTCTATGGCCAGTTTTACCACAAGTCCAACAAACATCTTTATTTCTAGAGGATTTTTTCCTAGTTTTTCTACTAGTTTTGTAAGACTCTTTTTTAGAGGACTCTTTTCTAGGTTTGGATTTTCTATGTGACTTATAGGATTTTTTCCTATGTTTTTTACTAGATGGAGAGGATAGATTCGTTAAACCGAAATCTTGGCAGAAGGTTCCTAGCCCATATTTGGAAGTGCTGTCATTCTTAAGTTGCTTCTTAAGCTTAAGGTCGGTGCAGAGGTCTATCCCCACAGTGGTAATGAAGTTTATTATATCCCCATAAGTTAAAATTCTGTAAGGGATTTTTCCCTCGAATCTATCTTTAATTTTGGTTCTAACCTTGTCTGCGAACAGAGGAGGGAGACCACTAATAAAACGTTCTTTCCAGAAGTCATATTTACAGTCAGGTCGAATCATGATTTTGACCAAAAAGGTATCCTTATACCATCTAAAGTCAGCCAAATCTTTGCAGTTGAGATTGTTAAGGATTTCTAAACTCCTATCTTGAAATAATTTGGGTTCTCCTATAAAATGCCTAGCTATATGATATAGGAGGGTAGCATAGGCGTCTTCTTTCGCGACCTGTTCAAGACTTTCTTGTCCACTTTCGCTTTTGACAACGACTGTTTCCATAGACGTGGCCTCATAGATAAGGCTCTTAACGTCATCTGTGAAGTAGTTGTCCCACCAGTGTTTTATCATACCAGTGAATCCTGCTACAATCATTGTGGCTGCCTCTTTGTCAGAAGCTCCTCTAATTTTATAAGCTGTGATGGCAGCACCTATTTCATAGAGTTTGTTATAGATTTGGTTTTCAGCCAAACCATCAACATTCCATTCAATTATTTCTCTGCCATTATGATTGGAAGTGGAGAGGTAAGGTTTCTCTTCAAATTGGACGTCTGGAGGAGAGGGTTGTTTATAATAGTTTTTCTTAGTAGAAAAACGTTCATTGGTGAGTTTGGAAAGAGAGTTGTTTTCTTTTTGGTTGCTGGACTCGACTTTCTCTTTTTCAGAAATTTTGAATTTGGAGAGCTTCTCATTGATTTGCTCTAAGATTTTTCCCAAAACTTTGAAGTCATCACTGAGAATAGGTAATTTCTCCTTTTTGAATTCTGGAATTTTAAAGATAGGATTGGTAGTTAGACTTGGGCCTGGAATACTCTTCTCAGGGGTGGGTGAGCTGAAAGAAATTTTTGTGCTTTTAGCATCATCTATTTGACGGGAAATAGTATGAAGGACCTGATTAGTATAGTTGTTTTGTTCAACTATTCGATCTAGGTCTCTATTGATAGGGGCTGATAGGGGTCTATCGTGCTTCTTCTTGAAGGGAGAAGCATTGAGAATTTCACTGGAATGGGGAATGTTTAATCCTTCAAGGGGAGGAGTAACTGATTCAATTACTTTGTTACTCTAAGTATACCATTTATTAATGATAACTTGAAGGGATTCATTTTGGTTTTCCATTCTTCCAGTGGATTCAAACCACCTAAAGAATTCGATGTCGCATCGAAGTCTTTTCATATCAGCTATCCAGAGTCTGCCAAACTCTTTTTGTTGATCTTTAGAATAGGTACTGGTGTACCATTTACTTTTTAATGCATCTTTAGGATGATACCAGAGGACCTCAAGAGCTTTGAGGTCTGGAGTATACTCATCATTAGATTTGATAACCTCTAATCCTGTGTCCGTTCTAATCTTTTGATGAGGTATGGTTGGGGGAGGTTCTATGTCTGAGGCTGTAGGGCTACCTGGATCATAGAGATTTTCGGGTTCTAGGGATTCATGAACCCTAGTATGTTGCTGGTAATATACTTTGGGAACAGGACCAGAGAAGTCAACTCCTCTAGCCTTTTCTTTGTCATTATCAATTTCTTCACTTCCTTTTAAGTTTTTGGAGGTAGAAGCTCTGTGCGAGACAAATCTCCTAAATAAAGAATTTCTAGAGGGTTCAAAACCTAGGAATTTTAAATCAATGGATCCATCAGGGTGCTGGATAACCCTTTTAATTTGTGATTTTTCCGAATAGGTAGGGAGAGGTTGAGTGATAGCATCAAAGTGCCAATCATTGTTATGCATGATATCGTTCCAAACCAGAGCCTTGGGAACAAAGATATTACTTCTATCTTTGTTTGCTTCCATGAGGGTTGTAACACCCCTAGGGCTCGTGATTCTAGCTTTGGGAGCTAGGGTTGTACCCATTAGCCGATAATATACTCTGTATATTATTGCTATTTCTCTAGTATTATCCTTACTATTCATGTTTTTTGTTTTAACATCAAGTGTTAAAACATCCATGATGTTATGATCATTAATATCCACCGAGAAATTTGGGTAGCAATTAAAGTATACTGGGCCGTCGGCGAGGTTAGTTTGAATTACCCCTAAGAGAGAATCGTCAAAATTCAATAGACGAGCATCTCTCAGAATAGCACAGACAGGGATATCAAGACCTTGTCTAAAGAGTTGCTTAATAGCCACTTGAACAAGTCCAACATGAAGATAATTAAACTGACTTTTATATCTATTTATGTCATGCTCATTTAATAATTGAATAATTTCTAAAGAATTATTAATGGCGATAGTAGACTCAGAGGTCTTGATATTATTATTTTTAATAAAACTAAATTTGCCAAGTTGATAAATAGTTTTAAAAGGTTCTTCTGGGATACTCCAGTTTTGAAGATCATTTTCAATATTAGCAATCGGAGTTACTTGAGAAGACAGATTAATAGTATTTTTAACATGGTTGTTGGAATCCATTACAATAAATATTACCTAGAGACTAACTGGGAAACACAGTTTTCACACAAGAAAGCATACCACAAGAATCTTTAATAATTTAACCTATAATAAATTATATCAATAGATCTATGTCCTATGGGATCTAACAAGTTTTAATGGCTATTACTTCAAGTTTTCTCTTAGTGTTATCTAGGCGACGGGACTACCAACAGGGTCGAACGCTTACCTTAGCTGAGACCACACTTTCAGGCTGACCAATGTCTGAAACCGAATATTAATCGGACACCTCAAACATTTCGAGAAAATGAATACCCCATACTTAGATAAACCCCATTATAGAACACGATATGTTAAAATAATTTATTAAAAGTCTCATTATTAAAAGATTAAAGTAATGTGTAGCTTATATGAAAATAGTTTTCCCATGCTCTAGACAATATATGAATTTAGCTGCTCATGCTGAATGCATATACTGCCAACATGACTCTGATACCAATAAAAGGATCTTACAGGATTAATTGAAGAAATATGCAAGTAATGGAAAAGAGTAGAAACAACTTACAAAATTGATTTTATTACACACCCTTCTTTTGAACAGAAATCGTTGAACCGATTAATGAACTGTAGGGGGAGGATTTCTTTGATTCCTCCAAAATATATCCACCATTCATAGAACTACCTAGGAATAATGGCTTCTACCATATCCGAACAATATTTAATAAACCAGGTGTGTCCTGGTCTGACATATAAAAAATTGAACCATGCCGACTTGTAGTCGTACCATTTATAAGTTTGCGGTCTATGAGGCATAGATAATGCAATTGGGGTATGCAGGTGATCTGTAAACCAGTTGAAAGGGGTTAATACCCTCTTGATAGTGAACCTAGAATAATCAATGTATTCCGGATTCCTTTCATTCATAGAATGTTTGACTTCAATAGAATCGGTGTCTATAAGGATGGCTTCGTGATATCTCCTTGTTTTGAGTGGATTCTCAGTATCCACAAAGTTTTTATCATTATAGACTGGCTTGATTAGCTGATCTAATGGATATCCTTCATACTCTTTGTCTAAAGCAATAATTGGCATTACTTGAGTGGTAATGAATTTGAATTCTTATTTGATGGGAGGAGTTGGTGTTGTTTTGACCGCTGTGAGGTCTACAGCTTGTACGAAGGTTTCAGGGGACTTCATGGCATAACTCTACTTTGACTAAACAGATGAACTCGATGATTGCCCTTTATCAAAAGGCTTGTTTGTCTTCAAATCTACCAATCTAGTTGGCATTGGTGGAGGGAGCTTTGGAAATTTTGCCAAAGCTACATATTTGTTCTGAAATAGGCCTTAAATATTTGAAAGCACTATTTTTATGGGGTGCATGTTGATGTGTTTGCATATCACAAAAGCTTGCAGTATGTATCCTCTCAGAAAGATTTGAATTTGTGTCAGAGAAGATGGCTAGAGTTGTAGAAAGATTATGATATGAGCGTTCTATATCATACGAGCAAGGCCAATATAGTAGCACATGATCTTAGTAGGTTGTTTATGGGTAGTGTTGCTCATGTTGAGAATGGTAAGAAAAAGTTAGTTTAGAAAGTTCATCAGCTTGCCCGACTAGGTGTCCATTTAGTCGATTCAGCAGAGGGTAATGCGTGGGTGCAGAATGGTTCAAAATCCTCTCTAGTTTTTGAAGTGAAGGAAAAGAAGGATAGAGATCCCATTCTAGTTAAGTTGAAAGAGTCAGTCAGAGATCAGAAAGTAGAGGTTTACTCATAAGGGGGAGATAGTGTGTTGCATTTCCAGGGTCGGCTATATGTGCTAATGTAATGCCTCAATTTTCTGAATTGGAAAGCTATACGGTGCTCATGACCTCGAAGGACCACGAATAAATCTATGACTGATATCTGTACCTGTATACAGCATAATAGATTAAAAATATGCGGAAACATGAACTGAAAGGCCATAAGGTTTAAACTGGATAAATACCTGATAAGAACAATGTTTGAAAATGGCATAACAATACCAAAACAAATCTGAAATAACTATCTGACATACTATAGTATGAAAGCCTCTAATTGTCTGAATAAGATGTTGATGGGACATGTCCCTAACTAACTCCAACTACTAAAATAAACTTAAAACTGAAATAGTAATGTAATCATCAACTCTTTAAAAGATGAGGACTTACTTCTAAATTTGACTGCTGAGACTAGAATGTACTGTTGATCTAGAGCTTGTTCCTCTGAACATAGCATAAAATAAAATGCCAAAGCGTGAATGTGTCAATACGTCTGAATGTACTGAGTATACAAGTGAGGTACGCAAAATTCAAAGGGTTATATGCATGAACAATGCTGACTAATATGAATGTGAGAATACATACATGCGTAAGTAACTGAAACTGAACTCGTAGTGATATAGACAACTGAATTTGAATGCTGAAAACATGAGTGTACTGAATCTGAGATACTGAATAGATGAATGACTATTTCTGACAGTTCAAATTTTGAAGAACTGGTCTGTTTGACTATAACTAATAGTCCTAAAATTGAGTATTGATAACGTAAGCTTAGACGACTGACATAATTTATATAACTGCGATGATCGGCCTAACCGATGTATTTGATACTGAGTGACTGTATCTGACAGTCTAAGTTTTGATGGAACTATCTAAGTTTCATTCTACATGGAGTAACTAAATCTGAGATCAGTCCTATCTATCGGCTGATCTTTGAGTATATTGATAATAAAAGATAATTTGACTTAGTCTGAGATCAGTCCTATCTAGCGGGTGATCTTTAAATATGATGATTCTGATACTGATTAACTATAGTTGAGATCAGTCCTGTCTAGTGGGTGATCTTAGAGTCTGATGATAATTGATAATATTTGATTGTATCTAACAGCCCTGAATCTGTACTACTAAGCTGAGTTGGCTGTATCTGACAGTCCTAATTCTATAACTGAAATTGTGGGATGTATTTATCTAACCGACATGCCCCATGCTAAGCTAACTAGGGTCCAATCTCCACCCTGACTGGAAGGGTGTCAGTATCGCGCCACCAGTAAAGACAACTGTTGTATAGTCAGTCCTAATCTAGCGGGTGACTCTTGGACCAGTCCTATACATATAAATGTGCTAATGGGTGATCCCTGAGTATATCAGTCCTATCTAACAGGTGACATATCAAACCTATGCTGGCTACGTAGTTCTAGAACTTAGGGATTTCTTCTAAGGATCTCAGTCCTATCTAGCGAGTGAATCCCCATCCCTAGGCTCACTCGATGCTGAATCCTACTCCTAACTAAAAGTCACTGATCTAATTAACTGAACTGAGTTAATTAGCTGAACTAAACTAATTAACTGAACTGATACTACTGATATTATTTAGCGGAGCTAAACTAGATTTACTGAGTTCCTTTGACTGGCGGAATGTACTAAGTTCTAAGGATCGACTAAGAGTACTGGAATTTCTGAGATTACTAGGAATACTGTTGTTACTGAGATTACTGAACTACTGAGATTACTAAGCTATTGAGACTGCTAAGATTTCTGATTTTTCTTGAGTCACATGACTGACTGAATTCTATAGATCATGGCATGACTGAGAGTATCATTATAAAATGACATGGCTCTAGGCACACAACTATATTTTTCGGGTACAAGTACCCCCAGGACTCGATGGAAGGAAATTGACACAACGTGACTTTCTTGAATACATGACCATCAATAATAATCCATAATTCATAATACCATAAATAGGGGATCTTCATGAAGTACATGGTCATCATAATCTTGAACATGAAAGATATTGCATATAATATGTACATACTTACATGATTCCAGTTTTATGAGCATTCCATATTACAAGAACAATACACAATAATTTGCATAGAATTCATGTAAAGTCATAAAGAATAGAGCATGAGCTTGTCATTTAGGTTTTATTTAACCATAACATATGATTTCTAGTCTCCTAGGTATTTTATCAAACACCTTGCACGCACACTTTATGGTATAGGCATATTCATCACATTAATGATTCAAACCACCCACAATTCTCATATTTCAATTTACAGTCATCCTAGTATCATAAAATCACATAAAGATTCTAACTTAGGAATTGTATAACAATCAATCACACAAACATAATCAACCCACAACATAACTTCATGATTCATAATTTAAAGAGGGTTCTTAAACTTTATTGATGGAAGGGATCCATAAATCAACACTACGCATACCTTAACTCTTGATTTAATGAGGGTTGACGGAGAGATTCTTGAAATTTGATGGTGAATTCCCTTGGAATTGATCCTTCTATGAAAATCCTAGGACTTGTTCTTGAGATTTTTTGAGAGAAATAGAGCATAGGTTGCTGAATTATGGCCAAACATCATGTTATTAGGCTTATATAGGGTAGGGAAATTAACACGGAGGTGAAATGCTGAATACTGGGCACCCACCGGAGTTGTAGGGCGGTGCCTTGCTATAGCACCGGTCTAACCAAGGCGGCGCCTTACAAGTCCACAGTTTTAGCCAGGTGGCGCGTTGCTTAGAGCAGTGCTCTAGGCTGGGCGATGCGGGCTAAACACCTTTTGCTACTAGTTTGGCACACCAAACGTGCTCTTACACTACTTCAAAAATTTTGAAACTTACCCGAGATGTACTATGACCATGTCCTATCACAACATAACTTAAAAATCTAAAATCGGAGGTCGGGAAGGTCATCAAATAAATCCTCAAAGTTCGGAGGTCTAAAATGAGACTAAGTATTGAACAATTAATAAAATATTCTAAGTCTTGGAGCTTGTAAAGCATAACGAGCTGAATTTTAGACTTAGGATTTTACGGGGTATTACAATATCTCCCCCTTGAGAATATTCATCCTCGAATGCGACTGACTGAGAGGGGAAGCAATAAGTTGAACATAAACTGAACATGAATTTAACATGAATGACTAAATTATGATCTCGTGACTGACATGACTGATAAACTAATTCATACTAAACATGCATATCTGATGCATGTGTAACTAATTCATGAATACATAACTGAGCATTCTGATAAGCTGAGGTTCACACAATAAGAATGCATGTCTGATGCATAAAAGATCTGAAGCTACTCATAAGATGAATTCTCACAATGGACATGCATATCTAATGCATGAATGTCTGACTGAACTGACTCTTGAGAGCATGACTAATTATGCCATGGTATATGATAACAAGTTTATAACGGGAACATAAGTATGAAACTGGATACCAAGTTTGTACTGAATACTGAACATGAAGCCGAATAAGCTTAAAGAGGACCGTTACCTTAAACAGAAATGCTACTGATCCTGAGATCATTTAATAAACATGTATGAGCGGGAACCTGAGAACATAACTGAGCATGATACGTGACTTATGAACTGAACATCATGAACTGAACTGAGCTTCTGAATACTTGGATTACAGCTAAGGTTTGAACTTGAGGGTTAACTTATGAGTACTCTATACTCTACACTTGATTTGTTATGCAAAGAGAAAATAAATTTAAGACATGAGAGCATTAAGAAATTATGGGCTATCTCCCCCTTGTGACACTATGTCCCTCTAAGAACGCTTACCTTATAGAGATCCTGGGCTGAGGCATAGGGCATCTATGAATTAGATTATAACTGAACTTCTGGAGTTTGAAACTAATGCATGAGCTAAACTGAACTTTCAACTACTAGGAGATTTTACCTTGGAATAGTTACATTCTCTGATATTTTGGATAGCATGAATAGATGCAAGGATGAGAAAACAAACTATAACAATGTGACTGCTTGATTGCTAAACTGACTTGCTGACTTTACTAACTAACTCATGCTGAAACATAGGCTCAAATGATAAAAATAGATCTAATAATGCATATCATGAACATGAAAGACTTGTAACGTACCCGAATCTAGGTTAAGGAAACTTTCTGAATCATGATGGGTCAGGAGTGCATAAAGTCTATTATGACGCTGATCACTCTTGGTGCCTTGCTGATGGAACTCTTTACCCCTCTGTGCTAAAACTCTACACTCTTGCATCTTATGGCCTGGATTGCCACACCCAAAGCATAAATCATTGTCTGCCCTACAAGTACCTAGATGATTTCTACCACACTCTTCACAAAGTGGATAGGTAAGACTCTTATTCTCACTATCCTGGGCCTCGGAGCCTGGATCCCCATCATGATGGTTATTTCTGGACTTAGGTGCTGGTGCACTAGCTGAGAATACAGCTGGAACTAAAGACTTCTGACTATGCTGAGAATGGTTACCACCCTGTGACTTAGGCTGAGCAAAGTTGAAACTATCTGTCCTTGCTCTCTTACTCTGTGTCTCCTTCATCCTAATCTTCTGCTCCTCTATCTACTGAGCATGAGTCATAAGACTGGCTAAAGTCATATCACTATTCAACATGACAAATCTGTACTTGTTTACCACACTATCATTCACCCCTGACATAAAATTACTCATCTTGGCTCTATCGTCTGCTACCACATGAGGGGCGTATCTGGCTAATTGAGTAAACCTGAGAGAATACTCTTTCACCATCATACTGCCCTGCCTGAGGTTGATGAACTATAGAACCTTAGCTTCTTTAAGCTCTAGTTGAAAAAATCTGTCAAGGAAAGTAGAGGGAAACTCTTTCCACTCTATAGAACCTGCATCATCTAACCTTTTTGACTTTCACTGTTTGTACCAAGTAAGAGCCACATCCTGCAACTGATATGTGCTTACCTTAGCACTCTCTATAGTAGTCACCCCCATAATATCTGTCACCTTCTGAACCTGATCTAGGAATTCTTGTGGGTCCTCATCTGACTTAGACCTTGTGAAAGAAGGAGGATTCATTTAGGTGAAGTCCCAAATTCTAGCTGCAGCTGAATTGGCCACTGGGTTGCTATAATGATAGCTGGTCATTCATTCTAGGCAGCAACTGACTGATCAAGAGTGGTGAATGCGGTCCTAAACTCTGCTTGAGAAATATGATCACCAAAGGGTCTTCAGGCTGAGGGGCTAACTGATTCCCATTTCTTCTTTTAGAAGGCATGTTCTGTAGAAAAAAAGGGAGAAATGGATTAGACTAAGATTGACTTGAGATTATGCTCACTAGCATGACATGAATACTGAAAGAAGGGAAACTATTCCTAAATATCTCATAGCCTCCTGCACAAGTATGATGCACAACACATGCATGTACACGACTCTACTATATGTGGCTTTCAGACTTCCAAGGACTCTATTGAACCTTAAGCTCTAATACCAAGTTTGTAATGCCTTAATTTTCTGAACCGAAATACTACACGGTGGTCATAACCTTGAAAGACCATGAACAAACCCATGGCTGAGATATGTACATGTATACTGTATAAGAGACTAAAAATATGTGGAAATATGAACTGAAAGGCCATAAGGTTCAAACTGGATAAATATCTGATAAGAACAATGTCTTAAAATGGTATAACAATACCAAAATAAATTTGAAATAACTGTCTAATATGCTATAGTTTGAAAGCCACTAACTGTCTGAATAAGGAGTTAATGGGACATGTCCTTAACTAACTCTAAATACTAAAATAAACTAAAAACTAAAATAGTAATATAATCATTATGTCCTCGAAAGATGAGGACTTACTTCTAACTCTGACTGTTGAGACTGGAATCTACTGCTGATCTGGAGCTCATGCCTCTGAACCTATGGTGTAAAATAAAATACCATAGCACGAATGCGTCAGTACGTTTGAATGTGCTAAGTATACGAGTGATATAGGCTAAATGCAAAGGGTTATATGTATAAACAATGATGACTAATGTGAATGTGAGAATACTTACATGCGTAAGTAACTAAAATTGAACTCGTAGTGATACTGACAACTGAATCTGAATAATGACAACATGAGTGTACTGATACTCAGATACTGAATAGATGAATGACTATTTTTGACAGTTTGAATTATGATGAATTGGTCTGTTTGACTATGCCTAACAGTCCTGAAACTGAGTACTGATAATGTCAGCTATGATGACTGACATAACTGATATAACTGTGATGATCGACCTAACTAATGTAATTGATACTGAGCGACTGTATCTAACAGTCTAAGTTCTAATGGAACTATCTGGGTTCCGTTCTACATGGAGTAACTAAATCTGGGATCAGTCCTATCTAGCGGGTGATCTTTGAGTATATTAATAATAAAAGATGATTTGACTTAGTCTGAGATCAGTCCTATCTAGCGGGTGATCTTTAAATCTAATGATTCTGATACTGATTAACTATAGTTAAGATCAGTCCTTTCTAGTGGGTAATCTCTGAGTCTAATGATAATTGATAAGATTTGACTGTATCTAACAACCCTGAATCTATACGACTAAGCTAAGTTGACTGTATTTGACAGTCCTGATTCTGTAACTGAAACTGTGGGATGTATTCATCTAACCGACATGTCCCATGCTAAGCTTACTGAGGTCCAATCTCTTCCCTAACTGAAAAGGTGTCAATACTGCACCACCTGTAAAGAAAACTGTTGTAGAGTCAGTCCTAATCTAGCGGGTGACTCCTGGACCAGTCCTATACATATAAATGCACTAACGGGTGATCCTTGAGTATGTCAATCCTATATAACGGGTGACATCTCGAACCTACGCTGGCTACGTAGTTTTGAAACTTAGGGATTTCTTCTAAGGATCTTAGTCCTATCTAGTATGTGAGTCCCCATCCCTAGGCTCACTCGGTGTTGAATGCTACTCCCAACTGAAAGATATTGATTTGATTAACTGATCTGAGCTGATTAACTGAACTGATACTAGTGATATTATTTAGCAGAGCTAAACTAGATTTACTGAGTTCCTTTGACTGACGAAATGTACTATTTGAGGACTAACTGAGAGTACTGGAATTTCTGAGATTACTAGGAATACTATTGTTACTGAGATTACTGAGCTACTAAGACTGCTAAGATTTCTGAGTTTTCCTGAGTCACATGACTAACTGAATTCTATAGATCATGGCTTGACTGAGAGTATCGTGATAACATGACATGGCTCTAGGCACACAACTATATTTTTTGGGTACAAGTACCCCCAGGACTTGATGGAAGAAAACTAACATAACGTGACTTTCTTGAATACATACCATCAATAATAATCCATAACTCATGAGACCATAAATAGGGAATTTCATGAAGTACATGGTCATCATAATCTTGAACATGGAAGATATTGCATCTAACATGTACATACTTGCTTGATTCTAATTTCATGAGTATTCCATAGCACAATAACAATACATAACAATTAGCATGGAATTTATGTTGAGTCATAAGGAATAGAGCATGAGATTGTCATTTAGGTTTTATTTGACCATAACACATGATTTCTAGTCTCCTAGGTATTTTAGCAAACACCTTGCATGCACACTTTATGGCATAGGCATATTCATCACATCAATGATTCAAATCACCCACAATTCATATATTTCAATTTACATGCCATCCTAGTATCATAAAATTACATAAAGATTCTAACTTGGGAATTGTAAAACAATCAATTACACAAACATAATCAACCCACAACATAACTTCATGATTCATAATTTAAAAGAGGGTTCTTAAACTTTATGGATGGAAGGGATCCATAAATCAACACTACACATACCTTAACTCTTGATTTAATGAAGGTTGATGGAGAGATTCTTAAAATTTGATGGTGAATTCCCTTACAATTGATCCTTCTATGAAAACTCTAGTGCTTGTTCTTGAGAGTTTTTGAGAGAAATAGAGCATAAGTTGCTGAATTATGGCCAAATCTCATGTTATTAGGCTAATATAGGGTAGGGAAATTGACCAAATTGCCCTTGGAAACATGGAGGTAAAGTTCTGAAAATTTGGCACCCACAGGAGTTGTAGGGCGGCGCCTTGATATAGCACCACTCTAGGCAGGGCGGCGCCTTACAAGTTCACCGCCTTAGCCAGGCGGCTCCTTACTTAGAGCAGTGCTCTAGGCTGGGCGACGCGGGCTAAACGCCTTTTGCTGCTGGTTTGGCATACCAAACGTGCCCTTACGCTACTCTAAAAATTCTGAAACTTACCCGAGATGTACTACGACCTTTCCTTATCGTAATGCAACTTGAAAATCTAAAAACGGAGGTCAGGAGGTCGTAAAATAAATCCTTCAAGGTCTAAAATGAGACTAAGTGTTGAATACTTATCAAAATACTCTAAGTCTTGGAGCTTGTAAAGCCTAACGAGATGAATTTTAGACTTAAAATTTTATGGGGTATTACAGCTAGGTGTAGACGACTTGAGGCAATGAATTCTTGCATAAGCACACAATGTGCATTATTCGATTCATACAGGGATCACTAAGATGTACCGCGATTTGTGGATGATCTATTGGTGAAGTAGGATAAAGAGGGATATCGTAGAGTTTGTGGCTAAGTGCTCTACGTGCCAGCAGGTTAAGATTGAGTACCAGACGCCTAGTGTGTCCATAGGATTTTAGTATTCCCATATAGAAATGGGAAGAGGTGAATATGGACTTTGTGATGGGTTTGCCTTGTACTCATCATCAGCATGATTTAATTTGGGTTATCGTAGACAATATTACCAAATTTGTTTATTTATTGCTAGTTCATACCTCTTACTCAGTTGAGAACTACGCTAAACTCTATATCAAAGAGTATGTCAGGTTACACAGAGTTCTAGTGTCTATTATTTCAGATAGAGGTATCCAGTTTACCTCTCACTTATGAAAAGTGTTCCAAAGGGGTCTTGGTACCCAAGTTCACCTCGATACCACTTTTTACCTTCAGGCAGATGGTCAAGAAGAAAGGACCATTCAGACTTTAGAAGATATGTTAAGGGCATGTGTTGTTAATTTTAAAGGTAGTTAGGATGACCACTTACCTTTGATTGAATTTGCATATAATAATAGTTATTATTCCAGTATTCAGATGGATTTGTTTGAGGCTCTTTATGGTAGGAGATATAGATCTCTAATTGGTTGGTTTGAGGTAGGTGAGGCCACAATAGTAGGGCCTGATTTGGTGTTTGATACCTTAAAAAAAGTTCAGTTGGTCAAAAAAAGGCTTAGGGCAGCCCAGAGTCAACAGAAATCATATACAGATGTGAGGAGAAGGGATCTCAAATTTGAGATTGGCAATTTTGTGTTCTTGAAAGTCTCTCCCATAAAGGGGGTGAAGAGGTTAGACAAGAAGGGAAAGCTCAGTCCTCAATATGTCGGTCCTTATAGAATTCTCAGTCATTTCAAAAAGGTAGCTGACGAGCTCGAGTTGCCTTCAGATCTAGCTTCAGTACAGCCAATGTTCCAGATCTCCTTGCTAAAGAAATGCATCGGCGACCCAGTAGTTGTAGTTCATTTAAAGGGCATAGATATTCAAAATGATCTCTCCTTTGAAGAGGTTCCAGTCCAAATTCTCGATTGTCAGATTGGCAGACTGAGAAACAAAAAAGTTTCCTTGGTCAAAGTTCTTTGGCAGAATCAGTTCGTTGAGGGAGTTACTTGGGAACAAGAAGTAGATATACAAACTAAGTATCCTCACCTCTTCTCCGCCAACTCAGACTCAGCTTGAGGTAACAGTATTCCTTAGATTTACTCAATTCCATATTCAGTTACAATTACAAACTTGGTATCATTTACCATTACATATCATCTTAATGATAGTTATGCATTCATGAATCAGTTCAGCCATGTACTCATGCATCAGTTATGCATGTTCAGTATGAAAACTCAGTTTATCAGAAGTTTCAGTCATGCAATCATGCCTCAGTTGTGCATGTTTAGTATGTAAACTTAGTCTATCGATATTTCTTAGCTTAATTAGTCTCATTCAAGGATGACTGTTTCCAAAGAGGAGATATTATAATACCCCGTATTTTCCTAGCTCAGTTTAGCTCTCAGTACATGAGTATTTCTATATAAAATTTTCAAAAATACTCAAAAAATTTTAGTTTAAGACTTACCATTGTGAAGGAAATTCATTTAGCTTTCCAACGATATGAATTTTGTCCAAATCTAATACCCGGGTGAGAAGTTATAGCATATTTAGTAAAATAGTGTGTCAAAGTGGGCATCGTCACGTCGCGGTGAGGGTCAAATTGGCATTTGTCATTTTTTAGTATGCCATCGCGATAAGCCCGTGTCACGCCGAAGTTCCAGTTCCCAATTGTTCTTTCCAGTAAGGCTCCACGATAGCATCGCGTCGCGCCAATGACCATTTTCAGGATTGTCACTTTTCAGTGAGGCTCTGCGATACCTCTGCATCGCACCGAGGGTCTATTTCACGATCTTCCCTTTTAAACAGTCTCAACCAAATTTTAGTGACTCACCGCGATGCCACGACATCGCGGTCAAAGCCAAAATTAGAGTTTTCAGTGACAAAAATTTAAATCTTTCCAAGGATAATTGGATTTTTTTCATGGCCCTAATCAGTCCTAAACACGTTACTTAACCCCTAATAACCTAATTAGTCATTATTTACTCAATTTCTTTCAAAATCAAATCATTTTCTCTCAAATGGAAAACCCTAGCCCTCAAGAAATCAAGACCAAATCTCAAGAAATACTCCAAGAATTTTCAAGATATTAATTTTGTAGGTATGTTAGCTGTTTATTCATGGGTTCCTTTCACCCATGGAGTCCAAGAACCCTATTTAAAAATACAAGATATAGATTTGTGAATTCATTGCTTGAAATTGATTGTACTCATGTGTAATACCCCGAATTTTATTCCTAGCTAATTTCGCCCCAAGAATGCCTAGTATTAGCCTCTAAAGTGAATGATGATTATTCCATGAGGAATTTTCAAGATTTTCACTTTTTGTCATGTGGGAAATTCAATAAGCTTTCCATCGATACCAAATTCGCCCAAATCCGACACCTAGGCGAAGAGTTAGAGTTTTTTTAGTGCAACAGTGTATCACTTGAGCCTTCAGCGCGTCGTGGAGATAGCTCAAATGGCAATTGTCAATTTTCAGTGTTGCTCCGCGAAAGTGGCACGTCGTACCAAACTTCCAGGTTGCAAATAGATGGCAACGCGATGGCTCCGTATCGCGCCACTGTGTAATTTCCTATTTTTCACTTTCCAGTGACTTGGCGCGATAGTGGTGCGTTGTGCCAAGGATAAAAAATCCTAAAAAAATTTCAGAAATTAAAAACGTGTCCTAGGGTTAAAAGGGTCAATTTTTCCACTCTATATAAGCCTTATAACACTATATTTGTCCATAATTCAGCAACTTATACTCAAGTACTCTCAAAAACTCTAAAGAACAAGCGTTAGGGTTTTCATAGAAGATTCAATTTCAAGAAAGTTCACCATCAATCTTCACGAAATCATGAACTAAGGAATGCGTAGTGTTCATCTACGGATCTCTTTAATCCGTGGATCTCAAGAACAAACTTTTAAATAATAAATTATGTTTTTCACAATGTGGTATGGTTTTGATCATGTTGATGATTGTTAATTATGTTTTAAGATGGCATCTTAGTGTATTCTCATGAAGTTTGTGAACATGTTAGTTGGTATCCATAAATTTAGGTGGTTTAAGATTGGTAAGTTAATGAATACACCTATGCCATAAAGTGTGCATGTAAGGTGCTTGATAAAATGCCTAGAAGGATAGAACTCATGCTGTTATACCTCAATAGTCCCTAAATGACAAGTCCACGCTTTAGCCCTTATGAGTTAACATGAAACCCATGCGGAGATTAGACCCTAGTTAGCTTAGCATGGGGCATGTCGGTTAGATGAATGCATCATACAGTTTTAGTTACAGAATTTGGACTGTCAGATACAGCCAACTCAGCTTAGTAGTACAGATTCAGGGCTGTTAGATACAGTCAAATATTATCAATTATCATCAGACTCTAAGATCACCCACTAGACAGGACTGATCTCAACTATAGTTAATCAGTATCAGAATCATCAGATTTAAAGATCACCCGCTAGATAGGACTGGTCTCAAACTAAGTCAAATTATCTTTTATTATCAATATACTCAAAGATCAGCCGCTAGATAGGACTGATCTCAGATTTAGTTACTCCATGTAGAATGGAACTTAGATAGTTCCATCAGAACTTAGACTGTCAGATATAGTCACTCAGTATCAATTACATCAGTTAGGCTGATCATCGCAGTTATATAAATTATGTCAGTCGTCTTAGCTTACATTATCAATACTCAGTTTTAGAACTATTAGTCACAATCAAACAGACCAGTTCTTCATAATTTGAACTGTCAGAAATAGTCATTCATCTATTCAATATCTCAGATTCAGTACACTCATGTTTTCAACATTCAAGTTGTCTATATCACTACGAGTTCAGTTTCAGTTACTTATGTATGTATGTATTCTCACGTTCATATTAGTCAGCATTGTTCATGCATATAACCCTTTGAATTTAGCCTACCTCACTCGTATACTCAATACATTCAGACGTACTGACACATTCGCGCTTTGGCATTTTATTTTACGCTATAGGATCAGAGGCACAAGCTCTAGATCAACAGTAGATTCTAGTCTCAGCAGTCAAAGTTAGAAGTAAGTCCTCATCTTTTGAAGACTTGATGATTACATTACTATTTCAGTTTTTAGTTTATTTTAGTAGTTAGAGTTAGTTGGGGACATGTCCCATCAACTCCTTATTCAGACAATTAGAGGCTTTCATACTATAGCATTTCAGACAGTTATTTCAGATTTGTTTTGGTATTGTTATGCCATTTTTAGACATTGTTCTTATCAGATGTTTATCCAGTTTGAACCTTATGGCCTTTCAGTTCATGTTTCCGCATATTTTTTATCTCTTATGCAGTATACAGGTACAGATATTAATCATAGATTTATTCGTGGTCCTTCGAGGTCATGAGCACTGTGTAGCTTTCCAATTCAGAATATTAGGGTGTTACATTAGCACATATAGCCGACCCTGGAAACGCAACACACTATCTCCCCCTTATGAGTAAACCTCTACTTTCTGATCTCTGACTGACTCTTTCAACTAAACTAGAATGGGATCTCTATCCTTCTTTTCCTTCACTTCAAAAACTAGAGAGGATTTTGAACCATTCAGCACCTACGCATTACCCTCTGCTGAATCGACTAAGTGGACACCTAGTCAGGCAAGCTGATGAACTTTCTAAACTAACTTTTTCTTACCATTCTCATCATGAGCAACACTACCCATAAACAACCTACTGAGAGCATGTGCTACTATATTGGCCTTGCTCGTATGGTATAGAACACTCATATCATAATCTTTCTACAACTCTAGCCATCTTCTCTGATACAAATTCAAATCTTTCTGAGAGGATACATACTGCAAGCTTTTGTGATATGCGAACACATCAACATGCACCCCATAAAAATAGTGCTTCTAAATATTTAAGGCAAACACTACAACTGTTAACTCAAGATAATGGGTAGGGTAATTCTTCTTACGGGGCTTAAGCTGTCTAGAGGCATAGACTATGACCTTACCTATCTGCATGAGGACACAACCCAAACCTACTCTAGATGCGTCACGGTACACAATAAACCCATCTGAACTACCTGGTAATATTAGAACTGGGTTTGTTGTAAGTCGAGTCTTCAACTCCTGAAAACTTTTCTCACAAGAATTTGACCATTGAAACCTGAGTTTCTTTTGAGTCAATCTAGATATGGGGGATTCAATAAATGAAAATCCTTAAATAAACCGATGGTAATAGCCAGCTAAACCCAAGAAACTTCTGATATTTGATGGAGAAATGGGTCTAGGCCAGTTTCTCATTGCTTCAGTCTTTTGAGGATCAAATCTAATGCCATCACCGAAAATAATATGACCAAGGAATGCTACTAACCTTTGCCAAAACTCGTACTTATTTTATTTGGCGAACAACTGATGAGTTCTAAGAGTCTGAAGTACAATTCTGAGATGATCTGCATGAACTTTCTTACTACGGGAATAGGCAAGAATGTCATTGATAAAAACTATAATAAAAATGTCTAAGTACTACTTGAACACGCAATTCATTAAGTTCATGAAGGCTGCTGGGGCATTTGTGAGACCATAGGACATGAGTAGAAATTCAAAGTGACCATACCGGGTTCGGAAAACTATTTTAGAAATGTCACATTCTTTGACTCTGAGCTAATTATAGCCCGATCTGAGGTCTATCTTAGAAAAGTAACTGGTGCCCTAAAGTTTGTCAAACAAGTCATCGATTCTAGAAAGCGGGTATCGATTCTTGACTGTAACCTTATTCAACTGATGGTAGTCTATATACATTCTAAGTGAACCATCTTTCTTATGCATGAATAGAACTATTGCGCCCCACGAGGAGACATTGGGTATGATGAATCCCTTGTCTAAAAGGTCCCTTAACTGTTCTTTTAACTCTTTAAGTTTGGTTGGAGCCATTCTGTATGGAGTAATAGAGATAGGTTGAGTGTTTGGAAGAAGGTCTGTTCCGAAGTCGATTTCTCTTTCGGGGGGAATTCCAGGAAGATCTTTGGAAAACACATATAAGAATTCATTTAATATTGGAACTGGCTCAAGACTAGGAGTCTCAAAACTAGAGTCTTTGACTTGCACAAGATGATAGGCACATCTCTTGGATATCTCGACCTAAGGTATGAAATCAATTGACCCTTAAGCCCTGTAGTACTACCCCTTCATTCAAGGACTGGTTCATTTGGAAACTGAAATTGAATAATTCTATTTCTACAATCAACTAAAGCATAGCATGAATGGAACCAATCCATGCCAAGAATGACATCAAAATTCATCATCTCTAACTCTACTAAGTCTGTTGAAGTGACTTTCTGAGATATCATAATTGGAAAGTTCCTGTATACCTACCGGGCTATGATAGACTGACCCACTGGGTTAGAGATTGAGAAGGGTTCTGCTAAGATTTCTGGTGTAAATTTAAAATTGACTGCTATGTAAGGAGTTACAAAAGATAGAGAAGCTCCTGGATTTAATAACGCATAAACATTTAAATAAAAGATCTGTAATGTACCAGTGACCACATCAGGAGAACTTTCCTGATCTTGTTGGGACTGAAGTACATAAAGCCTGTTTGGGCACTACGCACTGGTGGCACTGGAAGCAGTATCCTGCTGATTCAGACGATCGAACTGAGATGGGGGATAATTGTGCAGACCCTGGAAACCTGACTGAGGAAAATCTATGATTCTATGTCCTGGCTTAACACACCCCAAACACACATCACTACCAGCTCTGCAGACATCCTGATAGTTTCTGTCATATTTCTAACAAAAGGGATTTGTTTGAGCGCTGCTGTCACTACCTTGAGATTTAGTGCCTGACATCCTATCTTTGTTTCTATTTTTGAACTTAGGTACTAGAGAACTAGATGAGCACAGATCTGGAACTAAATATTTGGGATGGAACTGGGAACGGTTACCACCCTCTGACTTTGGTTGATTAAAATTGAAGCTACCTGCTCTAGCTTTCTTGGTTTCCCTCTCTCTTTCCTTATTCCTAGCCTTTTCTATCTACTGAGCATGGACCATAATCTTGGATATGCCCATCTCCTTAATTAGCATCACAGTTCTGAACTCTTTAACCATACTTTTTGATAACCCAGATATGAACTGGCTTATTCTGTACCTATTATCTGCTACTACATGGGAAGCATAATTGTCTAACTGAGTAAACTTAAGGGAATACTCTTTCACACTCATGTTGCCTTTCCTGGGATGAACTACAACACCTTGTCTTTTCTCATCTCTAAGGGAAAAAATCTATCTAGAAAGACAGTAGTAAACTCTTCCCATTCTATGGGCTCTGCATCTGTACCCCTGTCTACCTTCTACTACTTAAACCATGTATGAGCTACATACTGTAGCTGATAGGCAGCTAACTCAGCACTCTCACTGGAATTCACTTCCATAATATCTGTGAATCTATGCACTTGATCGAGAAACTCCTATGGATCCTTTTCAGAATTAGATCCCAAAAATAAGGGAGGATTCATTCGAGTAAAGTCCCAAATCCTGGCTATAGCAATATTAGCTATTGGGTTGTCCTGAACAGTAGTTGGTCGTTCATTCTAAGCTGCTATAGAATGGGCTAGAGTTGTGAATGCAATACTGAATTCTGCATGGGAGACATGCTCGTCTAGAGAATTTGCCTGAATGGGCTAAGTTGCTGGTTGGTTTCCTGTTCTTCTTCTGTTGGTCTTTTTGGGAGGCATGCTCTGTAGATGAAAGGAAAAAAAGAATAGACTGAGATTTTAATGAAAAAGTATCAGTGTTGTGTTCACCTATGATATGAAAGAGAATTGGACTCAAGGAAGAAAAGAACTAGACTACTCTGTAGGCATCTGAACCTATGATATAAAATATCATAGTGCAATGAAAGAGTATGCGTCAGTATGTGGAATGTACTGGTATGCTAGATGAGGTAAGGCTGAATGTAATGGTTCATATGCATGAACAATAACTGACTGAATAATATGGAATATCTGAATAACAACATATATATAACTGATGCTACTGTAACCACTGAGTATGCAATACTGTGCATATAAATATATACTATATATGAGATTTACTGAAATTGAATACTGAGTTCTGATAACTGAGTAAATGATATCTGAGATTTTTGATAACTAAATTACTAATAACTGAGTAACTATTTCTGATAGTCCTGATTCTATAGAACTGAACTGAGTTCTATACTGAGATTGAAACTGACACTGTGAGAGGTAATTACCTAACTGACCCTCTCTAAATGGATTGGGGTCCAACCTGTAACCTCAATTGAAAGGGTGTCAACACGGTGCCACGAGTACAGACACTGGCTGTATGGATCCACTGAATATCATCCTGAAGGACTAAGGGTCACCCTCTACTGGCAGGTTCCCTGATGAAAATGGTATTACCCTCAACTAGCAGGTAAATACCTTATCAACCCTCCACTGGTAGGTCGATATCTTAACCTACGCTGGCTATGTAGTTCTGGAATGTAAGTACTGCTACTAAGGACTACACCCTCTACTAACAGGTGAGCCCCCATCCTTGGGTTCGCTCGGTGCTGAATCCTACTCCCAACTAAATGATACTAATTATTAAGCTGAATTGAACTGGACTGAGTTTCACTGAGTTCTGTAACTGACTGAGTACTACAGTTTTGTGACATTACTGAGACTATTCTGTAGCTACTGTAATTCTAGGTAAATAGCTATATTTTGGGTATTAAATACCTCCAGAACTCGATAGCATTGAAAGTAAAGCATGACATAGTCTTAGAAGTATAACAATAGTAGCTTGTTAACAATACATTCATTTAGACATTTTGTCAAACATTTGAGAGGCATGAACTTGTACATGAATGGGACCACATGATAACATGTCATGATTTCACTATTCAATTCATATAAGCATTTTATCAAACACTTGGGGAGCATAGTTAATGTACATGATAATAGTCAACACATGAACATCATGAATACAATACTCAATTGCAAATTCAAGGGTTTAACATGCATATCATATAATTCACCACACAAGCTATTTTAATTTCATGAAACTTGCAATTAAATCATGGATTGAAACCCAAATAATAGCATGAACATGAGTACAATCAATTTCAAGCAATGAATTCACAAATGTATATCTTGTATTTTTAAATAGAGTTCTTGGACTCCATGGGTGAAAGGAACCCATGAATGAACACCTAACATACCTGAGAAATTAACATCTTGAAGATCCTTGGAGGATTTCTTGAGATTTAGTCTTGATTTCTTGAGGGCTAGGGTTTTCTATTTGAGAGAGAATGATTTAATTTTGAAAGGAATTGAGTAAATAATGACTAATTAGGTTATTAGGGTTTAAATTACGTGTTTAGGACTGATTAGGGCTGTGAAAAAAGACCCAATTATCCTTGAAAAGATTTAAATTTTCGTCACTGAAAACTCTGATTTTTGCATTTACCGCACGCGGTGGCTCGCGGTGAGTCCTTGAAATTTGGCTGAGACTGTTTAAAAGGGACGAGCGTGAAATTGACCCTCGATGCGATGCGGAGGTATCACAGAGCCTTATTGAAAAGTGACAATCCCGAAAATAGTCATTGGCGCGATGCGATGCTATCGCGAAGCCTTACTGGAAAACGACAATTGGGAACTGAAACTTCGGCGAGACGCGGGCTTATCGCGATGGTACACTGAAAAATGACAAATGCCAATTTAACCCTCACCGCGATGCGGTGATGCCCACTTTGACACACTATTTTACTAAAAATGCTATAACTTCTCACCCGGATATCAGATTTGGATGAAATTTATATCGTTGGAAAGCTGATTGAATTTCCTACACAATGGAAAGTCTTAAACTGAAAAATTCTAAGTATTTTAAAATTTTTATATATAAATACTCGTATACTAAGAGCTAATATGAGTTAGAAAAATATGGAGTATTACAGTATAGAAATATAAATGATAAATTGTACATATTCATGGTTAAATTATTCAAATATAAATAATAAAATTTATTTAAATATATAGTTAGATACAAATAAATATAAAATATAAAAATATGTAAAATATAAACAACAACAACAAAAAGCGATAGAGAGAAAAGAAAATATAAAACAATGAAAAAAAAAAGGAGAAAAAAAGACAAAAAAGAAAAAAAGAAACAAGAAAGAAAAAAGAAAAAAAAAAAAAAGAAAATAAAAAAAAAAAGCAAATGGAAAAGGAAAAAATATAAAAAAGAGAAAAATGGAAAGGAAAAAATAAATGAAAAATAAAAAAAGGAATATGAAAAAAGAAAGAAAAATCGAGAAAAGAAGAAAAAAACTAGAAAAGAAAATAAAGAGAAATAGAGATAGAGAAAGAGGGAAAATTAAGAGCGAAAATAAAGGAGATGGACTGTGAAGTGCACTTAACTGACAAAAGAGATTACAGATTGTATTTAATTAAAACTTAGGTTTAATCGGTACTTCAATCATTCATAAATATTTGTCTAATTTTGACTTGACAAATACCTTAAGAAAAATCAAATAGAGGGGTAATTTTACTATATTACTCTTTGAATATAATAATTTTTTTTCTTTAAAAAATGTAATGAGTGGTGTATTGTATTTAATATCAAGGATAAAATAAATAAAAATAGATATATATTATCTATTATTTTTATAAACTAGATAAGTATTACTTCAAAATAGGAAAATAGATAAATAAAATGAAAAAGAGCTAAAAATACCCTTTAAGTATTGAAATATACCTTTACAACAAACGCACCATTCTTAAATCATAATAACAAACTATTTATTACGTATCAATTTTCTATTGGTTGCATATTAAGTTAATTATTATCTTCTAATCAAAATCGAATTAAACTAAAACTACTTTACCGTCACATTTTTTTCATACACAACGAATATACTCCCCTACAAAATGTACACGTAACAAACCTCCACTGCCAACTCATCTTCTTCATTGCCAACACCCATCTTATTCCTCCATTAACTAGTAATTCCACCTTGAATACCTTTTTCATCTTTTTTTCCAGTAAACTAACACCATAAACACACCCATTAACGAACAGAAATTCTCTATTTTTCATCTTTATGTAACAACACCACCATCACCTTCGTCTTCATTTTCCATTATACCACCCATCACTCTTATCTATGAATTAACAAATCCATCTTCTCCATTATTTATCTCCGTTAATACAAAAATCCAATACAACAACCAGAAAGAATATTAAACAAAAACTCAATAATTAAAGACTCAATAGAATCAGAAAAATAATTAATACTGAAATGCAAAGTTTAAAGATTGAATAGAATAAAATTAGAGGTGGCAATGCATGTCACTTTTAGCAAATCAAGAATCCCATAAATTGGGACCAAATCAAATAAACAAAATGAAGAATTTTTAAATCAACACCACCATCACCTTCACTCTCATTTTTCATGAAATTCACGCACACCTACATACACGTACACACTTTTTCTCTATCATTGCAGATCAATAACAACAACAATTTCCAGCCACCAACTCATTAATCCACCACTCAAACACCACAACCACACTACCATCGACTTTCCTCCTCTATTTCTCCATTACCATTAACAACAACGAAATACTCTCTCCATTAACAACAAAAAACAGCATCGACGATCAAAAAATACTTTGACATTCACCTTTATGGTTTGGATAGTTTTAGTTTATCTGATTTTAATTATAAGATAATAATATTTTATCTAATTTAATCTACAATTAATAGAAAACTGACACGTAATAAATAATTTTTTTAATGATGGCTTAAGAAAGTTTAGTTAGTTGTAAGAGTATACTTGAATCATAAAGGGAGATATTTTTGACCTAATAGATAAATAAAGGATATTTTTGAACTAATTTCAATACTTGAATGCCTTAATAAAATAGAAGGAGAGAGTAATTTTGATAAATATGTAGTTATCCTTTTAAAAAGTAGTATCTTGATAAAGATGGGACAAAATTACATTAACCAGTTAGACATAGGAATCTAGAACACACAGGTTCTTTTTGTTATTTGCCGTAACCTATAAATTCAAGAATCATAGAAACCTCCAAAGCTAGGCATCTCAGAGATGAGGAGAGTTAATAGAAGAATACGTTCCAGGATTAAATTAACTCAAATTCAGGAGTATATTGGAATTTGCTCGAAGTGTTGGCTGGAAATTGCATAAGAGAGACGACAAACTAATTAGCAAAATCAGAGTAGAAAAATAGATTTTTAAGGTATGGTTGCACAATAATAAAAAAAGAATTTGACAATGATATATTGCCCTAATGTCATGTCAAATAATACTCTTTTAGCTTTAAAGAAGCAACCAAGATAAGCATTCTCTCCAAAACATGGCTGCAAGCCAGGTCGACTCTTTCCACCTTGAAATTTATGGTTCAGGGAAGGAATAAATCCTTATAGATTTTGCGATAGCAATATGAATTTTTTTTTTGTGATATCATGGAGAGATATAGGGACAGAAAATCTCTGTAGAAAAGTTTTGACTTATTCGACTGTGCTTTTTATAGTAAAGTTTTCCTCCTTATTGATAAGTAGCTTAACATTGCACTATAATATCATTGAGTTGTTGAATCTTCAAAATATCAAGTCATTTTCCATTAGGTTATATAATCAAATAAATCAGCTTGTCAAAATCCAAGCACCAAACTCTTGAACACATGTCTTATAATGGTTTATAGGAAGAGTTGGTTATCGTTGAATGTCCAAATCTGAAATCAATAGATCTATCATATGTGAGGATATAGAATGGATTTATTCTCCATAACCTTATTTCTAGATTTCAATCCTTGAAGGTCTTGAAGATTCGAGATTGTAAGGGAATATGAGAGATTGATTCTTCAAAATTGTTATTATTTGAGTATATAGGATATGAAATTCCTCAAATTAAAATGGTAAGAGAGTCAAGCCAACTGAAGCACCCGACTACAATTAAAATGTTGCTTGGTTTTATAAGTTAGAGAAATTTCTGTCAAATTTTCAACCTCTTGGCCTCAAGTTTCCCTTTATTTTTTCTAATGCAATGATATCAACATGAAAGATATTTTGTAACTGCACCACAAAGTTGTTACCCCCAAAGTAAACGTTTTAAATGTAACCCTTACAATGTCATTTGTGAAGTGACCAATCTTTGTGGATGCTTTTCTATGGAGTTGTCATGCTAGGAGACTCAACCTATCAACATGTAATATCCCACACTTTTGGGCTAGAATGTAAACCGTCATTTCTATGTGTAAAGGTTTCAAAAGCCAATAAATCCTATTCAAGTTTAGTGTGTTAATCAATTATGTAGTGTGGGAATCTAGTTGAGCATGAATTGAGATCATAGAGGTCCCCTAACTCAAGGACGAGTTGAAAACTTTCCTATCGATTGAGTTTTGGTGAGCGTATAAACTTGGGTCAACCTCCATCGGCCATACCTTTTTACATATAATGAATTAGAGGTCCTACTATATATAAAATAAAAGGTCTTTGATTCCTTTTTCCAATACCACTGGTTTTTCCTTACTCCGATATCGGGGTAAAAATTTATATCCATTTTACAGAGAGGTGTCAAGCTGCCGAAGGTGCGATGGCCGACCCGACAGACCGTCAAACCTTCTGTTGCCCCAAAAATAGTGAGTTCAGTCACTGGACATGACCTGAAGGTCGAGTTGATGGTCCTTCACCCTCCTGACGGTCCGTCAACCAAGCCGTTGGGCAAAATTTAAAGTTTCAAAGGCGGGATGTTTTAAAGGGGATGTTTTGGTACTTTTCCTCTTTAGGAAACCTCCCCAATGGATTTAATTATTCTCTAAATAATTATTAATCAATCCTCATCAGTTGTACAACATCAATATCATCTTTTAACTCTAAAAAATAGGATCAAACTAGGGTTTCCTTCAAGAACAAGAAATCAAGAATCAATCCTTAAGTTTAAGATTTTAAGAAACGGATCAAGATTTGGGTTCCATTTTTAAAATCTTATAATCTAAGGTATGTGGGATTTCTCTAAACATCATGGGCATAATTTTGCTATTGTTTTATTACATTAAATATCCCCAATCATATTTATAAAGAAAGGGTTTGGAATTTTCTGAAAAGTATGTCATGAAGTTGTTTTGAAGAAATTGTATGTTGTCTTGAACCGTCTATCATGAATTTTGAATATAAATATATTTATGGTTTGGGGTGCAATGAAAGTTTGAATGAGAGCATAAATAATCAAAACCCCCTCTTTTATCATGATATTTTTAATTTATATTGTTATGGATTGTTTAAAGGCATGAACTTTCTAAACGAAAACTAATGGGTGAGTGCTTGTTTAATGATCATAGAGTGATACTGTTTATGACACGTTGGGAATGTGTTTTCACATGATAAATGCTCGTTGTGTCATAGTAACAATATTTCTTGGACTTTAAGTAATTACAAATATGAGGTGACCACCTTTTGATTTTACAATTGGGAGGAGAATGTTTTGGTGAATATTTGAGTGAAAATTCTATTGCACGACTCTCTCTCATCTGATGTTTAATAAACTAGGGTATTCATGAATATGATAATAAGTGACAAAGACCACAGACATGATTGACTTGCAAGTCAGGGTATGACGATACCCGATGATTCCATGCCTTTAACAAAATAGTGTTGAATGTTTGAAAAGTATGAATGTGTTTTCATTAAAGAACTAAAAATTGGGCTTAAGTGAGCTAGTAGGTTATCCGAAGAAGGCATTTGAGTGCAAGGGCTCATCGCTGGAAATCGTAGTTGCTGATATGGGACTTATGATATATGATCCTACATGATATGATATTTTTAGGACATCTCACATGGGGGGATTTCCTGCAGTGTGCTCACATGGGGGGTATCACCACTCCAATCCTAGCAGTTACTTGGATTGGAGGCTTGACCGTCGAGTCAAGAGCGGGTTCCACATAGCCCGTGGAATTTCAGATTTGTAAGGTGTACCGACTAGCTCAGAAGAATAATAAAGAGTAAGTCATGGTTTCAAAGAAGTGTTTTGGAGATCACTAAAGTATGCCTATGTATTTTTACTTACGTATTATGATCATTATTTTTATGAAATCCTCTCATCTATTTTGTATTAAAAGTATGCTATTTTGAGTTGTTTCATATACAGTGGCGGAGACAGAATTGTCACTGAGGGGATTCAGAAGTAAATATACGGACTAGTTGAAGGAGGTTCAACATCTACTATATATACATAAAAATATTTTTGACCATGTAAAAATAGTAGAATTTTTCGACGAAGGGGGTTCGGATGAACCCTCTAAATTGTATGTAGATCCGTCACTATTCACATACCAGTACGTTTGTCTCCCTATATTTCAGGGTCTGAGGCTCAATCCAGGGGTCTCTCCAAACCATAGAATCTTCAGACCGGAGTGTGCAGTGGGTGAGCCTTCTTTATTTCGGAAGGCCTGTTGCTAGAGTATTGTTTTACATTTTAGTTTTGGATCCGATTGGGGGCCTTGTCCCAGTTATAGATAAGTTATTATATTCTGATATATTAGAGATTTCGCAGATTGAGATGGGTATTGTCTAGATGTCTATTGATTTCATTCTGTATTGTTAAATTGAACTCAGAGTATGACCATGATTCCGTCTGTTTATTTTTACATTTTTATTTATTGTATGTGAATGGTGTTCGTAATTGTTAGATAGAAAAGAGGTGCCTGAGCCTCCACGGTTTGGGATGCCCATCACGGCTAGGGTCTCGGTTCAAATTGTGACACAACAATGGTTGAAATCAATAAACGTTTCGTCGATTGTTTAGTGTATATGAAGAAATCGAGTCATTCTTCTTCCCATGAAAGAAAGCCTTGGCATAGTCAATTAATAGATATAAAAACTTTTTACAAAAAATCAGCCTCTGCAACTCAGAAAAAAGGGTGCTGGCAATACGCACCCCAATTGAGATGAAGTTTATTTTTTGAAAGATTGGTGATGCTATTATGATCTCGATTGAAAGCTTGACTCAGATTACAAAAATTAAATCAACTCAAGAATACTTTGGAATTTTTTGGGTTTTTCTCATTAATCGAAAAATAGACAAAATGCATCTCAAATACAACGAAAGTGAGAACTATAACTAAAAATGGATAGGAAAAGGCACCATTGAATAGATGAGAGAAGAATTAGAAAGAGATTTTAGAAGAGAAGAGAATTGAGAGAGAACCAAAGAAAGAGATGAGAAGAATGAGTACCAATTTTCTGTTAGCCTTTTCTCTCTCCTCTAATGGGTATTTGTAACTACCCTTCCACGTGGCTCCATCATGATCGCCGCTCTCTTTTAAGTATTTCTGATCCTAGCCCTCCATTTGTATTTCGTCAAATTCAAATAAAAACTTTTGCCTTATTTTGAACCCCGCTAACTACACTTAATTATTCCATCAGCTTAGGGTCATAACATACCCTTCCTCTTCAAAAAAATCCTTATCCTTAAGGATTAAGGATCAAAATTAGGGAACTTATCACGCAGAAACTGATAGTCCTCCCAAGTTGCATCTTCAGGTGGAAGGTTAGACGATTACACCAACACTCGGACAACAGCTGTATTATTTTTCTTCACTATTTGCCTTTGTAGAATAGCCACTGGCTTGACCAATAACTGGCCATCTGAACCAGTAGAAGGCAATGGAGATTAAACCACCATATGATCACCCACTTTCTTCTTTAGGAGGGACACATGAAATACTGGATGCACCTTGGATTCAGGTGGTAGTGCTTACCTACAGGCAACAACACCAATTCTAGCAGTGATTGCATAAGGTTCATAATACTTGGAACTAAGTTTGAGATTTCTTGTCAGTGCTAAAGAGGTCTATCTATATGGTTGGAGCTTCAAGTATACCATGTCACCAACTGCAAATTCTCCATCTGTCCTCCTGCGATCAGCATAATACTTTATTTTTGCTTGTTCCTTGGTCAAGTTGTCCTTGAGAAATTGTAAAAATTATTGTCTCTGCATCACTATATCTTCAGCAGCTTGAACTGTGTTCTCTAAGAATGGACCAAGAGATAGTTGTTGAGGAGTGTAACCGTACAAAGCCTCAAATGGTGTACATTGCAAACCAATGTGGAAATCAATATTATACCACCACTCTGCAGCTGGTAACCATTGCTTTCACTAGTGAGGTCTATTCGCCACCATACACCTCAAGTAATTCTCTAAACACCTATTTACTCTTTTAATTTGTCCATCACTTTGGAGATGATAAGCAGAACTAAGATGCATCTGAGTGCCCAATAACTTAAAGAAGACTTGCCAAAAGTTGCTCACAAACACCTTGTCCCTGTCAGTAACAATAGATTCAGGAGTTCCATGCAAGCTATGGTTTTCTTCCAATATAGATTAACAACTGTAGCTGCAGTAAAAGGATGTGACAAAGTGAGGAAATGGGCATACTTAGTAAACCTGTCAACCACTACTAAAATGACATCTTTAGACTTGGATTCTGGTAAGCCCTCAATAAAATCCATAGTAATATGGCTCCAAGCTTGATTTGGGATGGACAAGGGCTGTAAGAGTCCAGGGTAAGCTGAGTTATCATCTTTGTTTCTGTAACCAAATATCACAACTAGAAATATAATCATTCACCATAATTTTCATTTTTGGCCAGTAAAAGCACTGAGCCAACCTCTTTAATGTTCCTAACTTTCTAGAATGACCCCTAAGTGGCATGTCATGAAAGAAAGAAATCAGTTTTTATCTCAGGTTTCCATTTGATCCAATATATACCTTACCCTTCTTTTTGAGAATTCCAGCTGAGTAATGCCACAAGCTAGGTCCATTAAAGTCTACAGCCATTAGTGTCACAATGTCCTACACTTGAGCATCATCTATATAACTTTCTTTAACCTCTTGCATCCATGTAGGAGTACAAGTGCTGATAGCGAACAACTGACCTTGTACTTGAGCTTCTATGCCTCCTACCCCTTCCTGTTGCCTAGATAGTACATCAACCACCCTATTCTCAGCTTCTTTTTTAAATTGGACTTCATAATCAAGTCCCAAGAGCTTAGTTAACCTCTTTTTTTGAATAACTGAAGTTACCTTTAGTTCTAGTAAATATTTTAAGCTGTGATGGTCAGTCCTCACAATGAAGTGCTTGAACTGAAGATAGTGCCTCCATCTATCAATAGCACTCAGAATTTCCATGTATTTCTTTTCGTATATTGACCTCTTTCTATGCTTCAATGCCAACACCTTACTGAAATAAGCTATTGGCTTAACTTTCTGCAATAACACTGCACCAATGCCTCCATAACTTGCATCTGTCTCCACCAGAAACTCTTGTGTATATTCGGGAAGAGCTATTACTGGAGTGGTGGTCATGGCTTTCTTGAGTTCCTTAAATGCTATCTCTGCTTCTAGATTTCACTTAAAAGAATCCTTCTTCAATAGGTCAGTGAGAGGCCAGCAGATTGAACCACAATCCTTGATATACCTCCTATAGTAACCAATGAGACCAAGGAACCCCCTGAGAGTTTTGAGTGTTGTAGGTCTAGGCCAATCCACCATGGATTGAATTTTTTGAGGATCAGTAGCTACTCCATATTTATTAATGATATTCCCCAAATACTCCACCTATGTTTGACTAAAAGAACATTTAGACTTCTTTGCAATCAATGAATGAGTTTTAAGGGTAGCAAACACCACTCTTAAGTACTGAATATGATAGGCTGTTGTAAGGCTTTAGATTAGGATGTCATCGAAAAACACTAGCATAAATTTTCTCAAAAAGGGTTTAAAGATCTGATTCATAAGAGCCTGAAAGGTTGCTGGAGCATTAGTGAGTCCAAATGGAATCACCCTGAACTCATAATGTCCCTCATGGGTTCTAAAAACTATTTTAAGCACATCCTCTACTCTCATCCTGATTTGGTGATATCCAGCTCTAAGATCAACCTTAGAAAATACAATAGCACCATATAATTCATCCAACAAATTATCCACTATTGGAATAGGATACTTGTCTTTGATAGTAATATTATTTAAGCCTCTGTAGTCTACGCAGAACCTCTATGTTCCATCCTTCTTTTTGACCAAAAGAGTAGGTGACAAAAAAGGAGATTGGCTATGTTGGATCACTCCACTAGTAAGTATGTCTTTCACTTGTTTCTCTAGTTCATTCTTTTGATGATAATTCAAAATAACTGGCATAGCTCCAGGTTTTAGAGGAATGGAATGATCCAAGGCTCTAGTAGGTGGCAGGGATTTGGGCTTAGCAAATACTTCATCATACTCATCCAAGACTTCCTGAATGTTTGCATCAATAGGAACTCCATCTTCATGTGGAACTATGGTTATCATAAATAAGTGAGCAATGAGAGCTTGACCCTTCTTCAATATCTTGCTCATTGAGCTACTTGATGTCATCCTCAAACTACCCTCCTTGGGTAAACCAAGTAGCACCAACTTGTTACTCTTCCTCCCAATAATCGCACACCTCTTTTCATGATCAAATTTATTGGATTGTGCTTTTTTATCCAATTATTTCCTAATACAATATCACTCCCCCCAAGAGGAGTTATGAGTAGATCTTCCACAAAAGACCTTCCTTACATTTTCCATATGAATCCCTTACAATGTGAAGTGCATAGTATATAATTACCATCTGCCACAGTCACTTTTACTGGTGGACAATGACTAAGTTGATGACCAGTAGCTTGAACTGTATGTTCATCGATAAAACTATGTGTGCTACCTGAGTCAACCAGTAGAGATAATTGCCTCTTCTTTATAGTACCTCCAACTAAGATGGTATTTTCTCCACTATTGTGGCCTGTCAAAGCATTAAGACACACAACATGTTATATCTCTTGCTCTAATACACCTTCTATTCATGAGGTTTCTCAGTAATTTCAGCTGCATCTAACACAGGTTCAACTTTTTCTAAGACAAGTTCAACCTCTACTTCTCCCACCATGCAATTGAGTTGCTTCTTTTTGCAGATATGCCCCGGTCCATATATATCACAGTATCTAAAACACAAATGGTTGGCCTTCCTGTACTCATATACTTCAGGATTAATTCTGAAAGTGTTATTCCTTGAAGTCGGGCTACTAGTAATCTTGTTAGCACTGGTTTCGGAATTAACCGATGTTTGATTAATCTTGATAGTGGTCTTGTTTCTCCTTAAGGCAGCCTTAATAGCCATTTCCTGCATCCTAGCCATCTCAATTTCCATTTTCAATGTGGTTAGTCTGAATATCTTAACAGCAAATCTGATTTTATCTTTCAAGGAACCTATAAAGCTAGATAAGAAGTGAGCCTCATTCAAGGCTGGGTTCCTGATAAGCATTTGTGCCTTTAGATCTTCAAATCTACCCAGAAATTCATCAACTGAAATTCATCAACTTTGTCTGGCTTAACTTCTTGAATTCCTTCACCACATCTTCGACTAGTATCTCGCCAAACCTACTGATTAGTTCTTCTTTAAAATTTACCCAATTCACTACTCCTTGACTTAACACTAGTGAGTGATACCACACTTCAACAGATCCATTCAAATAAAGTGTAGCAGTTTCCTCTCTATTTTTATCAACAATTCTATGTTGCGTAAAATATCTTTTACACTTTCGTATCCATACCTTGGGTTCGTGACCTTTAAATTGAGGTAGTTCCCACTTGGGTGGTAGAATTAGAGCTGGTTGTTGCCTATTCCTGATGTCTTGAGCTGGATTGGGCAACAGTCCACCACCAATGTGCTGTCCTGCAGGAGCTCTTTACAGAGCACCCAATCGATCAAGGATCAATTCTAGCGTTCCTTGGATTCCTACTTGTGTGTTTTTCACTTCCTGCTGCGAATTTAATAGATCCGCGAATAGTTCATCATGCCGAGCTAGCTTATCATTTGTTACTTTCCAACGAGTGCCCTCTGCCATCCTTACCACACAGGTCGTACGATCTATCTCTGATACCAGATGTTATGATCTCGACTGAAATCTTGACTCAGATTATGAAAATTAAATCAACTCAAGAATACTTTGGGAATTTTTGGGTTTTTCTCATTAATCGAAAAATACACAAAATGCATCTCAAATACAACGAAAGTGAAAACTATAACTAAAAATGGATAGGAAAAAGTGCCATTGAATCCATGAGAACTTGCAGATTAGATGAGAGAAGACTTAGAAAGAGATTTTAGGAGAGAAGGGAATGGAGAGAGAACCAGAGAAAGAGATGAGAAGAATGAGTACCAATTTTTTGTTAGCCTTTTCTCTCTCCTCTGATGGTTATTTGTAACTACCCTTCCATGTGGCACCATCACGATCGTAGCTTCCTTTTAATTATTTCTAATCCTAGCCCTCCATTTGTATACCGTCAAATTCAAATAAAAACTCTTGCCTCATTTTGAACCCTGCTAACTACACTTAATTATTCCATCATCTTAGGGTCATAACAGATGCATCAAAGAATGAGTCTAGTATTTACTACCGAGAGTATAATAGGGTTGCTGACTTGCTTGTGAAGGAATTTTTCTGATAACATTGAGGCAGTAATTCCTTCATGTTTGTTCACCATTTATGCTTTTATGAAAGGAAAATTTTTCTAGTCATGGAAGCAAACATATCTATAGCCAACTAAAAGAAGTTAAAGCCAACAAATTTGATCGGAGAAACCAAAGCTTTTATCTTGTAGAACTCGAAAGTGGAAAGCTGCCCCTTAGTGCAAGATTTTGTTTTCTTTATTAGATTGGTGATGCAGTTAGTTTATCATTTGTGAAAGTTTTTTCATCCATATTTCTCACGATATTGAATTTTTTTGATGAATGTTTTGGCAAATATTTAAATACCAATACAAAGGGACACTATGTTTTGTTATCTGTTTTCTTTTTTGTTCAGCAGCTGATTTTGTAAATGATACGCTGTGATACAAGTTTTCCATATTATGATACATGTACAAGTTCTGCAGTTCTGCGCAATCACCAATCTCTTCTGGAATCTGTCTAGACAAGAGAGTTCTATAAATTGCAATGATCTGAATCTTTTTCAGTTTACTAATTGACACCAGCAAATAACCTGAAATGTTGGTTTTAGCCAGGCCTAAAAAAATCGAGTTACGGCGATTTCCAATCTCCAAAAGGAGTGGACGAACCCTTGAGATTTTGATTTCATCAAGATTGCTCAATTTTATAGTGCCCTTTAAAATTTCAGGAAGTGCAGTCAAGCAAATAGAATTAGTAGTGCTAAGAAAAAGATGCCTCAGACAGGAAAGCATAGCATCCTTGATGAATGAACAGGTCTTTATGTGTAAATTACGTACTATAAGATTTTACAACTCGTTTAGTTACGTATAATATATTTGGCATTAATTTAAACTTTATTATGTTATAGATGGAATACTAGAACATTAGATGAGGATTCTTCAAATACAGTTGTATTATTTCTTATACAATTTTATCTTTAACAAGTTGTGTGTTTTTAAAAGCAGCCTTACTTTGAACTTATCAAGTCCTTTAAAGTATACATTCTGTTCTACAAGTATCAAATCCATTAGAACAGATAGTCTAAAAGTTGCTGCACAGCGTTTCTAATAGAGCATGTACCACATGTTAAGATATCTCATGATTGATTTAGTATCTCATAGTGATTTAGTTTCTATTTAGGACAAGATCACAATTCTTTATTAGTTGATTCTTTCCTTATTTAGTTTGTCTTCTCTTGTATATTTACACATACATATTAATGAAATCAAAGCACTTCATTTCATTCTCTACATTTATATGGTATCAAAGCCAAAATACTCTTAACAGAGTCCAAGAACCCTTTTTTTTCTTCTTCTTCTCTTTGCACCGATGGCCACTTCTGCCCCCGTCATTAATGTCGATGCAGTCCCTATCCTCAAACACTTGATTCAATTCAATCCATCATCCCAGCTGCCCATTAAACTGACTAGCAACACTAATTTCACCATCTGGAAAGCCCAGGTTGCCATGTTGCTTCATGGCCATAACCTCTATGGTTATCTTGACGCCACTATGTTGTCCCCTGCTGAAACAATCACAACTAACGACCTTGAGACATCCAACTCTACGGACTAGGATCGTCAGGATAAATTGATCCAAAAAGCTCTGATGGCCTTTGTGGATGCCACAATCGCACCCACGGTAGCTTCTTCTATCAACTCCAAAGATGCATGGGATCAACTTCACACTTTCTTTGCAAACAAATCGCAAACCCGCATCTTCAACCTTCGTCACCATCTCAATCGAGTCTGTAAGGACAACAAATCCATTACCAAATATATGCAAGAGATTTGCTCTCTTTCTCTGATGAACTCGCCACAACAGGTTCACCCGTCAATAATGAAGAACTAGTGATGAAAATACTGAGTGGACTCAGGTCAGAATTCCACGAGATCTCTGCAGCCATACAGGCAAGGGACTCTCCTATTAGCTATGAAGAACATTTCGACAAGCTTCTTGATCATGAACTTTTCCTCAAACATGAGGACCTCAAGAAGACTTCTGGCCAGATCACAACAGTTGTTGCTTAATAAGTGCCAAATCCTCCATCAGCCCTACGCAACAATAGACGCCTATCCAACAAGAATAACTGGCGTCCCCAATACAGAAAGCTTAATCAGAGCACTCATTCTCAGTATCCAATGGATAATTCCCAGTGGCGCAATCCAATGGATAAATTTCAGTTGTGTAACTTCCCACACCAATCATCACGAGTACGCTGTCAACTTTGTCACAAATTTGGGCATACAAAAAATGTTTGTCGCTCTCAATCCTATAACCACTTTGAAGCAAAAGCAAATTTGTTGTGCACACAACACCGAGTGACCCTTGGATTATTGATTCAGGTGCATCTTACCAAATCACCTCGAATACCAACTCACTACACAATGTTCAAGACTTTAAAGGTCTGGACGCAGTGACAATGAGCAATGGTAATGTGATTCCAATTACTCAAACTGGTAATACTCACTTAACTACATCAAATACTACCTTCAAACTCTCTAGTATCTTGTGTGCTCCAGTTATCAAATGCAAACTCATTTTAGTTCATCAATTTGGCAAAGAAAATCTAACCTTCATAGAATTCTTTTATTTTACTTTTCTTGCGAAGGATCTGACTACAGGAGCACCTCTTCTACACGGCCCGAATACAGCAAGTTTCTATGAATGGCCATCCCTGACTCGATCAAACATCAACATTGCCATTGCTGGACCTTCCTTACATCTATGGCATCAAAGATTGGGCCACCCTTACTCTCGAGTTTTGCTTTCCATTTTAAACAATTCCTGTCTTTCATATTCTTCAAAAGACAGGTTTACTTATTGTAATTCTTATTGCTGAAATAAAGCTCATAGATTTCCCTTTTATTCAAACACTTTGTCCAGCAAACATCCATTAGAAATAATTTACAGTGATATATAGGGTCCATCCTCTAATCTCTCTATTGATAAAAAATTCTACTATTGTCTATTTGTTGATCAGTATACCAAGTACATTTGATTGTACACAATGAAAAACAAACATGAAGTGCAAAAACACTTTCAAAGCTTACATCCTGTGCTTGAAAAATATTTTGGTCAAAAAATTCTCACACTTTACACTGATGGAGGTGGAGAATATAAAGTCATGGAACCATACCTTAATTCTAATGGCATACAACACTTTGTCTCTCCCTGCTCCTCAAAGGGTTGCCCTGGCTGAAAGAAGTCATCGACACCTTATTGAGATTGTCAAAACGTTGCTTCATCAAGCAAGTTTCTCCTCTAATTTTTGGACATTTGCCTGCCATCATGATACCTTTCTCATTAATCGCCTTCCCATTACCACTCTTGATAACAAGTCCCCATTTGAAGTTCTTTTCAACGAAACACCTGCTTATGAATCTCTCAGTACCTTTGGATGCCTATGCTACCCATGGTTACGACCATACACCCAAAATAAATTAGAACCATATTCCAAACCTTGTGTTTATCTCTGATTCTCTGTTACTCATCATTGCCATCAGTGTTTTGACCCCAGCGACTCTACACTTTATTTCTCATGAGATGTAAAATTTTTAGAAGAAATTTTCCCATTTGATAATATTTTTTTCACTTAAAACAAAACTTTTTATATTTAAATTAGGAAAACGCTTTACAACATCAAAATCCAGATATGGAAATTAGTTCCACCGCTATTAATCCAAATCTCACCATGCTTCCTCCCACCATTTTGGTTCAAGCTAGGTGCACGCTAAGATACTTGCTCAGTTTACGCCACACGAGGAAATAACCCAGAGTCAGATCACTTCACCATTCCAAAATCAGGTAATCCTCAAACCACTTCCCTATCCCCTATTATTGATACCCAACCATCCCACTTCAGATTTCAAAGCCAACACCCTTCCTTCTCTGTGCATTCTCGCTCTCTACATCATCGACCACTAGTTACTCATGTTTATCAGCATCACCCAAAGTCATCACGATCTCTCCATGCTAACAAAGGTGTGAGCAGTTGCTCTTTTGACTTGCCTCTACCCACTGCACCCATAGTTTAAATTCCACTATTAAAGCAAAATCATGTAGTAACAAGGTCCAAACTAACATTGTCAAGCGACGGAAAATTGTTGAATACACTGTCCAAATAACCCAGACTGTACCCATTTTACCAGTAACCCACAAAAAAACACAAGAATTGTCATATTGGAGAGATGCTATGCAGGTTGAGTATGCTATGCAACTGGACCACACCAGAAATGTTGTTCCCTATAAATAGTTGTTTTGAATCAAAACCAAGCCTGATGGCTCTATTGATAGGTACAAAGAGCGTTAGGTTGTAAAAAGGTTCATCGAAATACCTGGGGTTGATTTTCATAAAACATACAGTCCTGTGGTTAAACCAATCATAATTCGGACCGTCCTCACCATCGTTGTACAAAAAAGTTGGCCCTTACATCAAATAGATGTCAATAATGCTTTTCTTCAAGGAAAGCTTCATGAAAATATCTATATGAACCAATTACCCAGATATGAAAGTTCAGCACATCCTGACTATGTCTGTTGTCTCAAAAAGGCTATCTACGGACTGTGACAAGCTCCTAAAGCTTGGTATGATATACTCACTGATTCTCTAATCAGAATGGGATTTCGTATGTCTGAATCTGATAATTATTTATTTGTTCTGCATAACTTGGGTGTAACTATTTATTTACTAATATATGTGGATGACATCATAATCACGGTCAGCAATGAAACACTCCTTCAAGAAGTCGTTACTTCTCTTTCCAGAAGATTTTCTCTTAAGTATCTTGTCTTACTACACTATTTCTAGGGCATTGAGGTACACAGAGATGCCAAAGGTCTTTTTCTTAGTCAATTTAAGTATATTAAAGAGGTGTTGCATGACTCAGATGCAAGACAACAAGGGCGTTCAGTCCCCAATGAGTACATCTGAGGCACTACTAGTAGATGACGGAGCCCCTAAAACTGATGGCAAAGAGTATAGGAGTGTACTTTGTAAACTTCAGTACCTTTCTTTTAGTAGACCAGATATCACATATTCGGTAAATAAGCTTACTCTGTTCAACAACTCTCCCTCCATGGTTCATTGAAAGGCTACTAAACGCATCTTTCGGTACCTCAAAAAAATATCCTAGAATGGCATTCATATTTCTCCAGATCAGTCCACTGATTTTTATGCCTATGCTGACACTGATTGGGCGGGTGATATTAATGTTCGCTTATCAATATCTGGCTCCATTATTTTTCTAGGTGGGAATCCTATTTCCTGATGTTCTCGCAAGCAACCCACTGTCTCCCGATCCTCTACTGAGGCTGAGTATAGGGCAGTTGCTTCTGCCTTGTTTGAAATAAACTGGATCACTCACTTGCTCAAGGATCTTCATGTGCCACTCTCTGCTGCACCTACAGTACTTTGTGATAACCTTGGGGTTACATACATCGCTGAAAACCCGGTATATCATACAAAAATGAAGAACCTCGAGGTCGATCTTCCGTTTGTTCGCAATGGACTAGTCCAAGTATCATACATCCACTCCACTGATCAAGTTGCAGATCCACTCACCAAACCATTATTTAAGCCAGCTTTCCAGCAGATGTTGCTGGGTTCACAGTAAATAAGAAATGTGAATGGAAAAATGGATAAAAACCAATTAGAAGAGAAAACTTGAGATCACATCAATATGGAAAGTGTACTAAAAAATAGGAAAACTTACTAAATTCTCCCACATTGGTGGGAGAAAGAAGCTTTAAAGTGTTTATATTGTGAAACATACTCCCACATGGATAGTGAGGCAAGGAATAAGAGATGCCTCACGTCATCGTCGTCGTCTCTCGCTCAGCTCGGCTTCAGATTTGGAAAATGATCGATCAATGAGATCTATCTTTTTGGACAAAATTTATTTGAATTCTGAAGAATGCCAAGGAAATCTTTTTTGTAGTTTTGAACCTCCATTTATATGCATGCAGTAACAGTAACGGATGCAATGTTTCGACAGAACTGATGCACTATTTCGACAGAACTGATGCATTGTTTCTGAACAGATGCATTATTTCTTTTCGACTAAACAAATGCAATTCTTCAATGAATTGATGCACTGTTTCAAATAGGTGCACTATTTGGTGAAATGGTATACTGCTTCAGAAAAAAATAAATGCTATAAACATGCATTTTCAAAAACATCACACCATTTAAGTGAACCAATGCCACCTTTTCGAAGAGGCATCTGCTAGGCTATATAAACCTGCTTTCCTTCATAGGTTTTGATACAAAATTTTCAGATTAAAAACTCTCTTCTTGTCTTAAAAATATTTTGTGTGATCACTCAAAACGTTCTGTGAGTTCGAAGATATTCCAATCATTTGAGGTACCGCTACTGTTGGTCTGGTTAGCCATTTTATCCTAGGAGGAAAAATTTCACAACCTCGGGTACAGTGAGGGGGATTATTTCCTTAAGAAAAATCCGTGAATTCGGACGACTTGGCTATTTTCTATTTCATCTTAATTTCTGCAAAATAAAATACACCTCTTGAAAAGGTTATTTTGATATTGTGTTGAGGGCATTTGATATACTTCATTGTGTTCTTGTTTATACTTGAACTCAAGTTGAAGTTAGTGTTGTAATATACAGATTCTGTGTACCCAAAGTACAAACGAAATAACAATCTTAAGGAAATAATTACTATTATAGAATCTGTATTGCTTGTTTTTAGAGATTAAAGTTTTAACTTTCTACTCCGCCTAAACTTAACTAGTGGTTTGAAGTCATAAAAACTTCATCACAAGTTAAAGATCATTCGGTTGAAAATTGGAAGTCATAAAAACTTCATTGTTAACTAGAAACAAGAAGAAAAATTTGAAGTTGCTTAATTTTTATATAGTATTCTGAAAATACCAAGTATTTTTTGTCTTGTGGTAACAGAAAAATGGAAACTGAAAGTCAAATGATGGATGTGACAACGTCTTTGGGGGCAACTAATATTTCCACATCAAGTCGCACAAATGGTGGCGGCACCGACGGAGAAGCCCAAAAATTTTTGGGCATTGACTTCAAGCGGTGGCGGGAAAATATGTTCTTTTACCTCACCACTTTATGTTTGCAATGGTTTACTAGTAATACTCTCCTGAGGTACCCGAGGAAACCTCGGACAAAGACCGTTTTGTTATTGGAGAAGCTTGGAAACATTCGGACTTCCTTTGCAGGAATTATATTCTGAGTGGTCTCCAAGACAACCTCTACAATGTTTATAGTGGAACCAAGACATCAAAGGAACTGTGGGGGGCACTTGAATGAAAATATAAGATGGAGGATGCAGGAATTAAGAAATTCCTTGTTGCACAATTCCTGGACTTCAAAATGATAGATAGCAAATCTGTTGTCTCTCAAGTACAGGAGTTGCAAGTCATCATACATGATCTCCTAGAAGAAGGTATATCTTTGAAAAATACCTTAGTTGAACAAATTAAAAATGTTCTCAATACTCACATAAATTGTTTTATAGGTTTAATTGTGAATGATGCTTTCCAAGTAGCAGCGATAGTTGAGAAGCTACCACCTTTGTGGAAAGACTTCAAAAACTACTTAAAGCATAAACACAAGGAGTGACTGTTGAAGATCTTATTGTTCGACTTTATATTAAAGAGGATGATAAAGCTGCTGAAAAAAGGTCAAAGGAGAATTCTACAATTAATGGAGCACATATTGTAGAAGATAACCAAAATAATTCCAAAAAAAAGGAAAAAAACTGAACAAGGAAGCAATCAACTCAAGAAAAATTTCAAGGGAAAATGCTTCAACTGTGGAAAGATTGGCCAAAAGTCCACAGATTGTCGTGCCCCAAAGAAAGGCAAGAAAAAGGACCGAGCGAATATAATTGAGTCCAACAAAGACTATGATGATCTGTGTGCTATGTTCTCAGAATACAACTTGGTGGGCAATCCTCATGAATGGTGGATGGACTCTGGTGCCACCCGCCATGTTTGTGCCAACAGAGAGTTGTTTTTGTCATTTTCTACGGCTCAAGTAGAAGAAATGATATACATGGCTAACTCCGCTACTGCTAAGGTGGAAGGAACAAGGAAAATATGTTTGAAAATGACTTCGGGTAAGGTCTTGACACTTAACAAGTTCTTGTATGTTCCCGAATTACGTAGGAACTTAATCTCTGTTTCACTTCTAGAAAAGAATGGATTCAAATGTGTAACCATTTCTATAAAAATTATAATTAGCAAAGGAGAAATATATGTAGGAAAAGGCTATCTCACCAAGGGCCTTTATAAGATGAATGTAATGACTGTTGAAATAAATAAAAGTTCTAATTCTTCTTATTTGCTTGAGTCTTATGATTTATGGCATGAACATTTAGGCCATGTTAATTACAAAATGCTACAAAAACTGATTAACTTAGAAGTTTTGCAAAACTTTGAGTGCAATAAATCTAAGTGTCAAATGTGTATGGAATCAAAGTATGCAAAGCATCCTTATAAGTCCGTTGAAAGGAATTCCAATCCCTTAGACTTAATACACACTGACATTTGTGATATGAAGTCAACACCATTATGTGGTGGAAAAAAGTATTTCATAACTTTTATTGACGATTGCACTAGATATTGTTATGTCTACATGCTAAATAGTAAGGATGAAGCAATAGGTGTATTTAGGCAATATAAAACTAAAGTTGAAAATGACAAAAAGATCAAAATGATAAAAAATGATAGGGGAGGAGAATATGAATCTCCCTTTGCATAAATATGTATAGAGAATGGAATCATCCATCAAACTACGACCCCATATTCACCTCAATCTAATGGAATTGCGGAAAGGAAAAATCAAACTTTGAAGGAAATGATGAATGCCTTACTTATAAGTTCTGGTTTATCGCAAAAATTGTGGGGGGAGGCTATCCTTACGGCTAACTGTATACTCAATACAGTTCCTCATAGTAAGACACAATTAATTTCTTATGAAAAATGGAAAGGAAGGAAACCCAACTTGAAATATTTTAAAGTGTGGGGGTGTCTAGCAAAGGTCCAAGTTTCTGTCCCTAAAAGGGTTAAGATAGGACCTAAGACAGTGGACTGTATGTTCATAGGATATGCTAAAAGTAGTAAATCCTGTCAATTTTTGGTTCATAAATCCGAACATCCAAATATAAATAAAAATACGATAATTGAATCAGATAATGCTGAATTCTTTGAAAACATTTACCCGCATAAACTTAGACATGAACAGTCTAGTGAAGGATCTAAATGACCTCGAGATGAATCAAGTGAGAATGTACATAATGAAGAAAATCTAAGACGTAGTACACGTCAAAGAATGTCAACTTCGTTTGGATCAAATTTTGTAACATTTCTCTTAGAAAATGAACCTCAAATGTTTAAAGAAGCGATGTCATCATCAGACTCATCCTTTTGGAAAGAGGCAGTCAATAGTGAGATAGATTCAATCTTAAGCAACCATACATGGGAATTGGTTGACCTTCCTCCCAGAAATAAACCTTTAGGTTTTAAATGGATCTTCAAAATGAAAATGAAGGTGGATGGTACTATTGACAAATACAAGGCAAGACTTGTAGTAAAAGGCTTCAAACAGAAGAAAGGCCTTGATTACTTTGATACATACTCGCCAGTAACAAGGATAACCTCGATTCGAATGTTAATTGCCATAGCGGTGGTATATGATCTTCAAACCCATTAAATAGATGTGAAGACTACATTCCTAAATGGAGATTTGGAGGAAGAAATATACATGGAATAACCTGAGGGTTTTTTGGTTCCAGGAAAAGAAAATAAGGTCTGTAAACTTGTTAAGTCACTTTATGAACTAAAACATGCACCTAATCAATAACATGCAAAGTTTGACCAAACTATGTTGGCAAATGGATTCAACATAAATGAATGTGACAAATGTGTATATATTAAAGACACACTGAATCACCAAGTCATTGTTTGTTTATATGTGGATGATATGTTGATCATCAGTAGAGATATTTGTGACATAAATACAACCAAATGAATGCTCAAGAGAAAGTTTGATATGAAAGACCTTGGAGTTGCAGATGTGATCTTATGTATACGAATCCATCAAACTTCACAAGAGTTAGCATTGTCACAGTCTCATTATATCAAAAAAGTACTTGACAAGTTCAAGTATATGGAGTTCGGTATTGCCAAGACTCCATTGGATATGAACTTTGGACTTCGAAAGAATGAAGGTGAAAATGACTCACAATTGGAGTAAGCAAGAGTATTGGGATGTTTAATGTATATAATAAACTGTACACGACCAAACATAGCATGTGCAATTAGTAAATTGAGTCGGTACACGAGTAATCCCAACAAAACTCATTGGATAACAATGAAAAGAGTTTAAGGGTATCTTAAATACACTAAAAACTATGCTTTGCATCATAATAAATATCCTGCGGTACTTGAAGGATATAGTGATGCAAATTGGATCACCGGATCAAATGAAGTAAAATCCACAAGTGGATATGTATTTACTATCGGTGGAGGAGCAGTTTTTTAGAAATCATCCAAACAGACTTGTATCGCTCGCTCTATAATGGAATCTGAATTTATCTCATTAGACAAAGCTGGTGAAGAAGAAGAATGGCTCCGAAATTTCTTGGAAGATATTTCGTATTGGCCCAAGCCAGTGGCACTAGTATGTATATACTGTGATAGCCAAGCGGCAATAGGTAGGGCAGGGAGCATGATGTATAACGGTAAATATCGTCATGTAAGGAAAAGACATAATACCGTTAGAGAAATTCTCTCTAGTGGAATTATCACTGTAGACTATGTAAAGTCAAAGGATAATGTGTCGGATCCACTTACAAAAGGCCTATCTAGAGAAGGAGTAGAAAGGACATCCAAGGGAATGGGTTTAAGGCCTATGACAAGTCAGCATGGCGGTAACTCTACCTAGCAGACTGGAGATCCCAAGAGCTAGGTTCAAAAAGATCAAACAAAGTTGTGTCTGACAGGTTCAACATTGTCAATTACCCAACGCATTTCTCATGATATAGATAATGTATAATAAACTAGGATAAGACCAAATGATTATCTAAATTTGGTAGATTTGACCAAATAGTTTATTCTACAGGATTGAACATTTAGAAATCACCTATGCGAGGGCGAAATGGAAGCCACTTCAAAGAGAATGTTAGTAAAGGCCTATTCTCTAAGTTCTCATGAAACCGGGACGTGCTCATGGTTGAAAAGAATAAAAACATGAGAACCATAAACATTAAAAGGTTGGTTGTGTGACATGTATTGTCTAGGTGTACACTAAAGCTGACGGTTCACAGCTATCAAATCTACCAATTGACTAAGTGCATCCGATGTATGTTCACTACGAAAATTTCAAAGAGAAACCCACTTATCCAGATGCAATCAGTCTTTGCTTGATGATCACATACTTGTCCGTAAAACTTTTACGAAAAATAGTCATTCCCCATTCATGTGGGGGATTGTTGGGTTCATAGTAAATAATAAGTGTGAATGGAAAAATGGAGAAAAACCAAGTGGAAGAGAAAACTTGAGATCACACCAATATGGAAAGTGCACTAAAAAATAGGTAAGATTACTAAATTCTCCCACATTGGTGGGAGAAAGAAGTTTTAAAGTGTTTATATTGTGAAACACACTCCCACATGGATTAGTGAGGCAAGGAATAAGAGATGCCTCATGCCGTCGTCGTCGTCGCTCGCTCAGCTCGGCTTCGGATTTGGATTTGGATTTGGATTTGGCAAATTATCGATCGATGAGATCTATCTTTTAGACAAAATTTATTTGAATTCCGAAGAATGCCAAGGAAAAACGCAGTTAAATCTTTTCTGCAGTTTTGGAGCTCCATTTATATGCATGCAGTAACAGTAACAGATGCAATGTTTTGATAGAACTGATGCACTGTTTTGACTGAACTGATGCATTGTTTCTGAACTAATGCACTATTTCTTTTCGACTGAACAGATGCAATTCTTCAATGAATTGATGCACTATTTTGAACAGGTGCACTGTTTGGTGAAATTGTATACTGCTTCAACAAAAAAATAAATATTGCAGACATGTATTTTTAGAAACATCACACCATTTAAGTGAACCAATGCCACCTTTTCGAAGAGGCATCTGCTAGGCTATATAAACCTGCTTTCTTTCACAGGTTTTGACACAAAATTTCCAGATTAAAAACTCTCTTTTTGTCTCAAAAATATTTTGTGCGATCACTCAAAACGTTCTGTGAGTTCGAAGATATTCCAACCTTTTGAGGTACCGCTACTGTTGGTCTGGTTAGCCATTTTATCCTAGGAGGAAAAATTCCACAACCTCGGGTACTATGAGGGGGATTATTTCCTTAAGGAAAATCCCTGAATTCGGACGACTTGGCTATTTTCTGTTTCATCTTAATTTCTGCAAAATAAAATACACCTCTTGGAAAGGTCATTTTGATCTTGTGTTGAGGGTATTTGATATAATTCATTGTGTTCTTGTTTATACTTGAACTCAAGTTGAAGTTGGTGTTGTAATACACATCTGTGTACCTGAAGTACAAATGAAATAACAGATGCTACCCAAGTTAGGTGTTGTCTCGTCACACCTAACTTGAGGGGGGCATAATAGAGCATGTACCACATGTTAAGATATCTCATGATTGATTTAGTATCTTATAGTGATTTAGTTTCTATTTAGGAGAAGATCACAATTCTTTATTAGTTGATTCTTTCCTTATTTAGTTTGTGTTCTTTTGTATATATACACATACATATTAATGAAATCAAAGGACTTCATCTTCATTCTCTACATTTATAGTTTCTGCATATCTGGACTCCCTTTCCCCATAGCAATTTGCGGTCATGTTTATCTCTTCTAGGAGCTTATGGTTGAACTTCTGGGAACTTAGAAGGGAAAGTTATGAACTTGATATAGCATTTTCTGGAAAGATTATGACAGGTGACCCCTGAGGTTTAACATAAGCCCCTTGCGTTTCTAATACTATAATTGTAGCAAGAGATAACATAAGGATAGCTGCAAATTTAAAGCCAATAGTTTTGTTTAATTTTTAGCTTGAGGCAAAGGAAGAGAGAAATCAGTGATGCAAGTAATTATCCCTTATCTATTGCCTTCTTAAATAGTGCACCATTTAACTAGAGAGATACCGCTATATTCGGTGTCAACTTTGGTTTCAAAAACAACTTCTTAAATGGCCAAACTGAGTTGCATTTCAAGGATGAATGAACATACAACTTGGTGCTTGTATGCATCCCATTAACATGTAACATGTGTAGTTTTAAATAAATATGATCCGGAATTCCATTTATTATCTTAATTACTCTCAGTACATGATGAAAGAGAAGTAGAGTAATGGTGAGACACCTAATGAACAATATTATGGCAGTGTTTCTTGGGAAGGAAATGTGCATCTTCAAGTATTTAGGTCTAGCAAATACATTCTAGTTGTAACAAAATTGACTTGAGCATTGGCTTATACTTCTGCATCATCCGTCACTAGTCTTGAGAAATAATTATTTGACAATTAAGCAATTGTCTTCTTTAGGCTGTTGTTTGACGCGATTTATAGAAAGAAATCCGTTTTTGAAGAAAACATAATTACGATAGAATCCAAATAAAGTAAGAGATTCAGGACAAATCCTACCACAATCCTCTTTTAGGTCTATAGAGCTTGGAAGGGTTGGGAGTATTTATAATTTATTTACCATATAGAGAAGTTAGGGGACGTTAGGTAAGTAATTAAGAAAAGGAGAACAAATTACATTAACTCATTAGAAATTGGATTCCTAAAATTACGCTGACCAACTTTCCTTTCTTTTTTTTTTTTTCCTTTCAGGGAAATCAAATACAACAAAAATTACATGTCCAGTATAACCTCATAAAGTGTCTTGAGAGGGTAGAGCGTAAGTCATACCTTACCTCTAACTCGGATAGAGAGAAACCATAACCAATAAATTCAAGAATTTATGTCATAAAAATCTCCAAAGGCACGACCAAGAGATGAGAAGACCTAATGCGAGAAAACGATTCAGGACTAAATTTACTCAAAATCACAAGGAAAGTACGTTGGAATTTTCCAAAAGAGTTGGGTGGAAATTGCAGAAGCGAGACGGAGAGCAGATTAGCGAGTTTTGCAGAAAAATCAGAGTACAAAATCAGGCTTTTTAAGGTATGGTTGCACAAAAATAAGAAGAATTCTAGGAGTGCGCCAGCTGACATATTGCCCGGCTGCCTCATTCAGTATATACTCGGTTACCTTAGTTTTAAAGAGGCAACCAAGATGAGTGTTGTCTCTAAAACATGGTTTCAAGCCTGGTTGACTCTTCCCAACTTGGAATTCAAAGTTGGTTATCCCAAAGGCAAAGCAAAAATAGTGGACAACATCATGGAGAAATATAGGAAGGGGAAAATCCCTATATAAAAGTTTTGAATTATCAGAGTGCTTTTGAAGTTCTCGTAAAATTTTCCCTAAGATTGATAAATGGATTGACATTGCACTTCAGAATGGTCTAAAATATCTAGTCCTTAACATTAAATCATACCCCTTTCCTATTTTCACAATCTTGGCAGCAAAATCTGTAAGAGAAATGGTTTTAAGTGCTCTATCTTAAGCCTGTTTCGTTATCCACTGGTGTTGTGAACTGCAATACTTTGAGAAAGCTTTCTCTATTTGATATAACACGAGACGAAAACATGCTTCAGCTTATACTTAACAGTTGTCCATTGATTGTCTCTTTCATATTTGAGCATTGTTTGGGGTTGGAGCTGCTTAGTCTTCAAACGATCAAGTCAGTGTCCCTGAAGAACTGAAAGATTCGGTATTGTGGGGGCATATGGGAGATTGATGCTCCAAATTTGGCATCACTTGAGTACACCTGGAATCAAATTCCTGAACTTAAAATAGCAAGAGAGTCAAGCTAATTAAAGCACTCAAAAATCATTCTTCACTGCTTACACAAGTTAGATGCTGCATGGTTTTGTAAGTTGAGGAAGTTTCTATCAAATTCAACCTCTTGGTCTCAAGTTCACATTAATTCTTCCAGATTTAATGAGATCAACATGAACAATTTGCAACTAGACCACAAAGTTGCTACCCCCCAAGTGGATGTTTTAGATGTCGATCTTTCATGGCAGACTAAAAAGTGTCCAACGTTTGTGGATGCTTTACTATGGAGTTGTCATCCTAGGAGACTTAACCTGCAATCAACAAGAAAAATTTCTGCATGTTTTATTGATCGTTTGATGTATATGAATAATGCAAATCAGTTCACTTCTCATGGAAGCAAGCCTTGGTATAGTCAACTAAAAGAAATAAAAGCCTACAAATTTGATACGAAGAACCAGAGTTGGCATCTTGTGGAACACAAACCTGGGAAACTTGCAACATGGAACCTTGAGAGGGACAAATATTATTTTTTATTAGATTGGTGATGCAGTTTATTCATTCATACAGTTCTTTAATTTATAATTTTCAGGTTAGATCCTAGATACTTTAAATTTCCCATCAGTTCCTTATCTAAAAATTGTCTTTTATCAAACATGATTAATTTGGAACAAGGAACAAGGACAGCATCTTTGATTTTCAGTTTTCTTTGTAGTTAATGTGGATTTTTTGTACGTCTTTTTGGCTTACAGATTTCGTTCAGAAGATGACTTGGTAATTCATATGTTGTGGTTAGTATTTCTCTCTGTCAAAGTTTACAGATATTTTTAGCAATGTACATCTCTAAGGCTTTGGCTTATGGCTGTTCTTTTGTACTTTAAAACCATGTCTGAGCCCGATTAGTCAAAACGACAGACCCCACTTCATGTCCTGTCGTACCATTGTAAAAGTTGGACGAGTATGAAATTGACAACCTATGAATTCCTTCTTGGTTCATTTCAACTTTCTGTTCTGTTTCAATTGACTCCCTGGCATATAGAACTATTTTGGATGTGTAATAGCTGATATGCTTCAGTCACGATCATTTAGTATAAGCACACTCAATCCGCTGTTTCATATTGGCAGGATGTTCATATTCATAGATGCAATCAGATTGGTAACCTCACTGTCAAAATCATGTATGATAGAGTACAACAACAACAAACCCAGTATATTCCCACAAAGTGGTGGGGTTTGGGGAGGGTAAGATGTACGCAGTCCATACCACTACCCCAAATAAGTAGAGAGGCTATTTTCCATGGACCCTCGGCTCAAGACAGTGGACCATAGACCAAAAAAAAAAATAATAAATAAATAAATAAATTAACCGACTGAGGGCACATGATAAAATAACAGAGCAATAACATCCACAAAAATGAAGTACATTAACAAACCAAGGGCTCCTCTCCCCAAAACCTAGACCTATCACCCAAGCTACCCAACCTCTCCTATCTGCCGACTACGGCTCGACCACCTTACTTAGCCCTCTACCTTAATACTCTTTCTCCAAACTTTCCTATCGTGGTTCATGTCCTCAGTAAGCTGCAACTGCTCCATGTCACTTCTAATCACGCCTCTCCAGTATTTCCTCGGTCTACCCCTACCTCTTTTGAAACTCTCTAAGGCCAACCTCTCGCACCTACGAACTGGGGCATCCGTGCCCCTCCTCATTACATGACCAAACCATCTCAACCTCACTTCCCTCATCTTATCCTCCACCGAAGCCACACCCACCTTTTCCTGAATAGTGTCAATCCTTACCCTGTCAGCCCTCATATAACCACACATGCAATGTAACATTCTCATTTCCGCCACCTTCAAATTTTGGACGTGAGAAATCTTAACAGGCCAATACTCAGCTCCATACAACATGGCCGGTCGGACCACAGCTTTATAGAATTTACCTTTTAAGTTTGAGAGGCACCTTTTTATCGCATAAAAGTCCCGAGGCGAGCCTCTATTTCATCCAACCTGCCCCAATACGGTGAGAAGCCTCATCAATTTCTCTATTCCCCTAGATCATAGACCCAAAATACTTAAAACTATCCCTCTAACAAACCACTTGCGACTCCAATTGCACTATTGCTTCGTCTCTCTCCTTGAGTCACTAAACTTGCACTCCAAGTACTCTGTCTTGGTCCCACTCAACCTAAATTCTTTAGATTCGAGGGTCTGTCTCCAAACCTCCAACTTCTTATTAACACCTCGGCGCGACTCATTAATCAAAACTACATCATCCGCAAAAAGCAAACACCAAGGGACCTCCTCTTGTATATTCCTCGTCAACACATCCATCACCAAGGCGAATAAGAACGGGCTAAGAGTCGATCCCTGATGCAACCCTGTCAAGATCGGAAAATGCTCAGAATCTCCTCCCGCGGTCTTTACCCGGGTCTTCACCCCCTCGTACATGTCCTTAATCTAACGGATGTACGCCACTGGTATCTTCCTCGCCTCCAAGCATCTCCAAAGAACCTCCCTAGGGACCTTATCATACGTCTTTTCCAGTTCAATAAACACCATGTGGAGATCTCTCTTCCTCTCTCTATACTGCTCAGCCAGCCTCCGCACGAGGTGATCATGTATGATAGAGTAACTTCTTTTTTGGTACCTGACTAATATTTTTATGTAACTATTGGTGTTTATCTTCCTAAGATTAAAGTATAAAATTATGGTGACGATAAAGGTAATTGAACTCTATTTACAGGAAGAGACAACTTCTTATTAAGCCACTACTGTTGGCTGGAATTCACAAGGCAGTATATACTATTATATTATTAACAGATAATATATGCCACCTCTGTGTGTTATTATCTTGAGATATTATAGCTATCAAAATATACTCAATTATGGTAGTTAGTTATGTGTTATATTTAGGAGTCTCATAGTTTCCTGTATTTTAAGTGTTTCTACTTCTTTGTACTTATCACATAGTTTGTATCCGCTCTATAAAGAGCTGTTGTACGTAAATAACATTTATCTTTCTCTTCTGTATCTCAAACCTTTATATGGTATCAAGAGCTTTTTTTCTTCTCACGGAGTTCTAAGATTTTTTTTACCTAACCATCACAAATGGCTCTCTCTGTTACCAACTCCGATGCAACTAACTCCACCAATATTGTCCAATTCAACTCGATTACCCAACTTCTGATTAAACTTGCTGGCAACCATAAATTTTCTCTCTGGAAGGCATAAGTGTCCATGCTCATGAGAGGACACGATGCAACCAACTCCACCAATATTGTCCAATTCAACTCGGTTACCCAACTTCCGATTAAACTTGCTGGCAGCCATAATTTTTCTCTCTGGAAGGCACAAGTATCCATGCTCATGAGAGGACACAATATTTATGGACATCTAGATGGGAATATCCCTGCTCCTTCCGTGACCACCACCACAAATAACCAGACAATTGACAACCCAGATTATGTTAATTAGTTTCGTCAGAACCAATTGATCCAGAATGCAATTTTTGCATCCGTAGATACAACTCTTGCTGCCACTGTTGCCACTGCAACCACTGCCAAAGCAGCCTGGGATTCTCTCCATACCGCTTATGCCAATAAGTCACAAACTCGCATTTTCAGCTTGTAAGATCGCCTAGATCGTCTTACCAAAGAGAATCTTCCTGTGACGGATTATCTCAACTAAGTTCGATCTCTCTGCGATAATCTTGCCACTGCAGGAGCTCCTGTCACAAACGACGAACTCATTATCAAGATTCTCACTGGTCTTGGACCAGAATATCAAGAAATATCAACAGTAATTCGTGCACGTGACACCCCAATTTCATATGCCGAACTGTTTGAAAAATTTATTGATCACGAGCTTTTTCTCAAACACGATGCTCCGCCTCACTCCACCACAATTACAGTTGTTGTTGCTCAGAAATCCAACTCTCAAATAAGGACCAACGTCATCAACAACAATAGGCATCAAATCAACTACCACCAGCAACATCAACAACACAACTACTAGCAGCAACAACAACAACGTTCTCAACCAGGGCGTAGTCGTCGCACCAATCCGCAAGAAATTAACTTAGTGTGTCAGTTATATGACCGACCAGGACACTCTGCTCGCGTTTGTTTCTCTCAGTCTTACTATCATTTTCAGGCTCGGGCCAACTTTACTGAACAAAAAAGTAGAAATCAGCCCCATGGATATTTGATTTAGGGGCTACACACCATGTTGCATCGGATACCTAAAGTCTCACGAATATTACTGACTACAATGGGTCAGAAGAAATCACTATGGGAAATAGTAACACCATACCAATTTTTCACACTGGTAACACTGACTTATCTGCATCTAATTCTACCTTTCAATTATTTAATAATCTTTGCTCCCCTTCCATTACCAATAACTTGATTTCAATTTCTCAATTTTGTCGTGATAATAAAACATCCATTGAATTCTTTCCATTCTCTTATCTTGTGAAGGATCTGAGTACGAGGGCACCGCTAGTCCAAGGGCAGAGTAGAGGAGGCCTTTGTGAGTGGCCTCTAGACAATGCTTCTTCTCAACCACAATGCAATGTGGTTGTGTCCTTAGATCTGTGGCATCGGCGCTTGGGGCATCCACTACGCCGTACTCTGGATATATTTTTGAATAAATTTTCCATTCCTGTTAAGAAATGCTCTCTTTCTATTTGTAATTCATGCCAATCAAATAAAAGCCACAGGCAATCTTTTTCTACGAATTTCTTGCAGAGTCACAAGCCTCTACAAATTATTTACAGTGATGTGTGGGGTCCGTCACCTAACTTGTCCGTTGACAGGAAAAGATATTATGTTTTGTTTGTAGATCAATTTTCCAAATACATGTGGCTCCACATGATTCAAGCCAAGTACGAGGTTTTAGATGTTTTCAAAACACTACATCCATTACTAGAACGTCGATTTCAAACAAAAATATTATCTTTTTATACTAATGGAGGAGGTGAATTTTAGAGTTTAACTTCTTATTTGAAATCACAGGGCATTTAACACTAAATTTCTCCCCCTTATATGCCCCAACGAGTTGCTATAGTAGAAAGACAACATCGACATGTTGTCGAGGCTGCAAAAACTCTAATGCACCAAGCTTCTTTACCATCCACCTTTTGGAGTTTTGCATGTCATCAAGTGGTTTTTCTTACAAACAGAATGACAACTCTAAATCTAAAAGATAATTGTCCATATGAGCTTTTATTTCAAGAATCACCAAATTATGACAATGTCAAAATTTTTGGTTGTTTATGTTATCCGTGGTTGAAACCGTATGCACAAAATAAGCTTGATTCAAAATCAAAGCCTTGTGTCTATCTAGGATTTTCAAACAAACATTATTGCCATCAATGCTTTGACCTGACCACCTCCAAAGTCTATCTTTTGAGGGATGTAGTATTTTTTGAAACTTGTCATCCTTTTACCAATATTTTTTCTAATTATAAAAATAAGAATTTGAAAATTTATTAGGATGAGTTATCTCCTTCAAAAGAGATGGACATTGATATCTCAACAAATCCACATTGTTTTAAACTACCTCAACCGTTGTCTACAGGAGCACAAAGGTCTTTCTGTGTTTCTTCCACAACGGCGTCACCAAGCTCAGTTACTTCTCCACTTTCTCCCAATAATCCAGTAAGCAGCCATGCTTCTCCCTGTTAAACTGCATCATCTTCTATTCCCTATTCTCCAGTAGTAACAAAGATTTCACCCATCACCCGCACCTACAGCCGTCGGACCTCTAAGGTTACTCCATCAGTCCAAGCTCCTCAGGTTCCACCAACCATGCAACCACCACAACTTACTGCCCCTTCACCACAACCAAAACCAGCACCCTTTCGCACCCAATGGTCACTCGCTAAAAAATAAATAGTCTAAAAACCAAGAATTTTCTTGCCAAAACCAATCTCCTTTCACTAATTCCCCGGTCCTACCACCAAGCACAACTATATCCTCAGTGGCAAGAAATGATAAAACAGAATATGATGCTCTAGTTAGAAACCAAACGTGGGATTTGGTCCCTAGTGATCCCTCCCGGAATGTTGTGGATTGTAAGTGGTTATTTAGAGTTAAACATAATCTTGATGGAAGTATTGACCGGCATAAGGCTTGACTAGTAGGCAAAGGCTTCAATAAAAGACCCGGATTAGATTATCATTCCACATTCAGCCCTGTTATCAAGCCTGCAACAATCCGCTTAGTCCTTGCAATTTTTGCCCAACATTCTTGGCCTATTTATCATCTAGATGTCAATAATGCCTTCTTACAAGGTAGACTTGAAGAGGAAGTGTACATGAGACAACCTCCTGGTTTTGAGTACTCTTAAAATTCTACTTATATTTGCAAGATCAAAAAGGCAATATATGGACTGAAGCAGGTTCCTAGGGCATGTTACACTGAGCTCACCAACTACTTGACAAGTGTTGGATTTGCTAAATCAAAATCTGACTCATCTTTGTTTATCCTCTATAATTTTAGTGTTACTGTCTACATTTTTATATATGTTGATGACATAATCATTACGGGCAGCACTCAGGAAAGTATAATGTCCATCATTAAATCACTTTCTCAGCGATTCTCTCTCAAAGATCTTGGGCTCTTGTATTATTTTTTGGGTGTTGGGGTAATATCCACGCCAACTGCCATATACTTATCCCAACACAAATATGCCATGGATCTTCTAGATAAATTGCATATGCCTGACTGCAAGGGTATTCCAATGCCTATGTCATCAACCTACTCCTTCATTGACTCAGAGACCGATTCAGCCGTTGATGTTTCACTTTACCGACGAATCATTGGTAAGCTTCACTACCTATCCTTCACTAGGCCTGACATTGGGTTCGCTATGAGCAAGTTGTCTCAGTTCATGCATAATCCCAAAGATTCTCACTGGAATGCTACCAAATGCTTGTTGCTCTACTTGAAGCAAACAAGCACATTGGAGGTCCAGTTAAGTCGACAATCAACAGACCGTTTGCTTGCGTATTCTGACTCTGATTGGGCTGGAAATCCACATAAAAAAACATCAACAACAGGTTATGTTGTCTACCTTGGGAACTCACCAATCTCATGGTCTTCCAAAAAGCAAAAGTTTGTCTCACACTCATCCACAGAAGCTGAGTACCGAGCTATTGGTGTTGCTATTTCTAAAGTTAATTAGCTCATGAATTTGATCCAGGAGCTTCACCTATCACTGTCTTCCGCACCAACCATTCTCCGTGACAACATCAGCACCACTTACATCTGTGCTAATCTTGTTTTTCATAGTAGGATGAAGCATGTAGCTATTGATTTCCATTTTATTCATGAGCAAGTTCAACAAAAAGCACTTGAGGTTTGTCACCTTTACTCCGTTGATCATGTTGCTGACATCCTCACTAAGCCTCTTCCACGTACAGCTTTTTTGAGGTATTTTCACAAGTTGGGGCTTGTTCCAGTCACCCCCAACTTACAGGGGCATATTGATAGATAATATATGTCACCTCAGTGTGTTATTAGCTTTAGATATTATAGCTATCAAGATATAATCAATTACGATAGTTAGTTATGTGTTATATTTAGGAGTCTCATAGTTTCCTGTATTTTAAGTGTTTTTGCTTCTTTGTACTTATCACATAGTTTGTGTCCGCTCTATAAAGAGCTATTTTACGTGAATAATATTTATCTTTCTTTTCTGCATCTCAAACATTTATATATACTTCAAAAATGGTATTTGAGATGCAATTGAATAACCAGAAAATTGGGTTACAATATTAACATTCATTAACACTACATTGTATAATATTGTGGAGTTGCAATGCTACAAGTAAGGGCCTGTCCATAGGTATATGTAGAGGCGGAAAATAGGCGGGCCAAAATGAGTCGAGTTAATAATTGGTGGAGGGTTTGGGGTGCGGTTATTTCCCAGTCTAATTCATCCAAGGACTCTTTTAAGGGAAGGCGGTGGGAAGAATCTCTGGTTTAACTTACTAAGATCAGAGTAGAATACTATAAGGTGAAACAAGCACACTAGTTTTTTAGTATCATAATGAGGCACCTTCGCTGAAATTTATTTCCTTTCAAGAAGCCCACCGGGACATGTTGAATTCACTTACCAACCTTGTCAAGTAAGGGCAAAATTTTTTTTGGCAGTTGTAATATCCAATTTAGAAGTCAAAAAAATCTTCCGTCGGGACAACTATGTAGCTAAATATTGATGGACTTCGTATTGTACATCTTGTATTAAAAGACCTTTAATCTCTTAGAAAATAATATGTACTTAGACAAGAACAGAATACTGGAAAAGTAAGGAATCCATAATAGGTGATACCAAATAGTTGCCATAAAGCTCAGTTGTTCTAGTGATCATGACATTTGATTGGATATTTGTTGGAAGCATTCTTAAGAGTGTACTCTAATCTTGTTGATTAATTGCCTCAGTTACTGCAGTAAAAGTTAGAGAAGTTGCTAGACATTATCTAGCTTTTTTAACAATGTTCTGTTAACTTAGTTGTTCCTTTTTAGCTGTTTGTTGTTCAGATTTTTAGAATTTTTTTTATCATGGAATTATGTGCAAAGTAGTTGCTTAAGTATTGACTTTAGTTATTGCATTTTTTTTTCTATTTAAGCACAATTTCAGTTGAATGAAAAATTAATCTTTCTAGCAACAAATGTTCTTCTCTCTTTCTTGCCTTTGTTCTATTTTTAAGAGTTGAAGTAAAGCTCAAAACTCTAACAAATTGGTATCAAGAGCTCTCTTCTTGAGGAACCTATATTTGAGAGAAACATATTTTTTTCTTATATGGATTCAGAAACTCCTTTAACTGAACTAGCACCACCTGTCTTCAAAGATGAAGGCTATCATGTCTAGGTAGCAAGAATGGAGGCAAACAATCTGTGGAAAGCTGTTGAGGAGTACTACGAAGTTCCTCCCTTGCCTACAAATCCAACCACGACCCAGATAAAGAATTACAAGGAAAAGAAAACAAGAAAATCAAAGGCTAGAGCAACGTTATTTGCTACAGTCTCATCTCATATCTTTGTCAAGATTATGACATTAAAATCAACGTTTGAGGTCTGAAATTTCCTTAAGAAAGAATATGAAGGATATGAATGGATCAAAGATATGAGCACTCTTAACCTGATTCGAGAATTTGAACTTCAAAAGACGAAGGATTCAGAGACAATCAAAGAATGTTGTGACAGATTACTCAATATTGCCAATAATGTAAGATACTTGGCTTTGAATTTTCTGATTCTAGATTGGTTCAAAAAATTCTCGTAACCCCGAAAGGTTTAAAACAACTATTTCCTCGCTGGAACTTTCTAAGGATCTGTCATAAATTAGTTTGGCAGAACTATTGAATTTCTTGCAGGCAAAAGAATAAAGAAGACTTATTAGGTCAGAATAATCTGTTGAGGGTGCACTACCTGCAAAAGTTCAATCAAACCAGGGAGACAAAGGAAAGAAATAGAACAAGAAGGAAAACTCAGGTTCTCATTCTCCTTGGATCAATAGGAGAGCGAAACATGAATTTCCTCCTTGCAAGCATTATGGAAAGAAGGGTCATACACTGTTCAAATGCTGAAGAAGGCCAAACCAACAGTATGAGAACTGTCATGGACATCATCAAAAGATTTTCAAGAACAACACTCAGCAAACTAACGCTGCACAGGTAGCTAATCAGGAAGATTAAGAGCAACTTTTTGCAGCGACATGTTTAGCAACTAGTTGCTCGAGTGAAAAGTGACTTATTGATATTAGGTGCACAAACCACATGACGTTTGATCGTGATCTCTTTAACGAGTTGGATACTTCAGTAATTTTCAAAGTACAAGTTAGTGATGGAGACTATTCTTGTTGAAGGCAAATGTACTGTAGAAATGAAAACCTTCTCAGGTACAAAACTAATCAAAGACGTGTTTTTTGTACCTAATATTAGTCATAGTCTGTTAAGTATCGGTCAAATGCTTAGGAATGGTTTTAAAATTCTCTTTGGAACCAATTATTGTCAAATTAAGATGAAGATGGCAGAAGCTTATTCAAGGTAATGATGAAGGGAAGGTGCTTTACATTGGATCTGTTAGATCATGATCAAAAAGCTTATTCTGCAACTAAGATCAATGCACAAGTTTGGCATAAAAGACTCGAACATTTCAACCATGCTGCTGTAATGAACTCATAAAAGAAAGATTTGGTATGAGGGCTGCCTAATCTTGAAGCCAAAATACCAGATTGCAGAACTGGTTAATTTGGCAAGCAAGAAAGGCTTTCTTGCAAGAAAGCAACCTGGAAAGCCACCGAAAAGCTAAAATTAATCCACACAGATCTAGGTGGTCCTCATCGAACTCTGTCACTCAAAGGGAGTAAGTATTACATATTTTTCATTGATGACTATACGAAAATGTGCTGGATTTATTTTCTTAGGTTCAAGTCAGAGGTTGTCACTATCTTCTGGAAATTCAAGTAGTGGATTGAAACTCAAAGTGGTTGTAAGATTCAATCATTAAGGTCCAACAATGGCAAGGAGTACACATCTTATCAATTCAACATATTTTGTGAAGAAGTCAAAATTGAACACCAACTCACTACTCATATACTCTACAGTAAAATGGAGTTAGTGAGAGGAAGAACCGTACCATAATGGAGATGTCTATATTCTTGTTGCACGGGAAGTGTTTTCCAAAAGAGTATTGGGCAAAAGCTGCTCGCTCATACCTTGATTTTTTACTCAATAGGCTTCCAAAAAAAGCATCACCATTTGAAATCTGGTATGCTTATACCCCTTCTTTAAAAAATCTCAAAGTGTTTGGATGCTTGTGTTTTACTTATGTACCACAGAGTAAAAGAGATAAGCTTGATAAAAAGGTGGAAGATGAAATATTTGTGGGTTATAGCATTATTTCTAAGGCTTATAGAATTTTCCAACCTCATGCAAGGAAAATTATGATAAGTAGAGATGTGCATATCATGGAGGATGAAAAATAGAACTGGGAAGAAGCAGAACCAATGTTACTTCCATATCAAAGTAAAACACTCCAACTGAAAGAAGATGAATTGATGGATGATATTCTGATGAGAAGCACAAGATCACTCTCTAATATCTATCGAAGATGCAATATGGTTGTTCTTGAGCCGATAGATTTTGTGAAGCAGAAAAAGATCCAAAATGGAGAGCAGTAATGAAGGAAGAATTCACCATGATTGAGAAGAACCAGACTTGGAAACTTGTGAAGAGACCTGAAGACTGGAATGTCATAAGAGTGAAGTGGATTTTCAAAACCAAGCTGAACGCAAATGACTCTATCAATAAGCACAAAGCAAGACTTGCTGTAAAGGGGAGTATGCTCAAATTTTTGGTATTAAGTTTTCTGATACATTTGCTCTTGTTGCTAGATTAGAAACCATTAGATTATTGTTGGCTATAGCTGCACAAAAAGGTTGAAAAATGTTTCAGTTAGATGTTAAATCTGCATTCTTGAATGTCTATCTTGAGGAGGAAATTTATGTTGAGCAACCTGAAGGATTTGCAGTCAAAGGTCATGAAGATGAAGTGTATCTGCTAAAAAAAGCTTTGTACAAACTAAAACAGACACCTAGAGCTTGGTACAACAAGATTGATGAGCATTTGGTGTAGTTGGATTTTAGAAAAAGTCTCAGCAAAGCTACTCTCTACCTTAAAGTTGCTGGAACCAATTTTATTGTTATTTCACCATATATAGATGACATGCTAGTTACAGGAAGTAATGATGAGCTTGTTCATAAATTTAAAGAAGATATGCAACATTCTTTCGAGATGACGGACTTGGGAGAAATGGTTTATTTTTTAAAAGTGGAAATCAAGAAAAAGCAAAATGAGGTTTTCATCTATTAAAAGAAATATACAAGAGACATTTTGAAAAAATTGAGGATGGAAAATTGCAAAGAGACAACTACTCCAATGTGTCAAAAGGAGAAGTTGAGCAAAAATGATGAAGCTGAAAAAACGGATGAGACTCTTTATAAAAATATGGTTGGATGTCACATGTATCTTACAACAACTAGGCCTGACGTTTTATATGTAAGGGCTCATTTGTTTGCACTTAATAGAGGTCTGAATTTGAATGGTTCAGACTTCAGACCATTAAGTGCATTTGTTTTTTATTAAGATTTTAGCTCTTAATAGGTCTGAATAGGTCTTAATCATTCATATCTAAAATCAAGTCATAATAGGTCTGAAGAGATATTCTGGTGTTGGATAATATTCATCGTCACTCTATTCATAATCATCAGTCACCACCTCTGCCACCGTCATCATTGTCAACCACCACCAACCACCTCCACCATTGACAACAAATATCACTATCAATCACTACCCATCTACTACCTCTATTATTCTAATTATATTTACCGCCACCACCATTGTCAACAGAACCATCATCATCAACCACTACCAGTCAATCCCTACTATCGACCAACTCATCTATGATAACTAGAACCACCGCTAACTACCACTAATACATCACATTCTTTGGTGGGCACCATCATTGTCACTAGTAACGCCACCTCTACCATCACTTCAATCACTATCATCGCTATAATTTATCTCTACTAACAACCATCTCCACCATTACAACTAACAATATCTCCAACTAGCATCAACACACGTCAACCATCATGCATTCATTTTTCAGCCATCACAATCAACACCTCCAACTACTAAAACCAAGCAACATTACATCATAACCACCACCACTATCAAGTGTCACCATCATAACAGTCACTACAATACCAACCATTACAACTATCACCACTAACATTACTAATCACTAACATCAATCATTGTCACCGCAACCATCATTATAAATCATCTCCACTATCATTATCAAACATAAATATTTTCTTAAATCAAATAATAATTTTGTTGCATTAAATTACATACTTCTGATATATAATTAGGTTTTTATTTGAATTGTATTTTTTATTTTATTATATACACAAATAATTTTTTTTTTCATATTCAGAAGTTGAAAAAAAAAGTCTTAATCATTCAGTTTTCAGATCTAGAGACAACATCGTAATTATTCAGATGTGCATTCAGATTCAAACGTTTGAATTTTAAAAAACAAATGCAGCCTAAGTCTTCTATCTAGATTCACTAATTGTACAACTAACACTCATTTTAGAGCAGCAAAAAGGGTGATAAGATATTTTAAGGGAACACAGAATTTTGGAATCAAGTTCTATGCAAATAAAAAACATGTGTTGCAGGGTATTCTGATAGTGACTGAGGTGATTCTTCTAAAAACATGAAGCACTTCTGGTTATTATTTTAATCTTGGTTTAGGTGTATTTTCTTGGTGCTCTAAAAAATAAGAAATTATTGCACCATCAACGGCTGAAGCTGGGTTCATTGCAGCAACAACTGCTGCAAATCAAGCCTTATGGCTTAGAAAAGTGCTATTTTATCTGAATTTAAAGCAAGAGAAGTGCACAGAGGTTTTTGTGGATAATCAAGCAGTTATTGCTATCTCAAATAATCCTATTTTTCATGCAAAAACCAAGCATTTCAATATCAAATTATTCTTTCTCAAAGACTTGCAGAAAGAAGGATCGGTTGGGTTAAAGTACGGCTAGATGGATCTTCAACTGACAGATATTTTTACCGAAGCCTTGACAAAAAGCAGATTTGAATTTCTTTGAGAAAGACTTGGAATTTGCAGCAACTGAAGCAAGGAGGAGTGTTGATTGATTGCTTCAGTTACTGCAATAAAAGTTAGAGAAGTTGTTGAACATTATCTAGCTTTTTTAGCCATGTTAACTTCGTTGCTGCTTTTTAGATGTTAGTTGTTTAGATTTTTAAGATTTTATTGATAGTAGTTGCTTAATTATATGCTTTAGTTGTTGCATTTTTTCTCTATTTCAGTTTAATGAAAAATTAATCTTTCCGGAAGCAAATATTCTTCTCTCTTTTTTGCCTTTGTTCTGTTTTTTAGAGTTGAAGTTAAGCTTAAAACTCTAACAAATCTAACTAATTTAGGATATGAGACATAGTTGATTATGTGATTGGTTGAGTGAAACAAGATGATTTATCGTGCTGATTCAATATACATTTATACTTTTACAAGTTCTTTAATTTTTGTTAAAAAAGAGAGAGAAACTAGATAAAAACAAAATTCAAACAAGATTTTCATATGATTCTAATAATCTCTAATGTAAAAGCATTGCTTTAGGGACAGTCAGAAGGGAAGTGGATTTAGCAGTGTCTGAAGGCCCGGTTCCTCCATGTGACTTGACTATTACTTAGATGACACAAGCAAACAACTGTCAATGAATTTGCAGGTTACTTCATCAGTAATTTCAGAGTGTTGGTGTAGCGACTCTATTTTAGAGTTGTGCTTGGAACCACAAAAGATACACAAGATGTCTGGTTTATATCTGTTCAGAACCATGTACCATGGTCACCAAGTTATCTGACATGTACTTCTCATCTTGCTGATTGGCCTTAAAATTATTCTTAATTGACAAAACATTTAGACAGTTATCGATATGTCTAAATGTTGACTGTTGGTGTTATTGTTGTCACTTTCGCCTCTAAATTATTTGAAGAACTCAAATTAGGACGATATAAACAAAAAAGAGGCTAACTAAATAGTGTCATGCAAAATAGGTACACAAGAGAATTTGAGAGAATCCAAACCAGTAAATGGTGCCATAAAGGAAAAATATACCGAATAAATAGATAAAGATTTTAATCATGGAAAATATCAGCAATTTATGGTAGGTAGAAAAAATAGAGCTAAAATACTATGATCGAACATTAATTTATATAAGATTTTGGCAGAAAATTTTAGTGCTAATATTTTGTGGTTAAAGCAGTCATGAGGAAAAATAAATACTGTAGTTACTTGCGAATTGAGATTAATGTTTTTAACGATTCCTGAATAGTATATATACTAATTGAATGAAGAACAAATATAGAACATGGTAAAAGGTAATTCAGTCAATATAATATCGTGAATATGATATTGTCCTATACAAATTTAATATATGATATATGGTATATTAACGTAATTTGGGTTTGCTATGTAACGTATGAGGTAATTCACTCAATATAATATCGTGAATATGATATTATCCTATACAAATTTAATATATGATATATGGTACATTAACGTAATTTGGGTTTGCTATGTAACGTATGAGCTTTTTCTCCATAGTTTTACCAAGAATAACAAGTGAAAAGTTTTTAGACAATCTTCGAGATGGTGTTTAGTTTATGCCTATGTCTAGTAATGTCTTTTTCATAGTGTTTTGGTGATGTTTGTAATTTCGGATAGAAAGTTTATAATATTATTCTGAGTGTCTTATTTCTTTTATCTGTAAGCAAATAACGGATTATATAACGTAAACAATCTAACATAAATAATCCTAGCAATTATTTAGGAACGTAGAATTTAATAATTTTCACATACCATGCTTGATAATTTAAAAGTCAGTCAAGAGACATACCAGAATTCTCCATAGTTTTCTTGATTGAGATCAGCGGAAGCACAGAACAGAAATATTGTTTCTCTCTTTTGGCCTTACTTTACAGAATAAAATACAATGGAGTTTATTCTTCTTTTGGCAGAGAGAGGACCCCTTTTATAATAGGAAATAGTCAGTCATGTTCTCATGTTCCATCAACGTGATTAGTGGAAATAATAATTATCCACTAATAGTCAGTAATTATCCTACTAGGAGTCAGTAATTATCCTATTAGGAGTTCGTAATTATCCTACTAACAGATTAGTTAGTACTTTAATCCTACGAGGTAACTTCCCCATACAGGTTTAGGATTTAACTTATTCAATAATTATTAAACCATCAAATGAATTAATTACGTGGATCATAGAGAACTTACGTTCTCCCACTTGGCACACACAATGTTAATTTAGTGGTTTAATATATACGTCAATCATGTGCACAATTAATGTTAAATCCAACATCATTTGTTATTGTTAAATAAATCAACTAAAATGAGTCATGGCGGTTGTACATCACTTTATTGACATAATCCCTTCCATGTACTACAATGTTAATCTATTACCTAACATAACCTTTCAAATACATAATGGGTCTAACGATAATTCTTAGAATACTTTATCTAAGTCAAAACATGTCATCATTATTCACAATATTATGTATACAAGTGAAAATAGGTAACAACAGAAACTTATATATTTGAGCTCAAAGTGTCAATTACATAAACATAATAAAATCTTTACATAAAATCATTCATTGCTATCAATAAGACCCATTCTTTCAACATGTTCAACAAATATTTTGGGCGGTAATCCTTTAGTCAAAGGATCAGTAATCATAAGCTTAGTGCTAATATGTTCAATTGACACTTTATGTTTCTGGACTTCTTCTTTAACCGAAAAGTATTTCAATTCCATATGTTTAGCACCTTTGGAATACTTATCCTTTTTAGAGAAGAAAACTGCGGCAGTATTATCACAATAAATTTTCAGCAGCCTGGCTATATTGTTGACTAGTCCAAGTCCTGAAATAAAATTCCACAGCCAATTATCCTGGACTGTGGCCTCAAAGCATGCCACAAACTCAGTTTTCATAGTGGATGCAGCTATAACAGACTGCTTCGCACTCTTCCATGATATTTCTCCTCCAACTAATAGAAACAAATATCCAAATGTGGATTTTCTTATATCCACACAACCAGCATAATCTGAATCTGAATATCCAACCACATCTAGGTGATCAAATCTTCTATAAGTGAGCATATGATCTTTCGTTCCTTGTAAGTATCACAACACTTTCTTTGCAGCCTTCCAGTGATCCATTCCTAGATTACTTTGATATCGACCCGGCATTCCAACAACAAAACTGATGTCTAGTCTTGTACATGTTTGGTCATACATAAGACTCCCAACTATTGATGCATAAGGAATATCTTTAATTTGCTTTCGTTCTAAATCATTCTTTGGACATTGATTGAGACTAAACTTATCTCCTTTCTGGATTGGAATGGGACTTGATGAGCATTTTTCCATTCTAAATCTCTCTAATAGTTTATTAATATAGGTTTTCTGAGACAATCTCAACAATCCTTGTGATCTATCTCGAAATATTTCTATTCCAATCACATAGGATGCCTCACCCATATTTTTCATTTCAAAGTTGTTAGGGAGATATTTTTTGGTATCGTGCAACAAACCAAGATCATTAGTAGCAAGCAAGATGTCATCAACATACAAGACTAACATAATAAACTTACTCCCACTGACCTTCAGGTATATATACCGATCAATAGTGGTTTTCTTAAATCCAAATGTGACAATCGTTTCATTAAACTTAAGATACCATTGTCGGGAAGCTTGTTTAAGTCCATATATTGAATTCTTAAGTTTACACACCATGTGTTCCTTTCCTTTAATAGAAAACCCCTCAGGTTGATTCATATAAACTTCTTCCTCTAAATTTCCATTCAGAAAGGTTGTTTTCACATCCATTTGATGTAGTTCTAAGTCATAATGAGCTACCAAGGCCATTATAATTTTGAGTGAATCTTTTCTAGAGACAGGTGAAAACGTCTCTTTATAGTCAATGCCATTCTTTTGAGTGAAACCTTTGGCAACAAGTCTAGCCATGTGACGTTCGATGTTGCCAGTTGAGTCGCGTTTGGTCTTAAAGATCCATTTCACCCAACTCTTTTGCAACCTTCGGGTAATTCAACAAGGTCTCAAACTTCATTCTGTTTCATAGATTTCAAATCATCTTTCATAGCATTTATCCATTTATCAAAATTTTTGCTTTCAATGGCTTGTGAAAATGAAACTGTATCATCATCAATTCCCAAGTCAGTTTCTGACTCATATAAATATACCAAATAATCATCAGAAATAACAGATCTTTTTTGTCTTTGAGATATTCTTGATGCTACTTCTTGTGATTCATCTACTACAAGTTCATCAATTATGGCTTCATTAGTAGGAGCATTAATTTGTTGTTCTTGTTGATTACTTTGTTGTACAACAACTTCAGGAACAACAAATTTAAAAGAAGTACAGGGTAGAGAACTTGAACCCTAACTTCTTTAATTTCCACATTGCGTGGTTCTTCACTTCCACTAACTTTGCCATTCTTAATGAATCTAGCATTTCCAGTTTCAACAATTCTCGTACTATGATTAGGACAGTAAAATCGATACCCCTTTGATTTTTCTGGATAACCAATGAAGAAACCACTGATTGTTCTTGAATCCAGTTTCTTTTCTTGTGGATTGTACACTCTAACTTCGCCGGGCAACCCCAAACATGCAGGTGCCTCAAACTAGGTTTTCTACCAGTCCATATTTTAAAAGGTGTCTTTGGAACTGCTTTACTAGGAACCCTATTTAGCAAGTAAACGGCAGCCCTTAAAGCATACATCCATGATGAAGGAGGTAAAGATGAATTACTTAACATACTCCTAACCATATCTATTAATGTATGATTACGCCCTTCTGCCCCACCATTTTGTTGTGGTGTGCCAGGCATTGTGTATTGAGCACAAATACCATGTTTTTTGAGAAATTTAGCAAATGGACCTGCGTGTTGTCCACTTTCATCATATCTTTCAAAATATTCACCATCTCTATCAGACCTGATTATTTTCACTTTTCTATCTAATTTTCTTTCAACCTCAATAATAAATATCTCTAAGAAATTAACCACTTGAAATTTTTCATGCAACAAATAGCTATATCCATAACGTGAAAAGTCATCAATAAAAGTGATAAAATATTTTTCTTTATTGAAAGATGTGATATCAAAAGGACCACATATATCAGTGTGTATAATTTCAAAAAGCTGTGTGCTTCTTGTGGCTCCTTTCTTTATGTGTTTTGTTTGTTTTCCTTTAATACAATCAACACAAATATTAAGGTCAGTAAAATCTAAATCTGAAAGAATTTCATTCATAACTAATCTTTCCAGTCTTTCCTTAGATATGTGACCTAAACGTTTATGCCACAAGTAAGCGGATTGTTCATTCAACAAACTTCGTTTGGTTCCAACATTATGATGCAGAGTTAAGAGTGTTTCAGCAAACAGATTATCAAGATTTAGTTTGTATAAATTATCACAAAGAGTACCAGTACCAATGAGATAATTATTCTTAAACAAACTAAAACATCCATTACTAAAATTAAAGGAATATCCAATCTTATCCAACTTAGACAAAGAAACTAAATTTCTCGAAAGAGAAGGAACATAATAAGTTTCAACTAAATCTAAGTGACGCCCAGTATCGAGAATCAGACGATAAGTCCTGACAATTTCAACTGGAGCCTTCACTCTATTCCCCATGTAAGCAAATCTTTCATTCTTGTTTATGGTTTGGATTGTAAGGAATCCCTGCATAGTATTAGAAATATGAATAGTACAACCAGAGTCAATCCACCAAGTATTATAAGGAACTTCAGTTAAATTTGATTCGAGACATGTAGAAGCACAAGGCTTACCTTTCTTCTAAAACCATGCCTTACGTTTCAGGCAATCTTTCTGAAAGTGTCCAGATTTTCCATAGAAATGACACTTCCCATTCTTGTTTCCTTTCTTATGTACTTGATATAAGGACTGATTAATATTAAGTTGCTTCTGTTGTCCCTTACCATGCTTTCTTTTTTTCTTATTTTCAGCTCCTTGATGATTTACATAATTAATGGAGTGAGTTCCTTGATTCTTTAGCCTCGTTTCCTCTTGAACCAACATTTCATGCAATTCATGCATGTTCCATTTGTCTTTTATGGTGTTGTAGTTCATTTCGAAAGGACCATACTCAGACGGTAATGAGTTGATGATGAACTGCACAAGGAAATTTTTTTCCACTTCCATTCCCAATGACTTAAGTCTTGCTGCTATGTTTGTCATTTCAATGACATGCTCATGCATAGTACGTGAACCATCAAACTTCATGGTGGTCAAAGTACCCATTAGTGTCCCAGCAAGAGACTTATCAGCAGTTTGGGAAGACTCTTCAACAAGTTTCAGAAGTTCTCTTGCACTTTTAGTTTTGGGAAGAGTAGTCTTAATGTTGCCCGCAATATTCATTCGCACGAACATTAGGCCTAATCTATTAAACCGATCCCAGTGCTTATAATAGGACTTTTCTTCATCACTGCTAGCTTCAATAATAGCAGTTGGCTTCCCAGAGTAAAGTGCAACATCAAGATCTAAAACTCCAAGATGGAATTTGATCTGTTCGCACCAATCTGAAAAGTTATGTCCGTTAAAAGTCGTAACAGAGGCAGAATGCGAATGAGGGGCAAATGTTGCAAATAGAACATGCTCATTTGTTAATGCTTTGAGTTATCAGATTAAACATATTATAAAATTTAGAAATAATTTTCTTAAATGTATATTGATGTTCTCCTTTGGGCGAAACATCAAAATACAATTTTAAACATAATGATGCTACATTTAACACAAATTGATAATGTTTAATGCATCAATTAATAATATTTATTATCTTTGAATAAATAAATAAAACTAACGATACATCAAAATTATCTCCTTAATAGTTATTGGTCATACGAACAAACAATCAACCTTTGGATGATCCACAAATGTCTTATAACCAAAATTTTAATTTACCCATAATTGGTACATCATTTATAAGCATCAAAATTAATGGGTAATTAATTTAAACTTAACCTTTATTTTGGAATTAATTTCATAAAGATTCGACCACTTTGGTGATTAACGAATCATAATATATATAATTCCAAGTTACATTAAGAAACAATAAATTTAAATAATACATTATTTTAACAATAAACAGTTGTTTCCGTGATATGAACAATTAATTTAGCAAACCCTTGATGCCATAAAATTTGTTACTAAATAGAAACTATATATATACATTAATAGCTATCAAAATGAATTACATGCATTGTTTTGCATTCTAGGCAGTCCCATAATAATATTAGGTGCGTAATCCAAAAGATGCTTTATAATAAAAGATATATATATATATATATATATATATATATATATATATATTAAAGGGTAGCAAAATAGCACTGTGGCAAGACCCATGAAGATGCTATTATCATTAGTGTCCAGTTCAATCACGTATTCATATTATTGCATAAATTTCTTGTCCTTTTTACTTTTCATTCTCATTATCTCCTTAATTTCTTAATAACATTAATGAGTCACAATTTAAACATCAACAATTTACCTTTAGTAGTAGAATGAATATAATGTGCAGTGAATTCAGAAAACACATTTTCTTTTATTGAGCTAATGATTACAAAAAGTACTCCACGGTAGAAATAAAAATAGTACTAGTAGATAATTTGTTGTCATAATTAATCCTTTACATCAGTGACTCTTGAATGGAAATCTTTATTATCATTAATATTAGTCCAACAATCTAATAACAGTCACAGTAACCATTAACAAGAAACATTAACATTAAACAACAAAAGCGAAACTTTTATGTTGGGCTAATGACACGAAATTTGATTAAAACAATAATAGTTTTAAATCCCTAAATTTCATAATTAGAATTCATAAAATCAACAGAAAACTTTAATCATAATGAAAACCTTGCTCTGATACCACATGTAAGCAAATAACGGATTATATAACGTAAACAATCTAACATAAATAATCCTAGCAATTATTTGGGAACGTAGAACTTAATGATTTTCACATACCATGCTTGATAATTTAAAAGTCAGTCAAGAGACATATTAGAATTCTCCATAGTTTTCTTGACTGAGATCAGCGAAAGCACAGAACAGAAATATTAATTCTCTCTTTTGGCCTTACTTTATAGAATAAAATACGATGGAGCTTATTATTCTTTTGGCAGAGAGAGACCCCTTTTATAATAGGGAATAGTCAGTCATGTTCTCACGTTCCATCAACGTGATTAGTGAAAATAATAATTATCCACTAGGAGTCAGTAATTATCCTACTAGGAGTCATTAATTATCCTACTAACAGATTAGTTAGTACTTTAATCCTACGAGGTAACTTTCCCATACAGGTTTAGGATTTAACTTATTCAATAATTATTAAACCATCAAATAAATTAATTACGTGGGCCATAGAAAATTTATATTATCATCTAGTGGTATGTTATATCATTTTTTTGTTTGTTTTTATGTTTATTATACTCTTTGTCGTGAGTCGAGGGTGTATTAGAACGACCTCTCTACTTTATCTGAGGTAATGGTATGAACTGCAAACACTTTTACCCTCCTCAGACCCCACCTTGTGATAATATACTGAGTTTGTTGTTGTTAAGCATTAGAACACCCAGTTGTTAGTTCTCTAAAATATTTATAAATTTATTAAAGCAATACTTGATAAACTTTGAAAAAATTGTTAACCATTTAAAAAATATAATGTTAGATAGGAGTGAGTTCATATGTTTAATAACATTTCACGCCTTATTTCCCGTTAGAGCTGTCAATACAGGTCGACCCAGCCGTTCAGCCCATCCAGGCTAGCTCATACGATCTTTGAGTTTGATGGGTCAGATCAGGCTAGCCCATCAAAATAGTGGGTCTAAAAACACAAGCCCACACTATTATTTTGTGGGTTGTGGGCCTCATGGGTCAGCTCACTTTTTAAAAAATAATATTTTATAATTTAATTTTAGAATGTTAATAAATATAAATATTACCAGACTATTATATAGCGTTAATACTTATTAATCAAGTCTCCAACACCCCAAAAATACCCCTAATAGAGAAATTAAATAACTTTTGACATGATATCCTTCTAACCAAATAAAAATACTAATAAGCAATCTAAATAGCTGCATGTATTTGACTTACGGGTCGATCCATGGGTTAGTCCAACCCACATTGCTCAAGCTCCGTGGGTCACGGATTTATTCAGGTTGGGCTAAAAAGCTCTGTTCTTAAATGGATTGTAAAAATTAAAGCCTAACTCTATCAAATTACAGACCGGATCAGACTAACCCAGCGGGCCTGTCCATAGACGGCTCTATTTCCTGTGATAGCTTTATCATTATAACTATATCTACTGACTAACCATGAGCACGTGATTATTTATGTAATTTAAATTTTTTTAAAAAAAACTACTACTAGTTTTTATTTTTACCAAGGTATTATCCTCACCGAAATATAATACTATTACTTGCGTATTGTAGGAACTAGGAACTAATGAGATAACTGCTCCATCCATTTCATTTGTAGTTTATTTAAAAAAGTATCGTCTTTTTCTTTTTCCCTAACAATTTTAGATGTTGAATTTCGCCATAGCATGCTTGAGGCCACAAGATTAAAAGACATTGTAGTACATTCAATATATCATTAGTATAAGATCACAAATTTATGTTAATCAAATTGAAATTGAGGGGAGGTAATTTGCAACATCAACTCATTTCACATAATAAATGTGACTCATAGGTCACGAGTTCAAGTTCAAGTCGTGGACGTAGACACTAATATTTGCATTCACACACCCAAAACCCCTTGGCCTGCAACCCTTTCTGGCTGCATGAAGGCGAAAATGCTTTATACACTAGCTGCCCTTATTCATTTCACATGAATAATTTAGTATTATGACAGTGCACCGAGGACATGACCCTAGATAGGAAGGTCTGGAGGACGCGAATTACGGCAGAGGATTAGGGCCAATTTGGGTCGCTAGTTTAGGGAATTACTTGGTGGGGATTTTATTCTTGTTATGATTCCGTGTTCCGTGTTCCATGTTTTATTACGAATTTGTGTGCTTTCCTCTGCTTTCCTCTGTTTTATATTACTTATGGGTGCCGTATTTATGTTATGTAATCTGCTTCTGTGCTTTACTATGTGTTTGTGTGGTATCTCGTGCCTTGAGCCGGGGGTCTATCGGAAACAACCTTTCTACTTCATCGGAGGTAGAGGTATGGACTGCGTACATCTTACCCCCCAGACCCCACTAGGTGGGAATACACTGGGTTTGTTGTTGTACAATCCTGCAGCTATTAGACTGAAAATGAAAAAAAAAAAAAAATGTATGACGGAGGTATAGACAATAGCAAACCTTGGAGGTTGCAAGGGACTTGGACACTGAAGTCTTTAACATACTAAATTTTTTCAAAAGACACTAATGTCTTGGGGACAACATTCATATCAACAGTTTTAACATCACGGGTTGCAGTATCCCTAACAGCTGCATACTAAATTTTAAGATGAAGATAACCAGTACATGCAAAATGCATCTAGAATTACAGTGAACCGTAAGAAAAATCAGTATACTGCTGATTTATCCGCGAATGGACCCATTTCGAACGTCAGATTTCAGCCACCCCGAGCTTCTCTCCTCGTAGCATCATGAAGCAGTTCTATGTCAACTCCATCTGGAGGTAACTGCACGTATCTCACCACCGATCCTCTGATAAAACAGTTCCTCACTGACCTCTATTACCATCAAGAAACATAGAACATATCAATTAGTATTCATATCAGAAAAGTACTAAATTCATAAATAATAGAGTGGGAAACAAAAGGGATAGCAGTGGGGGTGAGGGTATGAGGATAAAAAGACAAGGGAAGAGGAGCCCAGACTACATCTGCATGTTTTCACACTCTCGCACGACTTTTTTTCTCCCCTTTCTTTTTCACTTTCATAGGCTCGTAAGTCATAAGTGTATATGTAAATCCCATACAGCAGTCAACACATCATAATTTTTGGTACACAGTCAACACACATATTACTTGTAGCATAAAGACATATTTTAAGCTGTACTATGGGCTCCCTACATGCTAGTAGAATCTGCTTTGCAGTAGTTCCAATCTCATTCATACTCTTGGCACACTTTTTAGGAAAATCTGATCATAAACGAACAATGTAACCTAAATCACAGATTTTTAAAAGAATGGGAATTGTGTATAAGAGACTGACTATTGGGAATGGATAATGGCTATAGAACTTCTCATAAAAATGCAAGGAACGGAAAGAATCCATCATTCTCTTATGATTCATCATCTTTCTTTTAATGTTTGTAAATTCCAATCTATAGAATTAATCGTGCGGAAGCTCTTGCTAGGATCTCTTTTCCTTACTCTACAAGGAAGGGATCGTGTGCCCCATCCCCCGTGGAGCAGCGGAACTTCTGTTATCTTTAAACCAGAGGTGGGTGAACTGGTGAATGAATGAAAAGGAAAAAGAATGCACAAAGGAAAAAAAAAGAGAGGGAAGAGCGCAGCAAGGTGAAAGGGGGACTATGAAATCTACAATTGGTGCGGCGTGGCTTGAGGGTGAATGGAGATTGTAGCTTCCAGTTACAATTTATGATTCAAGAAAACCAGATACAAACGAAGTCCCCTAGCCAATAAGAGCCTGTTCAGATTTGCTTTTGGTTTATTTTTATCATTTTGGCTTTAAAAAAAAACTAATAATCACTTGCTTAAAAGCTCTTTTAAATCAATCTGAAAAGGCTCTAAGACTGGAATTGTAGCATGCTGGAAGTTAACACTATCACATAAGTTTTGGTTCAAAGTGCTGAGACCACAAAGGCACCAACTACACAATAAATTCAATCTGTTGAAACAACAAAAGATCTTTTTTTTTCTTGAGGAATGGTAGCAGTTACTCTATATTCACATGTATACTACAACAAAAGTGTAGTCCTCTTTCAAAGGTGTTGTGACTTACAAAAGGTCCTGAGATATACCAGTTACAGCCAATCAATTATATTTATAATATTTCTGTATGACCTATCACTACTTGTTTACACCAAAAACAACAAGAGGCCTAGGCAGTTCAACTACCCAAAAAAATTGTATCAGAGTTCCATAAAAAACATGTGGTAGTTTTATCTAGAGGGAGGCTAATAGCATCCCCGGAAGCATAACTCCAATGAAAAGACGTGGATGTAGCTTTGGAAGCTCTCAAGAGGCCTGTGACAAGATCTCAAGTAAGGAACTGCAAAACGAAGCTAATTGGGCTTCAATTGCAAAGAAAGACGTATCTAGTTTTGAAAGTGGAGCTAAAGCCAAGGAGCATCCGTTACCCATGTGTTTCAACTATTTTATAGGCCAATTTGAGGTCCATCCGTCCAAGATGAAAAACCATCCTCTGAAGGAGATCCAAACCAGTGCACTTTTGGACCAATTTAGGCACCTAAATTGTGCCAAACTTGGACCTCATGAAGTTCCAACTTGAACTACATTTTTAAACCTTAATGAGCTTCCTTGCTGCCAAAGAAGGGCCAAAAAGGTGTACAAATTGAAAGTGTGTTGCTGCCCAAGTTGCTTGCAAGTTATCTTCAGGATTCCACGATCTTGAATCTCAATTATTGCCAACAAAATAGTTATAACACTAAGACAAAAGATCCTCTTTGGCTTGAGCTCTTCTTTCAAAAGTAGACGCTTCCTTTTTTTTTTTTTTTTTTTTCAATTAAAACAAATTAGCATGTTTTGGAATTTCTTATTTGAGATCTTTTTATACGTCCTAGGACTTCCAAAGCTTCATCCAAAACCTTCACTGGAGTTATGTCTCCATGGTTGCTATCAGAAGCCATCACATTTCATTCCCCCACATGCATTAGAGCAAAGGTTCACCACAAAATCTCGACTTATGCGCAATAACCACGTAGAGGACACGCTAATAATCTGCTTTCAAGGTAAAACTGTAGATTCTCCGCCCCTATGCATCGTAACCTATGTTGCTCGGACTCGTCAAAAATGTCAACGGCTGTGTGTCGGATTTGCCAAAATTAGTGTATTTTTGAAGAATTTGACACAGTGCGGCATCAAAAATGAAGAGTCCGTGCAACTTAAATGATATTGACTTTTCACATTACAACTTCTTTTGAGAAGGATTTTTTTTTGAGGAGGACATTACAACTTCTTAGCCTTGTAATGAATAAATTCTCAGTTCCCAATGGATCAAAGAATATAAAGCTAGACCTCCTTAAGTAACATCAGTACTTCATTCAACAGAAAGGTGAATAGATCATAGTACAGCTTACAAATCTGCGCACGAACACTAAACTTTAGCATTCCTAGGAAAGAGCCGAAGACAATCATAGTTGTAGTAATCGAAAACCTCATCCCTATATAGACTAAGGAATCCCATATCACAGTGAACATTAGTCACCAAAACCATATATGCACAGAGAAGTTCAAACTTCAAATTGACCTTGATTCACATATCCAATCAGCATTAGTAGTTTCTAGCAAAACTATCAGGTTCACTATTCCAGAGTACTATGGAAGAGAAAACATCCAGTCGTTTTATTTCATAACAAACGTGTAAAGAGCAGAATCACACATTCTTGAATTGAGAAAGAGAGAGCAAACAAAGGTTTTCAACAGACCGTACTCGCCCATAAGAGAAGGTGAACGAGAGAGCCAAACAAAGGTTTTCAACAGACCGTACACGCACAAAAGAGAAGGTGAACGAGAGGCAAGATGTAATACATCTCCAAACTAAACATAGACAATAAACCATAAACGAACACAAAAACAGAAACTAAGAAAAATAAAGATGCAAGAGAAAGAATAAGAGGGAGTTACCATGTGGGGGTACTTGTCCTCATCAACAACCCTCGTGTTTTCAAGCTTAATGTTGAGATACTGATCAACTGAATGCAGTGTTCCTCGAATAGCCAAATCGTTCTTCAGTTCCACAGTCACTTCTCTGCCCACTAGATCCTTGAAATATGAGAAAAACAACTGGAGAACAGAGTGGGCCAAGGGCAAAACCGAGTTAGCAGATAGACCAAACAAATTTATGAGGAAAAAACTTAAACGAAAATTGATTCAAATAAGGTAAATGAACTTCCTACTCAAGAAGACATCAATTATATACAAATTAGGCGTGATTAATAGGAATATACAGCAATGAAAAAGAGGGATCAGACAACAATACCATTTTTATCTCCCAGGGAGTATATCACTGTGTTCTCTGTGTCCTTGGCAGCTATCTGCTTCAAAAAAACACGAAAATTTTCAGCCTTCTTTATAACAAAGTACAACGACAACACCTAGTTTGGAATATTATGAAGGCTCATAATACTGGAAGGGCTCATAAATTAAGTCGTTTTAGACGGGAGCTCACAAGTAGACTTCTTTTTTATTGTATTATATACTATAAATGGAAAAACAATTACAGTTGCCTATACAACAATAACAACAACAACAAACCCAGTATAATCCCACAAGTGGGGTGTGGGAAGATAATGTGTATGAAGACCTTAGCCTTGGAAGGTAGAGAGTTTCTAGAGTTGTGCCATGTTCTATCTAGTCACCTCTTCCGTTACTTCTTCAACTAGCCTCTATCTCTCCTGAAACCATTCATAGCCAACCTCTCACACCTCCGCTTAGGCCTCAGTGCAACTCCTCTTCATGTCTAAGTCATTTCATCCTCGCTTCCCATATCTTGTCTTCCACAAAGACCACGCCCACCTTTTTCTTGAATATCTACATTTTTAATCTTATATCTCTTAGTAAGCCTATACATCCATCACAGCAACCTTATTTCCACAATATTCACCTTCTGACTGTAAGTGTTCTCGACTAACTTTATCATCATCATCCTATTGGTGACCATTCTAACCTGCACCACATGCTCCTTGAACTCCATATTTACCACCAAAATGCCTAGACCATCCAAACCTTCACCACGTGCTCCCTCAACTCCATAATTACCACCAAATGCCTACTCCATTCCTATTCCTCAAGCCTCGAGTATAACAACTTATAGTCATCTACATCCCTCACCAGTTCCTACCTATTTGATCTCCTGAGCACAAGCTATATTAATACTCTTCTTAAGAATTGTCACTACCCCTACAAACTTCCTCATCAATATCCTATGTTTTAAAAACCTACTCTCAGCCTAGCAACTCCCATAACCCTCTTACCAACCCTAACCCTCTCCCCCAACCTTTAAAATAAAACTCAATAGCACACTATACACACCTCAACGGCCCGTTTTTTTACACAGAGAGTTGCTTTGACTTCCTATAATCCCAAATAACTGAAAAAATAACACTAAAAAAAAAAAAAAAATGCCTTGAACATCCTAACCTTCACCGCGTGCTCCCTCAACTCCATATTTACCACCAAAATGCCTATTCCATTCCTATTCCTCGAGCATTTTGAGTACCACAACTTATTTCCCACCCATTTGATCTCCTGAACACAAGTTATATTAACCTTCCTCCTTTAAGAATCTTCACTAGCTCTATCAACTTCCCCATCAATATCCCTATGTTCCAAAACCCTACTCTCATCCTAGAACTCCTTTAACCCACTTACCATCCCTAACCCGCTCCCCCAACCTTTAAAATAAATTTCAACAGCACACACTATTCAAATACTTGTTCCGGTTGATTAGCAATTGAAATCAGTTGTAAATTTTAACTTCCTATAGTCCCAAATACTACACTTAAAAAAGGAAAAACAGCATCTCTTAGGGACTGACTAATTAATTTATTTATATCTCCTAATCTAAAACATTCACAAAGTAGGGATTTTTTTTAATAGAGAGATGTAAAGAAGGAACTTACCTCGATTTGGCCGGAAGGGCAAGTGTGCGTGGTGAGGTGAAAGCGGATGGTCCGAATTTGGAGTAAATTTGCTTCAACACATAATACAAGCAAATATACCCAAAACCCTTTTTATAAAGTGAGTCCTATTGTGCATGATTTTTTTTAATTTAATTTATATATAATTTTATTCTACTCATTTATTTAGTTTTTTTTTTTTGGTAAAGTAGATGCATTAATAAAGTAAAGGGAGTTTTACCCAGCAAGGCCTAATCCGGCACAAAAACATAACAAATGAAACTAGTAATCCCATTACTTATTGCAAATCGGGGTTGAGATTTCCCCTTAAAATCTTCCCAAAAAAACTACTCCTACATTGACTGGTGAAGTTAGAAAGACATGGAGTCTATCAACAAAGTCTCGCTCTGAGCCTTGCTTTGCTAGCATATCTGCTACTCTATTCTGTTTCCTGTAGGGGTTGTAGACCGGAGGATTCTCCAAGCTCCCTAGTAAGCACCTGCATTCATTAACAACTCAATCATAGAGTAAGTTACCATGGTGAAGCATTCTTATGATTTCCATAGAGTCAATGCAGACTTCTAATGGCTTGAGATATTGTTCTAATGCAAGCTTAAGGCCTTCTTTAAGATCTAGGAGCTCCATGAGGTTATTTGTGGCATGGGTAAAGCTCTTGCTAAACCCCACAACCCAATCACCTTTGCATTTATTTGGTTACTAGATTAGTGTACGCGCTTTGCGCGTGATTAAAATACGTGCTTCATTTTGGAAATAATCATTATAGAAAAAGATTCTGGGCTTAAATACGGACTTCGTCGTTAATTAGTCGCTAAATTACTCATAATTTTTTTTTCATTTTATAATGGAGCTTACTTGGTCACAATTCTATTTCGCATCATTTTAATATATTTTTTGCATTTAATTTGGATGCGTAACATCATAATATAATATTATTTGTGAGGGTTCAATTTTCCACCTTGTAATCCTCTTCTCTATTATCACTTCAGCTACCCCCAATTTTAAAAAAAAAAAAAAGTTTTTAAAAAATAGTTTCTGCTACTCTCAAAAATATATATTTTCTTCCTAAAGTTTGACCAAACACTATATTCTTATAAAATAAGCACTTTTGACCTCTGAAAAGTAACTAACCAATAACAAAAAAAAAAAAAAAAACATAAAACATAATATTTGAATCCCTACCATTGATCCCCGAGAAAATTGTCTTCAATTTTTTTCATTACAAATAAAAAAAGAAACAATATTAGAATTGAAGAAGAACAATAATAATTTAATAGAAAATAAATGACAAGTAAAAATTATTTGTAGTGAAATAAACTAAACATGAGACTAAAACCTAAAAACAAGTTTAATATGTATATATAGGACTCACCTATTAAAATTTAGATATGTATAAAGATTTAAAAAAAAAAGAAGCTATTATTATATATAGGTAAGAAAAAAACCTATGTGAAAATTTGGAGATATATTTAATAAGGTAATATTTCAATAGAGTTTTGAGACTTTTTAACCTAAAATAGAAAACTCACCTAACAAAGTACTTCTGTTAAAATTGAGAATTAGTAGAAAACTTTTTTTCCATATATTTATCATATTCAATATTTAATACTATTGTGATAATTATATACTTATTGAAGGAAAGAAGTGAAAAGACTATTTTGTCTATTGCAGGGTCTTTTAATGAAGGACAAAAAGTTTGTATCATTTTTCTAAGGGTCTTCACACCTTTAATATATTATAGCTATATATTCTTTCCGCTTCAAAATGAATGACATATTTTGATTTGATATGGAGCTTAAAAAATTAAAAAAAAAACTTTTAAATCTTGTGGTTCTAAACATTAAAGATATGTCAAATGTACCAAAATATTCTTAAATCTTGTTGTCTTAAATATGTCATATAGAAAGTTGAAATTAAAATATTATCAAAAAAAGAAAGGGATCATTCATTTTTAAACAGATTAAAAAAAGTAGATAATTCTTTTTGAAATGGAAGAAGGAATAAATTAGTAATATGAATACCTAGTGTTAGGCATGTGCTCAAATCTATTTGGTTCGATTTTGGTCATCATCTCTTTAATGTCATTCTAAAATTTAAAATAAATTAAATTAGCATAATTAACATTTAAAAAAACATTATAAAACAACTTAATCACATCATATGAGAGTCTACATCAATTGAAAATGTGGTCAAATAAGTATTAGCACTGATCATATGAGTATTAGTACGGACCACTTAATCAGAACAAACTTATGCCTTGAGAAACAACTCTTATTTTCAAACATTACTAGTCTTAACACCACTCACAACATATATAATACTCACTTGATCACGTATTCAATTATTCTAGATTTTCATACGATGCGATGTAGTTGTTTACGATGTTCGAATGATGTTCATTCCGCTAATTTTATTTTTTATTTATTTTTCACCTTTTCTTGTCATATACTGATCATATATTAGTGATTTGAGAGCATTGCATGTATTAATACTCATTTGATTATGTCTAAAATTAACATGGACTCACAATTAATGTAACCAAGTAGTTAAACAATGTTTAGATGTTGTTAATTATGCTACTTTAATTTTTTAATTTAATTTCTCAAATTTTTTAATCTAAAAGTTGGACTAATGTACTATGATAACCATAATATTTTTAAAAAAAATTATTAAATGATTATGGTGATATATTGAATCGAGGTTGTGGGCACTATTAAATTCTCTTTGCTCTTTCTCTCTTTCTTTAACGTCTCTTCTCGAATGTTAATGACCGAATGTTAAGCCTGGCATCGACGATCTCTCTTCAACGGCATGTAAGGCATTCTTCTCTCTACTCTTCACTCAGATCTATTTACCCTACTCTCTCTATTCTCTTTCTCTCTCTCCCCCTCTTCTTCGATTAGTCACTACTGTCTCCACCGGTACTCCATATTTCTCTGTGAGATACAAACTAGTCTCACTACAGGAAATAATGTTCCGGCGATGACTAAAAAGCTATGGTTTGCTTCAAGATTTCATGAGCGAACAGGTAAATCAGATCCAGCTTCTCTAAAGTTCTTCCGGCGAAGCTCCAACGGTAATATTTTGCCGACCATTTTGGCATCAATTATTGTTGGAATCCAACAACGAAATCAAGACAGGGGTCCCTACTCTCCATTATCTAGCATATTCCAGTGGTTTCTATTCCTCACTCTTTACTTAGTATTTCTATTTTTCTTTTCTTTCCTGAATTGTTGCCTCTTGGGTGGTCTGTTTTTGTCTACTAGTTTGATTTTTTTTCTTCTTTTTTTTTTGAACTCCATCCTCTGTATTCTCTAGTCTTTGATTTTTTTAGTTTATGTCTTTTTTAGGGTATTATAATCTGCTAGTGGTCTTTTTAGCAGTGTTATTCCTGGACTTTTCTATTTTTTTATTTGTGTTTTACGCCTTTCCAGTATATTATTCCTTTTTATTTCTTTTCTTCTTTTATTGAGTAGTGGCATTGGTGGTTAATGGTAGACTAGGATCATATCGTAGGTCAGAGTTGAGGTTGGGGTTGGGTTAGTTTTAGGGTTGAGTTTGGGGTTAAGGGAAAAGGGTAGTAAGTTAAGTGGGACAAGTGAGACTCTAGGTTGAGATTTGGGTTTTAAAATATATGGACTCTTCAAGGTAAGTCGATGGAGTTCGTGAACATTTTTAGGATGAGAAGGATTAGTATAGCTTGTGTCCAGGAGACTAAATGGATAGGCTTTAAGGCAAAGGATATGGACGGGTTTAAGTTATGGTACTCTGGTAATGTGAGACATAGGAATGGGTAGGTATCTTAGTTGATGACAAGCTTAAAGGTCTGGTGGTAGAAGTTAAGCGGGTCAATGATTAGTTGATATCGATTAAGTTGGTCATTAGAGGGTCTTTATTGAATGATATTAGTGCCTACGCTCTGCATGTGGGATTGGAGAGGGGGAAAGAAGGGCTTTTAAGAGATTTTGGATGAGGTGGTGAGGGTGTTCCGAGCACTGAGTAACTTTTCATAGGAGATGATTTCAATGGGCATATTGGGTCTTTATTAAGAGGTTATGATGATGTGTATAATGGTTTCAATTTCGGGGAAAGGAATGAAGGAGGACCCTCACTTTTGGATTTTACTAGGGCCATTAGGTTGGTGGTGCCGAATTTGAGCTTCTCGAAGAAATAGGATCACCTTAGTACCTTTCATAGTTCAGTGGACAAGACTCAGATAGACTTTTTTCTCATTAGAAATGGTAATAGAGCACTTTGTAAGAACTATAAGGTTATACCTAGCGAGAATCCTTCGACTCAACATAAGCTTTTGGTGACGAACTTAGAAATCAAGAAGGGCAGAAAGAAGAGGAGTGTGGAGTGTCGACTAAGGATTAAGTAGGGTAGCTTGACTTTGACCAGTGCTTTAAATATAGAAAAAAAGTTGACAACTACAAGGGCTTAGGAGAGTAGGGGGATATGGATAATATGTGGAAGATGACTGTCAATTGCATTAGGGATTCAACTAGAGAGGTGTTGCGTGTCTCAAGCAGATGATCTGGAAAGCACCGGGAGGACTCATAGTGTAGTGAAAACGTTAAAATAAAGGTGAAGACTAAGAACGTGTCTTATTAAAAGTTAGTTGAGATAAAGGATGACAAAGAGAAGCGGACGAATAAGAAGTAACATAAATTATCTAGGAAAGAGGATAAGTTAGCAGTTATAACAACTAAGATAATAATTTTGAGAGCCTATATGCGATTTTAGAGGAGAAAGGTAGGAAGAAGAAATTGTATAAGCTTGGCAACGCTAGAAAATAAGGGGATTGTGACCTTGATCAAGTGAAGTACATCAAGGGAGATGAAAAAGTATCGAAAGAGGATGCCCTCATTAGGAAGAGGTGGCATTCTTATTTCCATACACTTTTAAATGATGAGGGGGACAAAAGTTTCGTGCTGGTAGACTTTAATCACTTAGAGAGGTGTCACAGTCATAGTTATTGTAGGCTTATTAAGATAGAGGAGTTCAAGGGTGCTACTCGTAAGATGCGAAGGGGTAAGACGACTAAGCCTGACGAGATTCTTGTGGAATTTTGGAAGAGCAACAGTGGGGTAGGTATGAGTTGACTGACAAGGTTGTTTAACATTATTTCTAAGACAGTGAAGATGCCCAAAGCTTGGAGGTGAAGTATGATGATTCCTTTATATAAGAACAAGGAGGACATCAAGAGTTTGCAATAATTATAGGGGTATTAAGTTGTTGAGTCATACTATGAAGGTTTGAGAAAAGGTGGTAGAGTTGAGGCTAAAGAGGATCGTGACTATTTCTGAGAGCCGGTTAGATTTTATGCAAAGTCGCTCGACTACCAAGGCAATTCACCTCATGAGGAAATTAGTTGAGCATTATAGGTAAAGCAAGATGGACTTGCACATGGTGTTCATAAATCTAGAAAAGATGTACGAAAAAGTCCCCAAAGAGGCCCTATAGAGGTGCTTGAAGGCTAGAGTTGTGTCTGTGGTGTACACTAGGTCGATTTAGTACAAGTATGATTGACCAAAGATTCATGTGAGGATAGTAGGAGAAAATTCAGAGCATTTTTCTATTTTGACAGTGTTGTACCAGGGATCTACTCTTAGTTCATTTTTATCCCCTTAGTGATGGATGTATTGACGCGACATATTTAAGGAAGGTGTCTTGGTTGATGTTATTTGTTGATGATGTAGTTTTAATTTACAAGACCCAGGGAAGAGTTAATAGTAAGTTGGAGATTTGTAGACAAACCCTAGAGTATAAAGGGTTTAGGTTGAGCAGGACCAAGACAGAGTACTTGAAATGTAAGTTCAGTAATTTGATGCAGGAGGCTGACGTGTTAATGAAGCTGGATTCTCAAGTTATTCGGAAGAGAGATGTTCTAAGTATCTTGGGTCTATGATTTTGGGGAAATATAGATATTGGCAAGGATATCACACAATATATTGGTGCAGGATGGTTTGAATAGAGGCTCACCTCGGGAGTCTTGTGTGATAAAAAGGTGCCTCCGAAGTTTAAAGGTAAGTTCTACTGAGTTGTAGGCCAATAGACTATGTTATATAGAAAAGAGTGTTGTCCAATTAAGAACTCCCATATCTTAAATTTGAAGGTGGTAGAGATAAGGATGTTGAGAGGATGTGTGGACTCATAAGAGAGAAAGAGTTAAAAATGAGATTATTAAAAAAAAAAAGCAATTTTGGTGGAAGAGAAGATGCAGGAACTGAGGTTGAGATGGTTTGGACATGTTATGAGGAGGGGCACGGATGCCTCAGTACCAAGGTGGGAGAGATTGGCTATGGATGGTTTCAAGCGGGTAGAGGTTGGATGGAGAAACATTGAAGGGTGGTGATTAGGCATGACATAAAGCAGTTACACCTTATGGATGATATGACCCTTGATAGAAAGGTGTGGAGGATGAAAATTAGTATTGATGGTTAGTGGGTAGGAGTGTGTCCTTATTAGTAGAGAGGAGTGCTTTGTTTATGGTTGCTTGTAGTCATATGCATGTGTCTTCTAGTTTTGATGATGTTTGTGGTTTCGAATTGATAATTTATAGTAGTACTATGTGGGTGCCTTGTTTCTTTTCTCATTTAGTGGTGTGTTATTCCATTTTATTATTTATTTTTTTGTTTTTTATTTGTTATACTGCTATTTGTCTTGAGCCGAGAGTCTATCGAAAACAACCTTGTTACTTCATTTGAGGTAGTATTATAGACTGCATACATTTTAGCCTCCCCAAATCCAACTTTATGAAAATGCATTGGGTGTGTTGATGTTTTTGTTTTTGTTCCCATTTTTTGTCATACTACTACTTTTTTATAGATTCGACGGATTGATTATACACTCTAGTAATAGTCTAGTATATGCCAACATGTAAATCTAGGATCAACCCAATAGAAAAATTTAACATATTCTTAATAATTTTCATAGAGGAGTATGTTAATCAATGATATTACTTGTGAGAAAGACATTATTAGAATAACATTTATGATTGAAATACAACCATCAAATTACAGGTCCCAATGATAAATTTTTTACCTTGCTACCCTTTTACGTTGTACAATGGGAGCGTCTAGAATTAACAACTAAGGTCTAGGATAAATCATAGAAATATATTATACACTATGTAGTGCATATATGCTAACTATTGGCAAAGTTTATGTTGGAGATGCAATGGTCAAAAAGCACAATGCTCCAATGCTAATATTTTCTGTCAGCATTATTATATAAATGGAGGATATCTTTTTGAACTCTTCAATATTTTTCTTTATCTACTCTTTTAATTTTTATTTCCTTTCAGTACATACAATGTCTCAGTCATCTCAAACACCCAAAAGGGCTTACATTTGTCATCGTGGTAATTCCGCTATCTTAAAGACACCACACACTGACAAGAACCCCTACCAAAAATTCTATAATTGTGTTATTGGAAAGGTGAGAATTTTAGAAAACAATGTATCTTTTTATTAAGTTTAAGTAATAAAATACTCTAATTAGTTGTTATTTATTTAGGATAATGATCGATGTTCTTATTTTAAGTAGATTTTATTTGAATTAAAGGAATCAACATTTCAACGCATCACTAAATTTGAAGTGTTGGAGAGGCTCAGATAATTATAAAAGAACAAGGATTTGCTTATGACATTATTTAGAGAATATGAGCTCAAGATAGATCATTTTAAAGGACTATTAAAAGACACCAAAATATAGAAAGATCAAATTAAATAAAAGTTTATCGTGATTGAAGAAAAAGATAACGACCTAAAAATCATGGTGTATGATCTATTACTAGTGTTAGCTTTTTGAAAAGGTGTAACAAGAATGTAGTGAGAATGAATGTAATTTTTCTTGGATGTATTAATGTTTAAGATTATCAACTACTTTAGTGGTGTGTATTTTGTCTGCTTAAACCTTTCAATTAAAGTCTATAATAATAAACATCAATAATTATCAATTATGGTACTTGTCTACAACATTTTATATAGATCCTATGAAAAATAATAATTTATTGTATAATAAGTAGGAAAAACAGTTAAGATCAAAGATCTTATGTAATCTTCCAACAGTTAGAAAAATTATTTGTAAGAATCATCCAAACCTGTAAAAAGACATACTAAAGTATATGTGTCATCCAAAGCACATAAAATTAAATAATTGTCTAAACTCCCAAATGTACTTAATAAGTTTTTGGAATTCCAAATGAAAATTTAAAAATTTTCTTAAACACAAAGAGTTATTAATTTTCTCAAACTCCCAAATTAAACTTTTCGACTATCTTTTGTTTTCTCGATTGTCTGGCCACTCATACTATTATTGATGATCTCGTTAACAATGTTGTTTGAACTTTTTTCTTCTTTAGCTTTGTTCTCTTTCTCTGTTGCTTCATCAACTTTCTTCTCTTACTACACGACTTTTATTTCTTTTTCATCTTTCTTTGTTGCCTCTTCTTTTTCATCTTTTCTTCTTTCTTGTCCTCTTTTACTATTGGAACTTCTTCTTCTTTGTCACCTTTTTTTTTTTTCTTTTCTTTCTTTGCTGCCACTTTTTCTTCTTCTCTATCTCCTTCTTCCTTTTTTTCTTCCTCTGCTGTCACTTGTTCTTATTCTTCTTTATTTCCTTCATCCTTCTTCTTTACTTTATCTTCTACCTCATTTTTTCCTCTTCTTTCTCTTCCTTTTTTTCTTCATCATCTTTTCCTTCTTCTTTCTTTTCTTCTTCACTCTTTTTTTTCACCAATAAAAGGTTTATTGAGGATCATATCCTCATATTTCTTCTCTCTAGTACTTGTTTCACTATCCAGATCAACTGTCTGAAAGACCATTTTTCGGTGTGTTTTCCTTGATAGGTGGCTCTTACTGCATAATGTTTACTACGAACCTTCAGATCTGTATTTACATGGATTCAATGTCAAATCAATTTTGATAATAAACCATGAAATTGATCTATGAAACTTAACATAAATTCTATGATAACAAAATCTCTATTAATAAAATATAAAGCGTATATAATAACCACATAAAACATGTATAGGAAAATAATTACAAACAAAAATTGTTTTCAAGTATATTACCTCTCTTCTCTTGTTGTTTTCAATTCTCCTCAATCGAGACCCTTTCACGAAGGTAACAATGTTCTTTATTGCTTTGTCAAGATTCAACATGAGCTTCGTCAAAATTTCGTTGATCGATTTATGCACCACTGTTCTTGCCCTGCTTGTCGTTGCACCATTGGTAACATGTCTTGATACAAGTTGTCACTACCCAAATCTTGGTCATCAATTTCACCCTTACCATACACCATTAAAGTTATGGCAATCACGCCATGTAAATCGCCCTTCAAAGTATCAATAAACATATCCTTTACAACACTCGTGTATTCAACAAACTTTACAATGCATTCCTATTTTGTTTCATGGATGATACAAGTGCGATTGCATAAATGGACTTCTATGGGTGTGTATTAAATTCGGCCAAGTGTGTGAGCAAGAGAAATGTAATTAAGGTCCCTAACACACCAAAATCAGCCACTACATTTCACTAGAGGGGTCCCACTCACTTGAGGGACATTTTGGATATTTTGACTTCTATTTGTAATACACTATATAAGGAACAACTTAGGGTTTTTGTAACTTAGTTGATTATTTTTAAGAATTGAAACTTGTAACACTTAAAGTTCTCTCTCTAGTCTTGTGAGATTGAGTTCCAACCGAAACTAGGGTAGATGCAAGTGTGAATTCACTTGTGTTTGCACATTGGCTTGAAACGTTGGTGTTTAGAGGAGGTAAAGTCCCTCTTGTGTCAACGTAGAGTTAGGTTTTTGTCGCGGATAGTGTTAAGGGTCTTAGAGTGTAACAATTCTTTGGTTCTTAAGATTGTCCCTTCATTTGGTCTAACTATTTATATTGTATCTTGTTGAATCCGTTGATTTCTTCTTGTTGTTAATAAACCTGTAGCTTTCTTTTTGTTATTACATTGTTGTTCTTGTCTTGTGTTGTTAATTTAGTCTGGATGTTGGATGGAAATTGGTGTTAAACACCACATTACATTGAGTTCTTGTTGTTGATCTTAAATCCGAGAGGGGTCACTCAAAGGGTCCTCGGTCTTCTTGAACTTGTGGACTATTTTGAATGTGTGTTTTGTGTATTCTTGAATAATCTGGTGTCACTGTTGGGGTGAGGTATGGATGCACAATCTACTATTAAGCAAATGTGGTTATCACATTATGTAATTTTTTTACTAGATAATTAAAGAAGAATTCTCATACTTTAATACTTCATTAATGCACGTAAGGATCACCTTCAACAAGTCTACTACTTTTTGAAGTGTGCCACCTTAGCAGCTTAGAATGGGATGAGGGCAATCCCAAGATTCTCCCTTACCTCTGACGAATACAAATAAATAACTAAAGCACATTAAATTTATAATATAATACATTAATAACTGGTAGTCTATAATAAACTAACCAAGTGGTTGATAATACTTGTTGGATTAGCATTTTAATATTAATATTTCTTAATATTAATTTGCCTCATTTTGTTTATGTGTGGGCAGTTGACATTTACTTTAAGCATAAATTGCTTTTTATTACATTAAGTTACATTTCATGCAGTAACTCGTATTTATTTCCCACGTTATATGGCTGATCCAATACTCCTTTTCATTGTGATTTATGAGCTATTAAACATAATAGTTAGTAGTGAAAGAATGTGAATATGAGTTTCATGTAACTTCCACTCTTTATTCCTCCATTATCCTATTCTTTATGTGGTGTAACTCTTGTAACTTTTGTAACTTCTATGTCATTTATCTCCCACTACTTCTTCCTATTCATTGCATGGAAGACTTTCCCTCCTATAAATAGAGGTTGTCTTACTTATTTTTCCAAATACAAGATAATATAGAGTTTACAAAAGTTGTTAAAAAGAGAGTTCATTAGTTGAAGGGAGGTGTTCTTTTTGTGGAGCTTTGAACTTAACTCTTGTGCAGAGATGTTGAGTTATTTTTTGTGAGAAGGTTGTTGTATCCTAGGGGGATCAAGTCAAGAAGATTACTGCTGGATCGGTGAAATAATTTGTTGCAGTGAGCTTGAATCTCCTTAAAGAGAGCGAGATATCCGCGCCTCAGCAGAAGAAGAGAAGATAAATTTTATTTTTTCTTCACTTGTAATTTTCAGTTGTAATATTATTGTATTTTCATCAACAATACTTACCAAAAAATGTCTAGGGAAATCCATCCAGAGCATACGATGCACCATTCATCTTAAGATATATCTCTTTTAGCCATTTGAAATCTATCATCTTATTCAGATACTCCTGTGTCAGATCGAAGGACTCTTTGCCCCATAGGTACTTCTCGAAGAATTTGACAGAATCGACCATCTTGATCATGTCCACCTTGTCATTCTTTGATCCATCCCCAACAAGTAAAATTGTGTGCACAAACCAGATCAAATAACGTTTGTACTTATTATTTTTATCCAACCTCTCTCCTCTCACAAACCTCAACAACTTCTCTGCACTAATCTTCTTTCTTTTGTTTACCCTTTTGTAAAACTCTCCATCACTCTCAATTACCCAATTGTAATTTTAATCATGGGGCTATTTAACACAATTTAGCCTGTGATCAATGTAAACTCCTTCAAGCTTTTTAGCTAGCCTGTCACTGATGCAAAATCATGTCGTATTCTCCTTACACTTTTTTTAGATGGTGATTTTTCATGGTTTCATAATGTACGGTACTGTATGATTTGGTATTGTACTGTACACTATAGTAGAATACAATATTTGAATGGACTGTATCATTTGCCGAGGCTTAATAACAATTTTATTGTTTGGTTTAACGCTATGATATTTTATTATAATTGGTATGTTTACTAAAATGCCCTTAGTTATTATAAATATTAACTTTATTGATAATTATTAATAAAAATAATTTTAAATAATTTTGTTTTACTAATTTATCACAAATTATGCCTTGTAACTGTATTGAGTTGTTAATTTTATATAAATTCTAATAAAATGACGAATCGAAAAAATAAAACCTATCCGTAGAATATTAATTGAAAATTGGTAAAAAGTGACAAATATTAATTTTAGAAGTGTTTGGCTTATGACAAGAAAAATAAAATTTGTTGCAGCGTGTTCTGTTCACTAACGATTGTGAATGGAACATTTTACCTCCATTCCATAGGCTACAACTAGTAGATTGTTGTGTTACAAAAAGGTGCACATCCCCTTTGAAGAAAAATAGAGAACGACAAAGAAAGTAGCAGTAGAGAACGACTGAATGTCTTCTATTCATGTAAATTCTTACAAAATGAAATATCAAAAAAATCAAGAGAATCAATAGAATGTTAATTAAGAATTAGTAAAAAGTGACAAATACTAATTTTAGAAGTGGTTGTCTTATGACAAGAAAAACAGGATTAGTTGTTGCGTGTTATGTTCACCAACAACTGTGAATGGGATATTTTACTTTAATTCCATAGGCTACAATTAGTAGATTGTTGTGTTTCAAAAAATGCACGCCCTCTTTACAGAATAGTAGAGAATGACTGAGAAAGCAAAAATAGAGACGACTGAATGTAGAAGACATTTAAGCAGAGTTAAGTAATACAGAGTAAATGGTAAAATATGATTATGTAATATTAAGTAAGGGCATAATTGAAAAAAGAAAAAGAAACAATGGGACACCACCAAATCGGTGGTTACATAAAGTGAGAATTTACAAGGTTACTAAACCTGTAATACCCCGTATTATTCTTGGCTCGAATCAGCTTTCAGCTGCATGAGTAAGGGGTTTAAGGCTTGAAAATTTCACTAAGTATTGGGGACTTAGTTATTTTCAAGATCCCTAAACTTTGAGGATTTTTATTTTGTTTTTTCTGACCCCGAGACTTTAGTTTTTAAGTTAATTCATGTTCAGGGATGTAAAAAGTATGCCCAGAGGAATTTTAGATTTTGAGGACAAGATTTGGGGCATGTTTGGATCACTAAACCAGTGGGTCACCGCTATAAGCCTGCATCATGGCATTAGTCCCGACCTCATACTGACCGCATCGTGGCGATGGATTCATTCGACCATGATAAGGCCTCGTCTAAGTGAGAATATTGTATCTATTTCTTGATTTAAATGATTGAGGGGCAATTGGGTCTTTTCCCCCTCAACTCAAATCGTCCATAACACGACTTGGGGTATCTTTTAGGGAATTATTTGCCCTTTTTCTCAAAATCACTCTCAAGAAACCCTCCTCCTCCCCCAAGACAAAATTCAATTCCTTTTTCCCCAAGTATTCAAGAATTCAAGCTCTCCAAGTTCAAGAAACTTTAAGAAAGAATCAAGAATAGGTTTTCTTTCTCAAGTTAAGGAGATTAAGGTATGTAGGATTTATGACAAGGGCATCCTTTCACCCTTGTGCCCAAAGTGCATGATTTTAAGATTTAACTTACTTGTTTTTGAATTAGGGTTCATACCCAAATTGCTATATCCTTGAATCATGTTATTACCATGAGATTGGAAGCTTTAAGTATATCAAGAATTGCTTATGTTCATGTTTTAACTTATAAGATTCATATTGTGATTTTAGTTTCATTATTTTGACTGGGATTGGTGAAAGATTTCAAGATGACTATTGAGCATGTTGTGTCATAAATCTCTAGAGTTTTAATATATATTATAAGTCCTAAGTACAAGTATTGAGCTTACAAGAAGATTATGCTCTTAAGCTCCGTTGACAAGTTTTATATCAATGATTTAAAGCAAAGATTGATATTTTAATCTTAAGATAAGATATGGAATCCATATTTGATCATCCTGATTATGATTTAAAGAAAGAGAAGCATAACTAGTTTTCATTCTATAAACCTTTATGCTATTTTAAGGTGGATTTCCTAAATTATGAGTATATAAGTAACGTGGGAGTAGTACTTAGCACCGAGTTGGTTATGAGCCCGAGGTCACATGCCCTAGAACTACATGCCATCATAGGTTTAAGTCCCAATATGGGTTAAGTATGGTGATCACTAAGCTAAGGTTCTATTCTGATGGCAAGGGTAGAACAACTCTCCCCAACGTGGGTAAGACGTTGGGCTCCATGATAGCTCACATAGTTTATGTCAGTTAGAAGAACCTTCCTAATAAATTATAATAAACAAGGCTTTTGGAAAATAAGTGTTATGGCTCACAAAGATTATTCTTATGCTTCATTACTCATGTTTAAGATTTTGCAGTCTCTATTCTATTCAAGCTCAAGGTAAGTCATTTACACTTAGCATGCATTATTCGAAAGTCTATGTGTATTTTATGTTATTGTTTTTACTTGTGCATCCACCCCCAAATACTCAGTACATTCCAAAGGTATTGACCCACGTATATGTCTATGTGCTACATTGTCTTATAATATAGGTTCTGGTGATCAGTTCCAGCAACACAATTGAATACGGGCATCGCCACATACATCCCAACTTTTGGTGAGTCCTTATAGTCCGAGGACCCAGCTCATCAGACTTTGATTTTGATGAAGTGTTTCAGTTAGTAGTTTTCTGGTTATGTTTGAGCCAGCTGGGGTCTGTCCTAGTGGTTCTCTATTTATAAGTAGAGGCTTGTCCGACTGTTTTCGTTTCAAGTTCAAAAGTGTCAGTTTTAAAGACTTTCAAGCTAAATATTTTCAATTGAGATATTAATTCAGTTATTTTCAGATTTCATATGTCAAGTTTACTTTTAACATGAGCTCCTAGTTTAGAAGGCTTAAAGGGTTAGCTTGGGACTACTCGTAGTCTTGATCATCGTGTGACATCCAGGGGGTACTTTTGGGGCATTACAAACTTGGTATTAGATCCTCAGGTTTTAAAGAGTCCTAGGAAGTCAGATAAGCCATGTTACGTAGAGTCTTGATCATGGATGTGAAGCGCGCCATATTTATGAGCAAGAGGATATGAAACGAGTTAGGAATCATCATTTCTTTAATGATCTATGTTGCTTACAATTGTCATTATATACTTTAACTCATACTTTTACGTGACAGAATATGCCTCCTTGTCGAGCCAGTGCACACATAAATGGTGACCAACCACCCTTGCACCTCAACCCTTTGAATGAGAACGTGTCTCATGCTAAATTTTGGGTTGCTTTTTAAAAGTTGGCCCAAGATGTGAATGCCAATGTTCAGGGCAACCAACAGGCGACAATCCCATTTCAACAAAATGGTAATTTAGCTATTGCCAAAATCTGCGACTTCATGAGGATGAATCCACCAAAGTTCTTTGGGTCAAACGTGGATGAGGATCCTCAACTCTTTATTGATGAGGTGAGAAAGATCACTCAAATTATGCATGTTATTGAGGAGAAGAGTGTAGAATTGGCATCCTATAGGCTGAAAAATGTTGCTTATGATTGGGTTATTATGTTGAAGGAAGGTAGAAATATGAATACATCTCCTATGAGTTGGCAGGTCTTCCAGGATGCGTTTCTGGATAAGTTCTTTCTGTGTGAAATGAGAGAAGCTAAGGTGGAGGGGTTCATGAACCTGAGGCAGGGCCCTATGACTGTGAAAGAGTATTGCCTTAAGTTCACTCAGTTATCTAAGTATACTCCCGAGTTAGTAGCTGGCCCTAGATTTTGTATGAGTAAGTTTGTTACTGAAGTGTCTGATTTAGTAGTCAAGGAGTGTAGGATTGTTATGCTTATCGAGGATATAGATATTGCTAGGTTGATGACTTATGCTCAATAGATTAAGGCAGAAAAGTTGAAGAAAAGGAAGAAGAGAAATAAGAAGGCTAGAACTGGATAGTTTGAGTATGGTTAACCAAAGTTCAGAGGGGGAAACCGTTCCCAGTTTTAGGGTCATTCATTAGTGCCAACGCCATCTTCAGCAATGCCCATGAACCTAGGACCAAGCAGGAGCAGCGGGGTAGGACTTCTAATTCCAAGTCTTAAAACAGTGTGGGTGGAAGACCCAGTTATCTGACATATGCAAAGTATGGCAGAATTTATTTGGGTGAGTGTTTGCTAGGTTAAAAATGGTTGTTATGGGTGTGGAAAGTTGGGCTACAAAATTAAGGAGTGTTTGTATGCTAAGAAGGGATGTTTGTCCTCAGACTCAAGTTACTAACGCACCCGCTCATACAGGTCGCATAGTACCTCCTCAGGGTGTATCATCCAGTACCAGTGGCGGTCAGCTCCAGAATTGATTCTATGTTTTACCATTTTGACAGGAACAAGAGAGTTCACAGGATATTATTACTGGTATGCTTCGTGTCTTTCATCTTGATGTGTATGTGTTGTTAGACCCGGGACCACATCTCTCTTATATAACTTCATTGATTACCATAAATTTTAGGACAAGACCTAAAAATCTCTCTAATCCCTTTATAATTTCCACCCCAGTGAGTGAGTCAATTATTGGTAGATGAGTTTATAAGAAATATCCTATTACTATCTTCTATAAGATCGTACTAGTAGACCTAATAGAGTTAGAAATGTTAGATTTTGATGTTATTCTAGGAATGTATTGGCTTCATTCATGTTAAGCATCAATAGATTACCACACCCGTGTGGTGAAGTTTCAGTTTCCTAATGAGGCAGTTTTTGAATGGGAAGGTAGTTCTGTGTCTCCCAAAGGTCGCTTCATTACCTTAAGGCCAGAAATTTAATATAAAAAAGGTACATCTATCATTTAGTTCAAGTAAAAAATACTAAGTCTGAAGCTCTAACAGTTCAGTAAGTCCGTGTAGTCAATGAGTTTCTCGAGGTTTTTCCCAAAGATTTGCTAGGGATACATCTAGATAGAGAAATAGAATTCAGTATTAATCTTTTCCTTGATACTCAGCCCATATCCATCCCTCCATATCTTATTGCTCTGATGGAGCTTAAAGAGTTAAAAGAGTATCTTAAAGACCTCTTATATAAAGACCTCATATGGCTCTCTAATACTCAGTCTATCTCCATTCCTCCATATCGTATGGCTTCGGTTGAGTTTAAAGTGTTAAAAAAGCAGCTTAAAGACCACTAATATAAAGGTTTTATAAGGCCCAGTGTCTCTCAGTGGGGTGCTCCAATCCTTTTCGTGCGCAAGAAAGATGGTTCTCTCCAAATGTACATCAACTATTGGCAGTTGAATAAAGTCACAATCAAGAAAAAATATTCTCTTCCCAGGACTGATGACTTATTTGACCAGCTTCAAGGTGCAATTTATTTCTCTAAGATAGATCTCAGATCCGACTATCATCAGCTTAGAGTCAGAGAATGTGACATTATGAAGACAACTGTAAGCCCCCACAAAACTTCTAAGCTTAATTCAGTCATTTAAGCTTGTCAAGGGGTCCCATACTTAGAAAATTCTAACCAAGTTCCCAGACTTAGCCTATTTTTGGCCTTCAAAAGTTGACAATATCATCTTGTCATCTTAATATCCTTTAATGGCCAGTATTTTCATTAATTCATGATCAGGAAGATTAATAGGTGTTCCCGGACAAGTATTAGATTTTTTGAAACACATTTAGATCATGTTCTGAGTCCCAAAATTATGGACCGACTTGATCTTGGCGCGCCGCATCGGCAATCGCGTTGGTCAATATTTGTGCAGGCTGCCATAGCCAAAACTCCTGAGGCTCGATGCGATCATGGTGCAATGTGTCGAGTATCGCATCGTAGCCATCAATGCATCGCGTCTCTTGTAGCGTTGGCACCCAATTTTTTTATCATTAAATGACCGCGTCCTCAAGGGAAAAAGGGTCAATTTCCCACCCTTATATAAGTCGCAAACGCGTAATTCAGCCCTATTTCACCCGAATTATAGTGATTTCTCTCTCAAATCCATCAAGAACAAGCTTAGGATTTTCCAATTGAGGATCCAATTTCAAGAATTTCACCGTTAGTCTTTAAGAATCTTCTATCCAAGGCATGCATAGTGTTGACTTATGGATTCCTTTCATCCATAAAGCTCAAGAACCCTATTTCAAATTATAAATCATGATGTTTATGTTATGGGTTGTTTTGTAACCATGTTTATCTTGTTGTACGGTTCCCAAGTTGGAATCTTTACATGTTTTTTATGAGACTACGTTAGCATGCAAGTTGAAATCCATGAATTGTATTGTTATGATGTGTAATATGATGATTACACCTATTCCCTAAGTTGTGCATGTAAGGTATTTGATACAATGCCTAAAAGGATAGAAATCGTGTATTATAACTCAATTGTAACCCATATGATAACTACATGTGTTACCCTTATGTTCAAATGACTCCCATGCTATCGATGTGTAATGTAGATATTTGTTGGAATGCTCATGATGTTAGAGTATGAAATTATGATACTTATTATATGCATTCCTACCATGTACAAGTTTATGATAACCATGTGCTTCATGAAATCCCCAACTTATTATATTATGGATTGTTGATGTTGGTCATGCATTCAAGAACGTCATGCCTTGTCAGTTTCCTTCTATCAAGTCCTGGGGGTACTTGTACCCGACAACTTAGCTGTGTGCCTAGAGCCAGTGTCATGTTTTCACGACACTCTCAGTCAAGCCATGGTCAATAAAACTCAGTCAGTCATGTGGCTCAGGAAAGCTCAGCAATTTAGTAATCCCAGTAGTATTTCATCAGTTAACGGAACTCAGTTAACTCAGTACAGTTCAGTTCAGTTAATCATGTTCAGTGTCTATTCAGATGGGAGTAGGATTAGCACTGAGTGAACCCAAGGATGGGAACTCACCTGCCAGTAGAGTGTGTGATTCTTAGAAGCAATTCTTGCATTCCAGAACTACGTAGCCAGCGTAGGTTGAGGCATCTAACCTGCTAATTAAGGGTTGATGAGGTGGATTACCTGCCAGTTGAGGGTTCCCACCGTTCTCATTTGAGTACCTGCCAGTTGAGGGTCACTCACAGCTTGTCCTTATCGGTGACGCAGTATTGACACCCTTTCAATTGGGGTTACAGATTGGACCCCAACTCACCTATATTGCTTTATTTAGGGCTTGGCGGTTAGATGACGACTTTCCACAGTTACAGTTTCAGTCTCAGCCTCAGTAATAAAACTTAGATAGTTCTGTAAAATTTAAGACTGTCAGATACAGTCAACTCAGAATAGTACGAAACTTAGCTAATTCCATCAAAACCTAGATTTTTAGATACAGTCGCACAGTATCAGTTATCAGTAGTCATGTTATCAATATTCAGACTCAGTAGTCAGTATCATCACAAATTCAGTTACAGTCATTTATTCATGCATGTATTCTCACATTCATGTTATATAGTCAATTAGTATTATTCATGCATTTGAACCCTTTACATTCAGCCTACCTCACATGCATACCAGTATATTCAATCTTATTGACGTATTTGTGCTATGCTATTTTATACCACAGGTTCGAAGCACGAGCTCTAGAGCATCAGTAGCAGCCAGATTTAGCAGTGAGCCTTCATCATTTGAGGATGATATTATTAGTTATTTCATTATGTCAGTTTATCTTTCAATAGATGGAGTTAGTTGGGGACATGTACCATCAACTCCTTATTCAGACAGTTCAGTCAGTTGGAGGCTTTACAGACTACAGTATGTTCAAATAGTTTATTTCAGTTTATTTTTTGGTATTGACATACCTTACTCTCAGATATTGTGTTTTATTAGTTTTGAACTATATAATAAGTTTCAGTCTATTATTTCCATATTTTACATAATATTATGCAGTGTTCAGGTACAGATATCAGTCATGGGTTAGTTTGTGGTCCTTCGAGCTCATGAGAATTGTGTAGCATTTCGGGTACCATATTCAGGGCGTTATAAGCTTTGTATCATAGCCTAAGGTTCAACAGTGTCCTAGGAAGTCTGAAAGCCACATCTAGTAGAGTCTTGTACATGGGTGTGTTGTGCGCCACATTTATGTGTAGGAGGCTATAAGATGTTTAGGAATAGTTTCCCATATTTTTGTATTTATGTCATGCCAGTGAGCATAATCTCAAGTTAATCTTCCAGTTTAATCTATTTCTCTTCCATTTACAGAATATGCCTCCCAAGAAGAGAACTTGGAATCAGTCAGCCCCTTAGCCCAAAGATCCTTTGGGCGAGCATGACTCTCATGCAGAGTTTAGAGTTGCATTCACTACTCTTGCTCGGTCAGTTGCTGCTCAGAATAAATGACCAACTATCGTTCTGGCCAACCCAGTGGCCAATTCAGCTGCAGCCAGGATTCAGGACTTCACCCGAATAAATCCTCCATCCTTTTTCGGGTATAAGACAGGTAAAGACCCTAAGAAATTCCTTGACCAGGTTCAGAAGGTTACAGATATCATGGGGGTGTCAGCTATTAAGAGTGCTGAGCTAGCTGCATATCAGTTGCAGGATGTTGCTAACACATGGTTCAAACAGTGGAAAACAGAGAGGGTTGTAGATGCAGGGCCCATTGAGTGAGAGAAGTTTGTCACCATATTCTTAGATAGATTCTTTCCCCAAGAGATGAGAGAAGCTAAGGTGTTAGAATTTATCAACCTTAGGAAGGGCAATATGACAGTCAAAGAGTATTCTCTTAAGTTTACTCAACAAGCCAGATATGCTCCCCATGTAGTGGCAGATAGCATGGCTAAGATAAGTAGGTTTGTTTCTAGGGTGAACAATAGTGTGGTCAATGATTGCAGGTCTGTGATGTTGAATATCGAGATAAACATATCCAGGATTATGACTCATGCTCAGTAGATAAAAGAAAAAAAGATTAAGAAGAGGGAGACACAGAATAAGAGAGCAAGGACAGGTAGTTTCAACTTTGCTCAGCCTAAGTCAGAGGGAGGAAATCATTCTCAATTTTATCCTAAGTCATCAGTTCCAGCTTCTTCTTCAGCCAGTGCTCCAGCTTCTAAGTTCAGGGATGGTAATAGAGATAGGGCGCCAGGCTCTAAGTCTCAAGGTAGCGTTAGCAATGCCCGAACTAATCCTTTTTGTTAGACTTGTGGCAAACACCATCGGGGTATTTGAAGAACTGGCAGCAATATTTGTTTTGGATGTGGCAAGCTAGGCCACAGAGTCAGAGATTACCCTTAGATAGGTTCCCAGAGTCAGCAGAACCATTTCTTAGCTCAGTCCGGTCATCCAAATCAGCAGGGTGCCACTTTTAGTTCTACTAGTGGGCAACGCCCAAATAGACTTTATGCTCTCCAGTCCTGGCAAGATCAGAAAAATTCTCCTGATGTGGTTACTGGTACGTTACAGATCTTTCACTTGCATGTTTAAGCTTTATTAGATCCAAGAGCTTTCTTATCTTTCATTACTCTTTATATAGCAGTTGATTTCGAAGTCATTCCTGAAATTTTACTAGATCCCTTCTCAGTCTCTACCCCAGTGGGTAAAACTATCATAGCCCGTGGGTATACAAGAACTATTCGGTTATGATATTTCAGAAAGTCACCTTAGCAAATTTAGTCAAATTAAAGATGAATGATTTTAATGTCATTCTTGGTATGGATTGGCTTAATTCCTGCTATGTCACAGTCGACTGCAGAAATAAAATTGTTTAGTTTCAGTTTCTGAATAAACTCGTCCTGGAGTAAAGGGGTAATACTTCATCTTTCAGAGGTCAGCTTGTTTCCTACCTTCGGGCACAAAAAATGATATCTAAAGGATGTGTCTATCACCTTGTTCATGTTAAGGACTCTAGTTCCGAAATTCCCAACCTTGAATCAGTCCTAGTCGTGAATGAATATTCAGATATTTTTCTCGAAGATCTTCCAAGATTCCTCCCAAAAGGGAAATAGACTTCGACATTGATCTTCTTCTAGATACTCAACCTATATCTATTCTGCCATATAGACTGACACCAGTAGAACTCAAAGAACTAAAAGAATAATTGAAGGATCTCCTGGATAAGGATTCATCAGACCCAGTGTGTTCCCGTGGGGTGCACCAGTCTTATTCGTGAAAAAGAAAGACAGTTCTCTTAGAATGTGCATTGATTACTGTCAGCTCAACAAAGTCACGGTCAAGAACAAGTATCCAATTCCCAGTATCGATGACTTGTTTGACCAACTTCAGGGTTCCAACTATTTCTCTAAGATAGACCTCAGATTAGGTTATTATTAGCTCAGAGTCAAAGAATGTGACTTTCTGAAAACAGCTTTCCATACTTGGTATGATCACTTCGAATTCCTAGTCAAGTCCTTTGGTTTTACCAATGCCCCAGCAACTTTCATTGACCTTATGAACCATGTGTTCAAGCAGTACTTGGACATGTTCATCATAGTCTTCATAAATGATATCCTTGTCTATTTTTGCAGTGAGCATGATCATGCAGGCCATCTTAGAATCGTGCTTCAAACTCTCAGAGATCATCAGTTTTTTGCCAAATTCAGTAAGTGCAAATTTTGGCTAAGGTCAATAGCATTCTTTAGTTATATCATTTTTGGTGATGGCATTAGGGTTGATCTTCAAAAGACCAAAGCAGTAAGAAACTGGCCTCGCCATATCTCTCCATCAGATATCAGGAGTTTCTTGGGTTTGGCTAGCTATTACAGATGGTTTGTTGATGGATTTTCTTCTATTGCATCCCCTATGTCAAGATTAACTCAGAAAAAAGTTAAGTTTCAGTGGTCAGATTCTTGTGAGAAGAGTTTTCAGGAGTTGAAGACTCGACTCACCTCAGCTCCAGTTTTGGCTCTTCCAGATGGTTCAGATGGGTTCGTAGTATATTATGATGCATCCAGAGTAAGCTTGGGTTGTGTCGTCATGCAGCATGGTAAGGTCATAGCCTACTCCTCCATATATCTTAGACCCCATGATAAGAATTATCCTACTCATGATCTTGAGTTAGCAGTCATAGTTTTTGCCTTAAAGATTTAGAGGCATTACTTGTATGGGGTGCATGTAGATGTGTTCACAGATCATAAGAGCCTTCAGTATGTCTTTTCTCAAAAAGATCTTAATCTTTGTCAGAGAAGGTGGTTAGAGCTCTTGAAATATTATGACATGAATGTCCTTTATCATCCGGGCAAGGCCAACGTAGTGGATGACGCTCTCAGTAAACTATCTATGGGCAGTGTTGCTCATGTTGACGACAGTAAGAAGAAACTAGCTCAAGAAGTCCACCAGTTTGCCCGACTAGGTATTCACCTAGTTGATTCAGTAGAGGGTAGTACATAGGTTCAAAGTAGTTCAAAATCATTTCTAGTCTCCAAGGTGAAAGAAGAGCAAGATAGAGATCCTAGTCTAGTTAAGTTAAAAGAGTCAGTCAAGGGTCAGAAGATTGAGGTTTTCTCCCAAGGGGGTGATAATGTTTTGCGTTGTCAGGGTCGTCTGTGTGTTCCACGTGTAGATGACTTAAGGCAGGGAATTCTTGCAGAAGCACATGGTGCGCGCTACTCTATTCATTCAGGGGCCACAAAGATGTACCGTGACTTGCAAGAGATCTATTGGTAGAGTGGGATGAAGAGAGATATTGCAGAGTTTATGGCTAAGTGCTCTATATGTCAGCAAGTTAAGATTGAGCATCAGAAGCCTAGTGGGTCCATGCAAGAGTTTAATATTCCCACTTGGAAGTGCAAAGAAGTGAACATGGACTTCGTGACGGGTTTGCTTCGTACTCGTTATCAGGATGATTTAGTTTGGGTCATTGTAGACAAGATGACTAAATCAGCTTATTTCCTTCCAGTCCATACCTCTTATTCAGCTGAGGATTTTACCAAACTCTACATCAGAGAGTTGGTCATATTACACGGTGTTTCGTTATTTATTATCTCAGATAGGGGTACCCAGTTCACCTCTCATTTTTGGAAAGCATTCTAAAAGGGTCTTGGTACCCAGGTTCATTTCAGTACAGCCTTCCATCCTCAAACAGAAGGTCAAGAAGAAAGAACCATTCAGACTTTAAAAGATATGCTAAGGGCGTATGCAATTTATTTCAAGGTTAGTTGGGATGACCACTTGCATTTGATTAAGTTTGCATACAACAACAGCTATCATTCCAGTATATGGATGGCTCTATTTGAAGCTCTCTATGGTAGGAGATGCAGATCTCCAATCGGTTGGTTCGAAGTTAGTGAGGCTTCAGTTATAGGGCCTGAATTAGTATTCGATGCCTTAGAAAAAGTCCAGTTGATCAGAGAAGGACTTTGGGCTGCTCAAAGCCAACAGAAGTCGCATACAGATGTACGCAGAAAGGATCTCGAGTTCAAGATTGATGATTATATTTATCTAAAGATCTTTCCCATGAAGGGAGTGAAGAGATTCGGCAAGAAGGAAAAGCTCAGTCCCCGATATGTCGGTCCCTTCAAAATTCTCAGTCGCTTCAGCAAGGTAGCTTATGAGCTCGAATTGCCTTCAGATGTAGCCTCGGTCCATCCAGTCTTCTATGTCTCTTTGCTCAAGAAGTGTATAGGTGACCCAATAGTTGTAGTCCCTATTCAGAGCATAGATGTTCAGAATGACCTGTCTTATGAAGAGATTCCAGTCGAAATTCTTGACTATCAGACTCGTAGACTGAGAAACAAAGAAGTCCCTTTAGTCAAAGTTCTTTGGCGGAACCAATCCATTGAGGGAGTTACTTGGGAAGCAGAAGTAGATATGCAAACTAAGTACCCTTACCTCTTCTCCGCTAACTCAGATCCAACTCAAGGTAACAGTTCTCCTTAAGTTTTTAAGTTTTATATTTAGATTTTAGTTACAACTTGGTGTCCAGTTCTTGTTCAGAATTCCATTTTAAACTTGGTATTAAATACCATTGCATATTCAGTCATGCATTCATGTATCAGTTCAATCATATAATCATGCATCAGATATTCATTGTCATTGTGAGAATCTTAGTTCATCAAAACACTCAGTCATGCTATCATAAATTAGTGCACATGCATCAGATATGCATGTTCGGTATGGTGTATTCAGTTATCAGTCATGTCAGTCATGGAATCATGTTTCAGTTGCTCATGTTCAGTATTTACGTCAGTTTACCTCAACTCCCCTCTCAGTCAGTCTCATTTGAGGATGAATATTCTTAAGGGGGAGATATTGTAACACCCTACAAAACTGCTAAACTTAATTCAGTCCTTTAAGCTTGTCAATAGGTCCTAGACTTAGAAAATTCTAAATAAGTTCCCAGACTTAGCCTATTTTTGGCCTTTGAAAGTTGGCAATCTTATCTCGCCATCTTAATGTCCTTTAATGACCCGTATTTTCATTAATTCATGATTAGGAAGGTTAATAGGTGTTTTCGAACAAGTTTTGGATTTTTTTCAAACACATTTAGATCATATTCGGAGTCCTAAAATAGTGGACCAATGCGGTCTTGGCACACTGCGTTGCCAATCGCGTTGGTCAATATTTGTGCAGACTGCCAGAGCCAAAACTCCTGAGGCTCGACGCGATCATAGCGCGACACGTCGAGTATTGTGTCACAGCCATCAACGCGTCGCTTGTAGCGTCGGCACCCAATTTTTTTGTCATTAAATAACCGCATCCTCAAGGGCAAAAAGGTTAATTTTCCACCCCTATATAAGTCACAAACATGTAATTTAGCCCTATTTCACCCAAACTATAGTGGTTTCTCTCTCAAATCCATCAAGAAAAAACTTAGGTTTTTCCAATTGATGATCCAATTTTAAGAATTTCACCGTTAGTCTTTAAGAATCTTCCATCCAAGGTATGCATAGTGTTGATTTATGGAATCCTTTTGTCCATAAAGCTCAAGAACCCTATTTCAAATTATAAATCATGATGTTTATGTTGTGGGTTGTTTTGTAACCATGTTTATCTTATTGTACGGTTCCCGAGTTGGAATCTTTACGCGTTTTTCATAAGACTACGTTAGCATGCAAGTTGAAATTCATGAATTGAGTTGTTATGATGTGTAATATGATGATTACACCTATTCCCTAAGTTGTGCATGTAAGGTATTTGATAAAATGCCTAAGAGGATAGAAATTGTGTATTATAGCTAAATTGTAACCCATATGATAAATGCATATCTTACCTTTATGTTCAAATAACTCCCATGCTATCGACGTGCAATGTAGATATTTGTTGGAATGCTCATGATGTTGAAGTATGAAATTATGTTACTTATTATATGCATTCCTACCATGTACAAGTTTATGATAACCATGTGCTTCATGAAATCCCCAACTTATTATATTGTGGATTGTTGATGTTGGTCATGCATTTAAGAACGTCATGCCTTGTCAGTTTCCTTCTATCAAGTCCTGGGGGTACTTGTACCCGACAACTTAGCTGTGTACCTAGAGCCAGTGTCATGTTTTTCATGACACTCTCAGTCAAGCCATGGTCAGTAGAACTCAGTCAATCATGTGACTCACGAAAGCTCAGCAATTCAGTAATCTCAGTAGTATTCCATCAGTCAACAGAACTCAGTTAACTCAGTCCAGTTCAGTTGAATTAATCATGTTCAGTGTCTATTCAGATGGGAGTAGGATTTAGCATCGAGTGAACCCAAGGATGAAAACTCACCTGCTAGTAGAGGATGTGATTCTTAGAAGCAATTCTTGTATTCCAGAACTACGTAGCCAGCACAGGTTGAGACATATGACCTTCTAGTTGAGGGTTGATGAGGTGGCTTACCTGCCAGTTGAGGGTTCCCACCGTTCTTATTTAAGTACCTACTAGTTAAGGTTCACTCACAGCTTATCCTTACCGGTGGCGTAGTATTGACATCCTTCCAATTGGGGTTACAGATTAGACCCCAACTCAGCTATATTGCTTTATTTAGGGCATGTTCGTTAGATAAATACTTTCCACAGTTACAGTTTTAGTCTCAGCCTCAGTAATAAAAGTCAGATAGTTCTACAGAATTTAGGATTGTCAGATACAGTCAACTAGAACAGTACGAAACTCAGCTAATTCCATCAGAACCTAAACTATCAGATACAGTCACTCAGGATTAGTTATCAATACTCATGTTATCAGTATTCAGACTCAGTAGTCAGTATCATCACAAATTCAGTTATAGTCATTTATTCATGCACGTATTCTCTCGTTCATGTTATATAGTCAGTTAGTATTGTTCATGTATTTGAACCCTCTACATTTAGCCTACCTCACATGCATACCAGTACATTCAATCATACTGATGCATTTGTGCTATGGTGTTTTATACCATAGGTTCAGAAGCACAAGCTCTAGAGCATCAGTAGCAGCCAGATTTAGTAGTGAGTCCTCATTATTCGAGAATGATATTATTAGTTATTTTATTATTCCACTTTAGCTTTCAATAGATGGTGTTAGTTGGGGACATATCCCATCAACTCCTTATTCAGAAAGTTCAGTCAGTTAGAGGCTTTTCAGACTCCAGTATGTTCAAACAGTTTATTTCAGTTCATGTTTTGGTATTGACATACCATACTCTCAAATATTATGTTTTATCTATTTTGAACCTTATGGCATGTTTTAGTCTATTATTTCCGTATTTTACATGATATTATGCAGTGTTCAGGTATAGATATAAGTCATGGGTTAGCTCATAATCCTTTGAGGTCATGAGCATTGTGTAGTATTTCGGGTACCAGATTAAGGGTGTTACAACAGCCTTCAGAAATTGGTATGGTCACAAAGAATTTTTAGTTATGTCTTTTGGACTAACAAGTGCCCCTGCACTTTCATGGACTTGATTAATAGGGTGTCCAAGCCGTTCTTGGACATGTTTGTCATAGTCTTCATTGATGACATCCTTGTCTATTCCCGTAGTGAGAATGATTATTCAGACCATCTGAGGGTTGTGTTGCAGACCCTTAAAGATCATCAGTTATTCACTAAGTTTAGTAAGTTCAAATTTTGGTTGAGATCAATAGTTTTTCTCGGCCACTTTATTTCTAGTGATGGCATTCAAGTTGATCCTCAAAAGATTGCAGCAGTGAGAAGCTGGCCTAGGCCCATCTCTCTATCTAATATTAAGAGTTTCTTGGTTTAGCTATCTATTACCGATGTTTTATTAAAGGGTTCTCTTCTATTTCTTCCCTTATATCTAGGCTAACCCAGAAAAAGGTCAAATTTCAGTGGTTAGATTTCTGCGAGAATAGCTTTCAGGAGTTGAAGACTCAACTTACTTTTGCTCCAGTATTGACTTTGATAGATGGCCCAAATGGGTTTGTAGTATATTGTGATGCTTCCAGAGTTGGCGTGGGTTGTGTTTTAATGTAGAGAAGTAAGGTCATAGCCTATGCCTCTGAACAGCTTAAACCCCATAAAAAAATTATCCAACTCATAATCTTGAATTGGCAATTATTATTTTTGCCTTGAAAATTTAGAGGCACTATCTTTATGGGAATCATGTCGATGTGTTCATGGATCATAAGAGTTTATCAGTACTTGTTCATGCAGAAAGATCTGAATTATTGTCAGAGAAGATGGCTTAAGTTGTTAAAAGATTATGATATAAGTGTGTTGTACATCTGGGCAAAGCCAATGTGGTGGCAGATACCCTTAGCAAGTTGTCTATGGGTAGTGTTGCTTATCTTGGGGAGAATAAGAAGAATTTAGTTCATGAGGTTCATTAGCTTGCTAGGTTAGGTGTTCGATTGGTTGATTCAACTGAAGGTAGTAAATGGGTTTAGAATAGTTCGAAATTTTCATTGGTTGCTAAAGTAAAAGAAAAGCAAGATAGGGATCCTAGTTTGATTAAGTTGAAGGAAGCAGTTAGAGATTAGAAAGTAGAGGTTTTCTCCCAAGGGGGAGATGGTATGCTTCATTGATAAGACAGGTTATGTGTTCCGTGTGTTGATGTCTTGAGACAATAAAAACTTGAAGAAGCGCATGATATGCGATACTCTATCCATCCAGGAGCCACTAAGATATACCGTGATTTACGGAAAATCTATTGGTGGGGTGGTATGAAGAAGGATATTGAAGAGTTTATGGCTAAGTACCCAAATTATCAGTAGGTTAAGATTGAGCACCAAAGTCCTAGTGGTTTACTTCAGGAGTTCAGCATCCCCAATTGGAAGTGGAAAGTGGTAAACATGGTTTTATGACAGAGTTTCCTTGTATGCGTCGACAACATGATTCGATTTGGGTGGTTGTTGATAGAATGACCAAGTCAACATATTTCTTGCTAGTTCATACTTCGTACTCAGCTAAGGATTATACCAGGATTTATCTTAGGGAGTTGGTTAAGTTGCACGAGATTTTGTGTTTCATCATTTCAGACAGAGGTACTCAGTTTACCTCCTACTTTTGGAAGGCCTTTAGAAGGAACTTGGTATATAAGTTCATCTCAGTATAATTTTTTATCCTCAGATAGATGGTCAGGTGGAGAGGACCATTCAGACTTTGGAAGACATGTTGAGGGCATATATTATTGACTTTAAAGGTAGTTGGGATGACCATTTACCTTTAATTGAGTTTGCTTACAATAATAGTTATCACTCCAGTATTCAGGTGGTTCCATTTATGGCTCTTTATAGAAGGAGATATAGATCTCTTATTTGTTGGTTCGAGGTATTTGAGACTGCTTTGATAGGGCCAGATTTGATTTTTGAGGCTATGGAGAAAGTTCAATTAATTTGAGAGAGGTTGAGGATAGCCCAAAGTCGTCAGAAATCTTATGCGGATGTGAGAAGAAAAGATCTTGAGTTTGATGTTGGCGACTTGATCTATCTAAAAATTTTGCCTATGAAAGGAGTGAAGAGATTTGGCAAGAAATGAAAGCTCAGTGCCTACTATGTTGGCCCTTATAGAATTTTGATCTATTTTGGAAAGGTAGCCTATGAGCTTGAGTTGCCTGCAACATGTTTCTTTGTTAAAGAAATGTATTGGTGATTCAGATATAGTTGCTCCTTTAGAAGATATGGATATTAAGGATAGTCTTTCCTATGAATAAGTCCCAGTTGAGATCCTTGATCATCAGATTTGTAGGCTAAGGAATAAAAAAGTTCCCTTGGTTAAGGTTCTTTGGCGGGATCAGTCTGTTGAGGGAGCTACTTGGGAAGCAAAAACAGCTATGCGAACCAAGTACCCATATCTTTTCTCCGCAAACTTAGATTTAGCTTGAGGTAAAGACTTTTCTTTAGATTGATTCTTTTATGTTCTCTATTCCATCTATGTAACCATTCTCATGTCAATGCATTCATTCGCGAAACCAGTTCAATTCATGTATCATGTTTCAGACTCAGTTGTGTAATCAATTTCCATGTCATTCATGTTCAGTATATGATCTTAGTTGCCTTAGTACAGTACTCTCATTCTAACCAATAACATTCGAGGGTGAATATTCCCAAGGGGGAGATATTGTAATACCTCATATTATTCCTGGCTCGATTCAGTTCTTAGTTGCATGAGTAAGGGGTTTAAGGCTTGAAAACTTTACCAAGTGTTGGGGACTTAGAAATTTCAAGACCCCTAAACTTTGATGATTTTTACTTTGGTCTTCCCGACCTCAAGACGTTAGTTTTTAAGTTAATTCATGTTCAGGAATATAAAAAGTATGCCTCCAAAGAGTTTCAAATTTTTCAGACAAGGTTTGGGGCATGTTTGGATCACGAAACCAGTGGGTCACCGCTATAAGCCTGAATCATGGCATTAGTCCCGACCTCAAACTTACCGCATCGAGGTGAGGGATTCTTTCGACCGCGATAAGGCCACGTCGCAGTGGGGATGTTGCGTCCAATTCTTGATTTAAATGATTGAGGTACAATTGGATCTTTTCCCCCTCAACCAAATCATTCATAACACGACTTAGGGTATCTTTTAGGGCATTATTTGCCCTTCTTCTCAAAATCACTCTTAACAAACCCTCCTCCTTCCCCAAGAACAAATTCAATTCTTTTTTCCCAAAGTAATCAAGAATTCAAGCTCCCCAAGTTTAAGAACCTTTAAGAAAATATCAAGATTAGGGTTTCTTTCCCAAGTTAAGGAGCTTCAGGTATGTCGGGTTTATGAACAAGGGCATCCTTTCATCCTTGTTCCCAAAGTGCATGATTTTAAGATTTAACTTACTTATTTTTGAATTAGGGTTCACATCCAAATTTCTATATTGATGAAGCATATTATTACCATGAGATTGAAAGCTTTAAGTATATCAAGAATTGCTTATGTTTATGTTTTAACTTATAAGATTCATATTATGATTTTAGTTTCATTATTTTGACTTGGATTGTTGAAAGATTTCAAGATGACTATTGATCATGAAGTTTTGTCATAAATTTCTAAGAATTTTTATGTATATTATAAGTCCTGAGTACAAGTACTGAGCTTACAAGAAGATTATGCTCTTAAGCTCCATATGACAAATTTTATACCATGATTTAAAACAAAGATTGATCTTTTGATCTTAAGATAAGATATGGAATTCACATTTGATCATCCTGATTATGATTTAAAGAAAAAGATGTATAACTGGTTTGCATTCTATACACCCTTATACTATTTTAAGGTGGGTTTCCTAAAGTATGAGCATATAAGTAACATGGGAGTAGTATTTAGCACCGAGCTGGTTATGAGTTCGAGGTCATATGCCCCATAACTACGTTCCACTGTAGGTTTAATTCCCAATATGGGTTAAGTATAGTGATCACTAAGTTAAGGTTCTATTCCGAGGGTAAAGGTAGAACAATTCTCCCCAATATGGGTAAGACGTTAAACTCCATGATAGCTCACATGGTTTATGTCAGTTAGAAGAACCTCCTTAATAAAGTATAATAAAAAAGGATTTTAGAAACTAAGTGTTATGGATCACAAAGTTTATTGTTATTAGACCAGCTCACTAGTGATATTGTCCGCTCTGGACCTAGGCCCTCACGGCTTTAAAACGCATCACTAGGGATTAAGACTTGCTTACTTATATACCCAGCATCCTTCCCATGTTTTGCTGGTGTGGGACTCCGTATCCTAAGTTGTAGTGTTGCATATAGTTTGTAATGCCCCAAAAGTACCCCCTAGACGTCACAAGGTACTCAAGACTATGATAATCCTAAGCTAACCCTTTAAGCCTTCTAAACTAGAAGCTCATGATAAAAGTAAACTTGACATATGAAATCTAAAGATAACTGAATTAATATCTCAATTGAATATATTTAGCTTGGAAGTCTTTAAAACTGACACTTATGAATTTAAAACGAAAACAGTCGGACAAGCCTCTACTTTTAACTAGAGAGCCACTGGGACAGACCCCAGCTGACCTGAACATAACCAGACAACTACTAACTAAAACACTTCATCAAAATCAAAGTCTGATGATCTGGATCCTCGGACTATGAGGACTCACCAAAAGTCGGGATGTAGGTGGCGATGTCCGTAGTCAATTGTGTTGTTGGAACTGAGCAGTAGAACCTATATTATAAGACAATGTAGAATATAAATATATAAGTACATCTGAAATGTACTGAGTATGTGAGGGTGGATGCACAAGTAAAAATATAATTTAAAATAAACATAGACTTTTCCATGCTAAGTGTAAATAACTCGCCTTGAGCTTGAATAGAACACAGACTGCAAAATCTTAAATATGAGTAATGAATCATGAGAATAAACTTTGTATCATCATTCATTAAGGCATTTACCACTTGGTATCGTCATACCAATATACTTGCAAGCTAATACAATTATGTGAAACCAAAACCATTTAACCAAATTGACTCACAAGTTCCATTTAAATTCCAATCCTTGGCCACCAAGGCCATTCCAAAACCATATTTATCCATTTACCTTTTAATGTAATGGGTTCAAAAAACAAGTTAAACCATGAAGTTATCCATATTAAAAATCAAGATTATAAGGTGGGTTGAGGTAAATGTCATTATCAAGCCAAAAATTCTATCAATTTGGGAAAACTCATGTCCCCCATTCCAATCATTTAAATAATGCACCAATTCAGTCCCAAAGACACCAATTTATAGCATGAATAATCAATTTAAAACATGGGACAAATAATTCAAGCAATAACAATAAAAAACCCTCAACCTCAATTTCAAATCCAGCATTTAAACCACATGAATATTCAATAAATTAATGCCACAATGTAAAAATACAAGTTAGGGATGATCAACATGCCTGAAATATAGAACAATTTGAAGAGAAATCGAAGTTTGGAGCTTGAATGTTGAATTTTCTGTAAAACCCCTGAGTTTTCTTGATTTTTGAGTTTAAGAGAGAATAAATGGTGTTTTGATCTTTAAAAACCAAAACGAAAGGGCTATTTTATGTTTATAAGTCGTGAAAGGGGTAAAAAGACCAAAAGTTCCTCACTCCAAGTGGAAAAAATAAAACTGAACGTTTTTAATACAACAGAGTGACACGCCAATATCGCGAAGGCTACCCTCTGTGCCTCGCTGCTATCACAAAGGTTATCCTCCGTGACACGCCACTATTGCAGATCTTCACTACTTCGGGTCCCAAAATGACCCCGAACCCCTTTTACAAATTTTAAAACTTTTTCAAAACACCCTTTAAACACTTTAAAACATAATTCAAGTCAAAATCAACGTTACGCACGTGGGAGGACTACAAATAAAATGATCAAAGTTTTACGGGGTCTCACAAACAATTACTTTATGGTAGAGACTTGTATTGGGCTCAAATAAGTACATCTAGATAATTGATTTGGCTCCACATTCATGTTTCTCCACATCTTTTTTTTTGTTGCCTATCAAAAATCTCGAAGAGGTTGAAGTTTGATGTTGATAATGATTTCAAAAATTAGCTCACGATGCAGACTCAGAAAAGAAAGAAAATGGAGGTTGAAATTTACAAATGAAGAGCGGAGGCAGGTGGCGAGGCAGTGTCGTAGTGTGTGTATGTGTTTGGAAATTATTTTAAAAAAAAATAATTTATTTATGTGGCTTTAACGTGGCATGTGTGTATTGTACTCTCCTTAGTGAGAGTGGTATAGTATTTTTGGGTGGTATAAAATTCATTTGAAAGTTATTAAGGGATGTATATAATAGCCCATGTAGTTTAGGATCTAAATATGTTATACGGACAAATTCAGGAAAGAAATGATATATTTTCTCTAGATTTTAATTAAACATAAAATCAATACTTATCTCTTCAAATGTGACACAAGCCCGAATAAAACTTTCAACCAAGAGCAAGGAGTGTCTACTTGATCATCTTTCGGATTCGTAATCTTTTACTGTGTGACTCGAATAACATTAGAATAGGCGAAATTAATGTGACGAATTTCTCATGGAAGAACGCAGGAAAATTCTTTTTTTTTTCTTTGATGGACCGCCTTATATAAGACACAAGGGCGGATCTACGGTAGCGGGTGGAGGTTCTCGGGAACCCCCACCTGCTACTGTAAGGCGTTTAATTACATTAAAAAAATTCTCAATAGGTTTAAATATTAACAGGTGAGAACTCATAATTAAGTAATTGGATGATTTAGTGATAGGAGGGGCACACTTAAGATGCGTGCCATGTTGCTGTTGATCATGAGTTCAAACTCCTGTGGTGGTTCCTTATTTTTTTCAACTTTATTTATTCATTGAAACCCACAAGCTAGAAATCCTAAATCCGCCTCTGTATAGACATAAGTTTTAAGGTTTTTAAATCCTTTTCCAAATCTGCTAGGTCTTTCCTTTCCATCAAAAATAAAATCCTATATTTTTAATTAAGAAATAAATTTCATTTATTTCCTAATTATTCGGCCACAATAGGGACCATAAATTTAATTAGCAAGGCTTTCAACTATGGCACTAATTCATAAAATGAATGAATTAACCTACCATAATAAGTTATAAATATTTCACAAAAAATCGTGATTGCACTTGTAGGCATAATTTCAAAATTATTTATTAAATCTTATTTAACTCCTCATGTTAAGATTACAAATATCAATTAATAGAATTAAATTTCTGAATATTTAATTTATTAATTAATTTAATTTTGTATTTATATACTTAATTTATTTCATATCTACCATAAAGGGGTACCATCAGGCCGAGACATTGATTCTATCTAATAATCATTATTTCACAAAAGTCATTTGTCATCATCCAACCTATTTGGAACATTTTAACCCATTGAAGAGTTTCACCTTTTAATAGATCATGACAACAAACATATGACATTGATCATAATAATTTATAGCAAGATTAAGATTTTAAGTACATTTAATGATTTAAAGGAGTTGTTTATAAATATTCAGAACATAAATAATTATCCTTCATTGATCCGTTCAATACACACAAAGTGTACTAGCACAAGAAGTTGAAATACAATCATTTCCATAATCAAGATTAAAATTATATTTATTCTTGTGCTACAATCATCAAGATTTTCATAATCAACATTAAATTATATTTAATCTTATGCTACAATCATCAAAATATTTGTCCAACTTCATCTTTTATTGTGAATATAATATTTATACTTATAAGAACATATGATTTAATTTTTCATGTATGAGTTAAACTCTATACACAAAATCATCTACTAAATAAGTAAATGTATACATAACCAAATGTATAATTTATTTAATTCTTTATTAAAATCAAATAAATAATTTTGTTATGATAAATATTATATCCAAAACACATAATTAATAGTATATATCCCAACAATAACAACGTAAAATCTAACAAAACTGAAGGAGGAAAGAGTACTGAAGATTGAAGATGAGATTCACTTAATTCACACAAATAAATTTCGTTCTCGAAGAAATTATGAAAATAGTACAACATACTTCATGAAGCACAACAAAGCAAGTTTCATCTTCATGAGAAATACAAACATGAACAAGCACAACCACTTGAATTCTTGAACTTGGGGCAAGCACCACTTGCATAGAGAATATGGAACTCCCTTTATTCACAAGAGAAAACAATTAATGTCCTCTCAGTATTATTCGAACTCTATAAATAATGTCTTATTTGTGTTAAATTCTCGATAAATATATTATTTCTGGAGAATTTGGTAAACATTCTTAGACATTTTTAAAGAGTTCGAGCAACGTAGCATATTACTGCTTGATATGGTGGGCGTCAACATCTTTGGTCAGATTAACGGCTAACTGCAAATAACAGAAGGGTTCTGGATCGTCTTCATTCTGCTTCTCGTATTCGATAGTCCATATGACCAGGCTGTTTTCTCCTTCACTCTCAATATGAACAGTTGCTTTGAAGGTCTTGTATTCCTCTATTAAATTACCTTCAAATGCCTGGAATGTCACTAACCTTTTCTCCTCGTCTATGTCTTCAATAACAACCTTTACAACCTTCTCTTTTCCCTCTATGTTTTGTGCAAAAAAACAAAAAGATTTATAGATGAAATAGTCGGGAATACAAATATATATTATTACAGGACCAAAGAGAAGTGAAAGTGTTCTTTGTTTTTTTCTTTCTACTTAAATGGCAAATATTACCTCACACAGAGAATATCTTGGAACCATCCTTAACCTTGATACGTTTAATTATTCAGTCTATACCTAAATTATTTTTTGATAATCTTTTATTCTTTATTTAATTTTTGCTTTAGATGCAATGGCTTTTCATTGTAATCATGCTTTTTTTATTTTTGAGGGTGGGGGAGGGGTTTCAATTTTTATTTTAATCATATATTTGCTAGAGTATTATTTTATCCAAATAAAAGATATTCAAAATAATCGATTTAGACTTAATGGAAGATTATTTTTGTGTATTTCTTATTTTTTGGTTAATTTATACAAAAGGTTTTCCGAAGCTCCATTATTTAAGCTAAATAATTTTTTTAAAAAAATGATTCAGCCTAGAACAAAGAGATTCAACCAAGTTCCTTCCCCACCCCCATTTTTATTTTTTAGAAAAAAAGAAGAAGAAGAGGAGTTTCAACCAAGTTCTTCACAAACTTGGACCGAGAAATAAGATCCAAAAAGTTAACAAGTTTAAAAAGGTAATAAAATAATTTTGAAGTAAGCTATAGTTATCAATGAACTGATCTGATGAACTAATAGCCTGTTTTGCCAAACTTTCGGGGAGGCCAAATATTTTGAACTTTACTATGGCAAGGACACTTGCAAGAAGACACGATGGTATTGAGAAATAATATAATTAACACGTTAGTTGTCGAATTCATGTTTTACTTCAGAGAAGAGAAGGGAATGAATTAGCAAATGTTTTGGCTACGTTTGGAGGGCCCTCCAAAGTTTTGGCTTGATTTTTGATCCGAAGATATACATGCTAGCTTTTCTATATCCCTACTTGTTTTAACTACAGGATCAAATGTATATAGCATGTCAAACACTAAGGGGTAGGTTGATTGTTAACATGTTATTTCGAAATAATTAACTTTAAAATTAATTATTTCGAGATTAGTTATCCCATCATATATACACATGGGATAACTTATTTCATCACTACGATTACAAATAATGGGATAAATAATCTCTTGACTAACTAATATCTCAATTATGCATCTTTCCCCGGACTATTATATTATAACTTATTCAACCTGTTTGAAAGTGTCAAAAATAATGGAGAGTTAATAGCTTATATAGTACAGAAGAATCTTAGAGTGATCATATGGAATATTAACTTCAAAAATGGATAAACAATTTTTGTTTGGATTTAATATTATATAGGTTAAAGTACTCGGCCTTAACCTCACCATAATCTTGGACTGTTCAATTAAAAAAAATATATGTGATCAGAAAATGTTACCGAGAGTATAATTCCAGTTGACAACGGAGCCAACGGTACCCCAATCTCCTTCATGTAAATCGACAGCTTGAATAGTTTGTGGTACTACATTTGGAAGTTGGTGTGGTTTGTGTCTAAACATTTCATGAAACAAATCCTTACAACCTTTTATCTCTGTTTGTGATATCAACTTTCCTTTCAGACCCATCTCTCTCTTTCTGAGCACTTATTTGATTTGCAGTATGTAATGTTGGAAATTTTATTGATGGATAAATAACCAAAAAGTAAAGTCCTTATATAATTGCCCGTTGGGGATTGTCAACCCCTCTACAATTCTCTGACAGCATAGATTACAATAATTTCTCCAAGTTGTGTATTTTTATATTAGTGACAGCTTAGATTTACATTTGTTGAGACGTGTCCTGATTTAGCAACAAATATGATGACTATGACAATTGAATTCTTTTAATTTATTAGTAAACCAAATTTGTTCACAAAGTTTGGCCCCTTAAAAAAATTAGAAGAAGTAATTAAGCTAGATAATACTATTTAAAAAAAGAATTATATGAAATAATAATAATTATTATAAAATATGAAAGCAAGAACTAGAAGAATAAAAAGAGAGAAAAGGAAAGGCTTCTTTATTTCTCTTGAGAGATGAGAGATAATAAAATTGAGAATATAATGAATAAAACCCTTTATTTATAGGAAAAAATACTCTTAGTTTCTGACTAAAAGACAGATACTTCAAAGTCTGATAGATATCAATTAGATCTTATTAGATCTTGATAGACATTCACTATAATGTAATACATTTATAACACTCCCTCTTGAATGTCTAGATGAATAATGTGACTCGTTAAAACCTTACTAGAGAAAATTCAGTGGGAAAAAAATTTAGTGAAGGAAAAAGTGTACACATCTCTAATAGAGTATACATCTCTAACAATACGCATATAAGATGCCTCATTAAAAACCTTACAAGGAAAACCCAGTGGAACAAAACCTCATAAGGGAAAAAGAGTATAACGCGTATCAACTCCCGCTAATGGGAACATCTTGAACCTTTGCATCTCAATCTTGTGCAGCATCTTCTTAAAAGTTGCAATTGGAGAAGATTTGGTGAATAAATTAGCCACATTGTCACTTGAATGAATCCGTTGCACGTTAATATCACCATGCTTTTGTAGCTCATGTATGTAGAAAAGTTTTGGCAAAATGTGCTTCATTCTATCTCCTTTTATGAATCCTCCATTAGGATTTGCTATGCATGCTGCATTATCTCTGTGTAAAAATTGTGGGTACATTGTCACATTTCAAACCACATTTTTATCGAATGAGATATATCATGGATCTCACCCATACACATTCTCAACTTGCTTCATGAATAGCTATTATCTCAGGATGGTTCAATGAGGTGGCTACGATAGACTGCTTTGTATATCTCCGAGCATGTTTGAGATCAAGAATTATGCGGGTGAAATAAATACCCAGCATCAGCATAATCAACAAGATCAGGACTGCAATCTTTAGAATAAAATAAGATCATGTGTTTTATCTCATTCTGATGTCTCCTAGTATGAGCAGAACTATATCTTGCTAACAAATTGATCTAAAGGCTATATCGAGCCTTCACTACTAAAAAATAGAGGAAAACTGACCACAAAAATCGGCCACACGTGGTCGGTTTACCTCAATTCCGATCACAAAACCGATCAAAGTGCATGGTAGGTAAAACTATGGTAGCTTTTTAAAAACCGACCACGTGTGATCGATTTTTTTTAATATATATATATATATATATATAAAATTCATTATTATTTTATTAAAATAGAAAAAAATAATTTTAAAAATAAAGAAAAATCAAAATAAATCGACCATAAGTGGTCGGTTTTATTTTAAAATTAATTAATTAATTTTAATAAAACCGACCCAAGTGGTCGATTTTATTTTAAAATTAATTAATTAATTTTATTAAAACCGACCACCAGTGGTCGTTTTTTTTAAAATTAATAAATTAATTTTATTAAAATCGACCACTTATTGTTGATTTTTTTTTTTTAAAAAAAAAAAAGCAACTAATGAAACAACAAACAATACAACAACAACAACAACAACAAAAAAACAAGAGTATTATCACACAACATACAAAATGCCAGTATAATACATACAAAATGTCCAAAAAAAGTGTAAAAGTGTAAAAACTACAACAATATATACAAAAGTGTAAAAACTACAACAAAATGTCCAAATCCAAAGTACAACACATATAAAAGTCAAAACAACTAAAACTCATCTTCATCATCATCTTCATTGTCCTCGTGTTCCGCATCCTCATCTGTGTTGATATCATCCACTGGGCCTAGACCTTTTGCAGCCCGAACTGCATCACCAGGACATGGAGGAATAACCCCTGCAGACTGAATGAAAGAGCTGAACTACTGCTGCAGCATGCTGAGTTGTGATGTTGTTTCCTCCTCCTTATTCTGCGCCCCCTCTCTCTCTCTGCAGCAAGCTCTTTAGTGAGTTTAGAAACCTTATTTTGTAGTGATTCAATGGTTTCTCTATCAACTGAAGAGTTATAGTATGTAGGGTCAGACGAAGACCTAACATTCTCGCTAAAAATTTTTTTGTGGTATCCGTAGTAATGGCCTCTAACTGGAAGACCCGTAGCTTTATCTCATAACTCCTCCTCTACATGTTCGGGTAGTGGGCCACCCAAACTTTCCGGAGGTTGAGTACTACGATATTCACTAACGAGCTGCTTATATTTGTCCTATATTCCAAGTAAAGTTAAAACTAATAGTTAAAAAATATTAAAGTACTTATACTTGAATAACATCAACTTTGACAAAAAGATTCATAAATTCAAAATTTGATTCCTACATGGGTAGTTTTTGCACGAGGCTCAACCCAGACATCTTCATCAGTCGGGTTCTTTTTCTTCTTCATATGAGTCTCCTTGAATAGCTCATCGAAGGCTATCTTCCTACCCTTTTCTTTTCCTGCATATGAAAAAATTATTAATCTTCAAATAATTAAAAATTTAAATAGAAACAAATAATTAAAACTGTAATATAAAAGTTACATACCATTTTTTCCTCCACAGCAATCATACTAACTGAACTCGCAGTATGTAGGGAGCCACTCTTGGATGATGCTAGGGCTTTCTTTCCTTTGTTCCTCAACAATTGGTATTCTTCTCTATTCCAATAGCGAATATACTATTTCCATAAGGATTCACTGATCCAGTCAGGTCGTACCAAGTTGGTTCTGGCATAATCCAACAGACCGTTAAATCTGGATCTAGCTCTTCTATAAAAATTTCTCTTTATAGCACATTCACTCGCATCATCCCACCAATAATATTTCTACAACAAAAATAAAAATATAATATTCAATCTTTTGTTCTAACAATGTGTTAAGTATTCGATAAGTTAAATCCTTATATGAAATTCGTTAAACATTCTTTCTCTGTCATTTTCTGGAACCTTTTTTCAACTGGTTCAGTAGCCGTTGAAGTGCCGACAAATACATTTCCTTGTAATTGTTCCAACTCCAGCATCCAGCTTAAACCTACAATACAAGATCAAACAGTAATTTCATAGAGCATAATAATATAGTAATGAAAAATAAATAATGTTATTATATTTAAAAATCTTACCCTGTTCCATAGTGAATAAGATAACGTCTTCCATAACCATCTTTGTCCCCAGGCTGCAGAGCAAGTGCTGGTGGATGTACTGGCATGGGCGGATCTAAAGCATCGGATAGAGTGCCTCCAAGATGAAGATCTGACAACCCAATAGATCCAGCAGAATCACTATGCGAACCTGGATGACTACTACAGGAGGGTACTGATGATGGTATATGTCCAAATGTGTCAGCGATCGTCCGAATGTACTGTAATGGCGCTGGCATGGTGATAGGAGTAGAATAAGTCGGTGTAGACCCATGAAGTGGCCCCACATTCCTAGGAGCAAGAAACTAATGCTGAGACGACCTAGAATATGAGGGTCGTGCTGGCCCGTCAGCAAACCGACCCTCAGATATATGAATACCTGTCGATCATTTATAAGGCGGAGGTTGTTTTTTCTTTTTTATTTTCGTAGGATCAACTTTTCCCTTACCTTTGTCACCTCTACCTGACATCTAAATTATGTAAAGTTAACAAGTAGTTAGTTCCTACAAAATGAATATATAGAAAACATTCCAAGTAACTAATTCACATTTCAAATCGCTAACAACACGAGGTAGACAAGAATATTTTTATTACTATATAAATCATGGAAAAGTGAAACAACAATCTTAAATAGTATATTACATATCAATCTTAAACAAGAAACATAAAGATAAATATATAGTACAAAGCATAAAGACATCAATACATAATAAATACAACCTATACAAACTAATCCTCCTCTTCTGAAGACTCTCCACTAAACCATTCACCTTCTTCGGAAGTTTTCTCATCTCCTACCCGCTCAGCCTCGTCCTCCGTAATATTAACTTCTTCAAATATATTTTCCAGGTGATTAGAAGTATCCACTAAGTTAATGTCCACTAGCTGGTGATTAATCTGCATTTTATTTTGATACGCAGTCTCCAGCACATTCTCAGCTTCTACCCATCCTATAGACTTTGTTTTGATTACAGCCCACCAATTAGACTTATCACTGCACAAGGGATAAGGAGCATAATACACTTGTTTAGAATTTTGCGCTAGAACAAATGGATCGTAATCAGGATACGACCTATTGTGCTTCACTTCAATGATGTTATGCTCCTTATATACTCTTGTTCCACTTGTGCTTGGATCAAACCACTTACATTGAAAGAGGACAATTTTTTTATTGGGAAATCAGCATACTCCGGTTCTAAGATCTCCTGTATGATGCCAAAGTAATCAACATCATCATCACCCTTAACCCAAACACCACTATTGTTTGTTTTTCTTGTTCTGAAGTGTTCTTTGGTGGAAAATATAAACCCATTTACTGTGTAATGGGACATTGCATGAGCTTCAACTGGATCCAAATAAATATCTCCCAAGTACTAATCATCACAAACTTCTTATGACTTTCAAAGCCTTCTACAGCGAACAATCCCAAACTAAACTACATTTAAAGACTTTATTATAAGAAAATAGAGAGAAATCAACTTACCTTTCTTTTACCTAAATTAAAGAGAGAGAGATAAATGGTCACCGAAAAAATAGCAAAGCAATTCTTTTCCTGAATTTGAATTCTATCAAACGGTAACATCAAATTCCAACCAACCCATTAAGAAAGTAGAATAAAAAAATCTTGATCATTAGGCAAAATAACAAAATTCTTGGCATCCTTATTTTCTCATATTCTTAGCTTAAAATCACCATAAACAAACCACCAAAATACTAAAACTATAATGGAGTATCAACAAAAGTAAACCCTAATTTACTTGCAAAAACACACAAAGAGGGGATCTTGATAAGCTTCACTTGACAAAATACACACATATAGTGTCAAAAAGAAGAAACAAATGGAATCTTGATAAACCCAATTGACCAAAAACCCACACAAATGCACAAAATATCAAAATGAAGAAACAAATTGAATGTTGAACTAACTAAAACGCAATTTCCATTTCTTTTTTTACTTTGAACTAACTAAAATTATGTAATGAAGCATAATAACTAGAACAACTGCTTCAGAACAAATACTTTTTTTACTTTGAACTAACTAAAATTAGTACCAAAGCATAATAATCTTGATCCTTTAGTTAGTATCTAACAAGAAAAACAAAGACTTGATATTTTTTGCACTGATCGGAGCTTGGGGCCGGTGGCAAACGGCAGCAGATTTGGGGATTTTGTGTGTGGGTTGGGTTTGGGGATTTTTTTTGTGTGTGTCGAATTTTTTTTTTTTGAGTGTGTGTGTTTGATTTGTTTTTTTTATGTTTTAGTGTTAAAAATTGGTTGGGTCAGGTCGGGTCTTGTGGGGTGGGATCGGGTAGGCTTTTTTTTACTAAAATATTTATTTTTACTAATTTTATGAAAAACTAACCACTTGTGGTCGATTTTCTATAAATTAGTTAAAAAAATATGTTAATTAATTAATTAAATTAATTAAAATTTTACAAAATTATTCACAAAATAAAATATAAGTGTTTGATTTAGTTTTAAAATAGTTATTATCGGAAAACGATCACATGTGCTCAATTTTAATAAATAAATTAAATCATATAATTAGTTATTTTATCATCATATTAACGCATTGCGTATATGTACAAATCAGATAGTTGCTTATTTTATCAACATATTAATAGGAGTAGTATATTTTCTCAATCGTATAATAATATCAATAAATTTTGAGAATTACAATAAATTTTTGGTTAATTACCTTTTAAATGTGATATATATATACCTCCTAATACTTGTATTACGTTATCACAATTTCAACAACATACGTGTGTCTACATTGATACAAATAATATACTCTTTTCGTTTCAAAAAGAATGATCTATTTTGACTTGGCACAAAGTTTAAGAATCTAAAGAAGACTTTTGAATCTTGTGGCCTTAAATTAAAGTTGTGTCAAATGTACCAAAATCCCCTTTAATCTTGTGGTCCTAAACATGTCATGTGGAAAGTTGAAATTAAAATATTGCCAAAAAAGAAAAGGGTCATTCTTTTTTAAACAGACTAAAAAGGAAAGTAGGTCATTCCTTTTTAAACGGAAGGAGTATCTATTTTCTCAATAGTATGATATATATCAATGTATCATTCAAAATATTTTGATATATAGATTTAGTTATCTAGCTTTCGATTGCTGCATACGTCAGTACTACACTAGATATACGTATATATACAACAACAACAACAAACCCAGTGTATTCCCACTTAGTGGGGTCTGGGGGGGGTAAGATGTACGCAGTCCATACCTCTACCTCTGATGAAGTAGAAAGGCTGTTTCCGAAAGACCCCCGGCTCAAGTCACGAGATATCACACAAACACATAGTATAGCAATATACGTATATATACATATATTCAATTATCTATCAGCTATCAAATACGTACTATAAACATCACATACACAATTTTACTACCCCATAATAATATACAACGTATTTTACATATACTCAAAAACAAAATTTTTAAGCGAAAAAACTCAAATTCAACGCCAAAATTGGGCGGTCGTTCAAAATTCGAAATTCAAAACAAATGGTAAGTATATGCCAGTTTTAGGATTCAAATTTCTGTCTCCTTCTCCTACTTGCTTCATCCCCTTCCCCCCATATATACCTCGTAAAACTTGTCTTACGTTATTACAACTTCAACAACATACACGTGCCTACATTAACACAAAATAGTATATTTATTTCCTCAATAGTATGATATATATCAACATACATCATTCAAAATATTTTGATATATAGATTCAGTAGTTATCTAACTTTCGATTACTGCATACGTCACTATACGAGATTACGTATATATACATGCATATATTCAATTATCTATCAACTTTCAAATACGTACTATAAACATCATATACACGATTTTATTACCCCATAATAATAAACAACGTATTTCACATATACTCAGATGAATTATCGGTTAGTTTATCTTATGTCATTAATATACCTTCACTATATAATATGTGTATACGTAATATATATATATATATATATATATACACCTATACAAATACACACATATACACACTATATATATCGACTATATCAAGTTCTACATAAGTATTATATACATCACATACATACACGAGTAAGTTATCCAATAATATAATGTGATGTATATCATATACATACTCTGATAAGTGATAATTTGATTAGCTTACATTAATATAACTTCAACGTGCAGTACATATTATTACTTCTGTCATTTCAAATCAAGGGATTCAATATGTTTGCATAGATTCTACTAGGTTTTGACTACATCGTTCATCAATCGATCACTACATCATATATATATATATATATATATATATATAAATATTGAAACACAAATACACACATCACATCCACAAGTATATTACCTTATAATAGAACACGTTCATTATATTCTGATGAATTATCGGTTATATATTACATTATTATGACTGCAATAATAGTATAATATCATTATCCCAACGGTATGATATATATATATACACATATTCATTATACAAAGATTATGCATGTTTAACGTCATTTGATGTATATACAAAGAAAAATATTTATTTTATAAATTGAAACATAAGTAAAATATAAAGATTATGTTTAACGTAATTTTTTATTTTATTTAATATATTTTTAGTGTAATTTTTTCACAAAATCAAAGATTTATTGATTTTTATTATTAGTATATTGGTTATTAACTACGTGTGATTAGTGCAATTTCAAAAAATAATATATTACATTATATATATAATTATTTACTTTTTTTAATTCCTAATAATTACTTTTTAATTATTTTTTAATTATTATATTGGCTATTTTTTAAAATTAATTTTCTTTTTTATTATAATTAAAAAACGTCCACAAGTGGTCAGTTTTTAATTTAAAAAAAAGGAAATAATTTTAAAAAATCGACCACTAGTGGTCAGTTTTTTAAAACTATATTCAACTTTTTTAATTAAAAACCAACCACTTGTGGTCAGTTTTTAAAAATAATTTTTAATTATATTATTTTAAATTAAAATCGACCACAAGTGGTTGATTTTTATTTTTTTATTTTTAAGTTGTAACGAAAATAGTAATAAATATAAAAATTATTATTTTTAAATTTTAAAATACAAAAGCAACCACTTGTGGTCGGTTTTAAAAAAAAAAATTAATAAAAAATCGATCACTAGTGGTCGATTTTTTTGTGGTCGGAAATCTGTCTTTTTTTAGTAGTGCTTGTAGGAGTTGCAAGATACATGAGTACACCGCTTGCACTAAGATATGGTACTTCATAACCAATCTAATTCGGTATATTTCTCATTTAAGCAAATAATTTATTGCTTTGAAAACTCTCCAAGAGTTTCAATAATTTTCAAGCTATAAGCTTATACAATATAAGGATTATCAATAAGTTTCCCAAAAACTTTTATATTTTGAATCCTTAAAGAAGTTTTCATATAAATTTTGTCAAGTGACAATATTCAACATTTCATGTGTGACATCTTCAAGTGTCTGGACTGCAAATCAAATAAGTTTTACGCTTACCAAGA